>NC_138177.1:51824602-52357025 GCF_964165515.1 Mesoplodon bidens | reverse complement strand
GGAAGATAGTCAATGATATTATAATAACTTTGCATGTGTGTTATCTATAAAAATGTCAAATCATTATGTTGTACACCTGAAACTAATATAATATTGTAAGTCTACTATACTTCAAAAAAATTAAAAAATAAAAATAAAGTGGATTAAATCCACTTAACTCTCTCAAACGCCTTTGTGGTAGAGGTGCTATTGTTGCCTTCAATCAACATTAAGCATTTATTAACCCCTTGCCTGCTAGGCCCTGTGGCAATTACAAAGAAGGGCTCCACTAATACAGTCTCTCTGGTGCTTTGGCTATTTGTGTATTTAGTGTGTTTTTTTTTTTTTTTCTAAACTATTTGGTGGTAACTTTCCAAAGAACAAGGAATTATTTTTTTCTGAATGTCCAACAGGTGCTCATCACAGGGACTGTCTATATATCATTTCAGCCAAACTCACCACAATATTAATGGTTTTCACCCATTTTACAGCAGAAAAAGTCAAGGTTGGTGTGTGTGAAGTATTTTGTCTATGGTCACACAGCAGAAAAGTAGCAGATCTAGGATTCAAGATTAGTCCTCTCTGGTATTGAGTTGAGCCCTTCTCACTATACTGTTCTGTCCCTCGGTGACCCCAACCTATTTATCTCATGTATCAAGACCCCCACCACACCACCTTATACAAGGTAGGTACAAATGATTGATGAATAAATGAAAATACAGTCCCTCAACTCAAAGAATTTATTTACAACCTAGCTGCAGAGTCAATACATAAAGGGGCTAAAAAATAAATAGCAATTCAAAAGATACGTAACAGTCCAGTACAACAATACAAAAACTGTCATAAGACTGTATAAGATTAATTGCCAAATGAATGATACAGATAATAAGTGCTGTAGGGCTGGAATGATCTGGCAAAGCTTTGTGGAGGCAGAGGGATATTTCTAAGAACAACTTTTAATATTTATGAAGTGTCTACTCTGGACAAAGCCCTATATGCAAAGATGGACAAAACTCAGTCCCTGCTCTCCAAGGGTTTTGAGTGTGGAGTAGGGAGGATGAGTAGGGAGGTAAATACAAAGTGAGGTTTTGGAAACCGATAGGCAGCGTAGAAGAGGAGGTGGCTGTCCAACTACCTTCCCTTGTTTTTCTTTGCCTATGCTCTCCCAAAACAATTTATTACAGTCTTGCTTCTCAAAGTAGGATCCAAGGACCAGCGACATTAGGCTCATTCGGAAACTTGCTAGAAATGCAAAATCTTGGGATCCACCCCAGACCTACTGAACTAGAATCTGCGTTTTAACAAGATCCAGAGTTGATTCGTGTGCACATCAAAGTTTGAGAGGTGCTGATCTAGGATGCAGAGTACTTAAGCAGCTGGGACCATCATCATTTCTCCATCCGTGCCGTATGTCCCACTCCAAAGCCCCACAGTCCTCCCGGAGCCGGTGTAGTGTATTTAAGGAAGCCAGTTCAGGAGTCTTGCTCTCTGTCCTTTCACCACGGTTGATGACTAATTTCTCCTTCTTTACCTACAATATATTCCCTCCCCCGAATCCCTGACTCATTCTCACCCCTGCAGTTCCTTGCTGCTCCCAACACCTTCTGTTCCAAGAGCCAGATAAATAAGAATTACTTTTGCTACTCAGTTCCCTCAAATGTCAAATTCTCTCTGGAGTTGCTGGACTTGTCAAGGAGAAGGAATTATCTTTATGGTTAAATATAGACTCTGTCTCTCTTTCTCCATGCCCACCCTTATCCCCTTGAGTCAGAATCAGCAGCAAGGGGAAGAGAACAGAGAGAATATTTTGCTTCTTCAGATGGGAAGGTATTGATCAGGCAGAGAAGAGAAACAAAACAGAAAATAAAAACAGGAGAGAAAGCAAAGGCGTTCAAGTCTCAGATGCATGTAGCCTGGATACAAAAGGGCTCTTTTATTAGGCATGGATTTACCTTCAAGTACAAAATGTGAGCGAGAAGATCTGAGAAAATGAAGCAAGTATTGAATATTGGGCATTTGCAATAGGAGACGTATGAGCTGTGATGATTAAAAATCAGCCTAATGGTTTTCCAAGACAATTTTAATACAAGGGGAAAATGTTCGAGCCAGATTAAAAGTTAGAGCTCTTTACCTTGGATGCTCTGGTGGAAAAATGAGGCTGCCAAATGAAGAGAAAGGACAGTAGACAGGGAAGAGTGATGGCTTTCCTCCTCAGTGTCTCAGGGAGTGTGCTGGGTATTCTGCAGATGCTTTACATAGATTATTTCATTTAATCCTCATAATAGTACTGTAAGGAGGCATCATTAATCTTATTTTATAATTAGGCTTAAAGAGATCAGAGAACTTGCCCAATGTCAATAGATACTTGCACAGCACTCATGGATTTTGTACTTGTGAATTCACCTATAAGCTAAAATTTATTTTTAACCTCAAATCAATACTCATGGTGCTTTCATGGTCATTTGAAGATAGGCGCAGAGTGATGAAAAATTTGAGTCATCCAACGTGCATGTTCTCAGATGAGGTCAAATGACACGACCCTCTGCCTTCTTATTTCAGCTCTGATGCTATAAACAAGTGTCCTTTTTATGGTCTATTTAGTGCTGCATTTTTTTTTTTACATGTTTGTACTTTTTGTTGATGAGTTCACTGTTAAAATGGCCCCAAGGATACTGCTGAAGTTCTATCTACTGTTCCTAAGCACAAGAAGGCTGTGAGGTACCTTATGGAGAGAATACATGTGTTAGATAAGCTTCACCCAGACGTGAGTTATAGTGCTGTTGGCTGTGAGTTCAATGTTACCGAATCAATGACATATAGTAAATACAGTGCCTTTAAACAGAAATGCACGTAAGAAAGTTTACATCTTCATCAACTGATGAAAATGTCACGGCCAGAGGCTCACAGGAACCTAACCCTATATTCCTCCTAAGAGTAGTGGTTCAGTATTCACTAATTCAGGGCTTATGGCAACTTTATAGAACAAAACTACCGTGAATAAAGAGAAGCAACTGTATATTTTTTAACTCTCAGGTAAAATTATAGGTATACATAGACACACACACATATACACACACATACACACACATATACATATACATGTTTATCTTCAGGGAGACCACGGGAACAGAAGACTTTTAAAAGTCATTTGGGATAGGAAGTAAGACCTCTAAAGAACTTGCTAAACTGCTTTTTCTGGCGAGAAAGTTTGAGTGAATGTCCGCCCCTGTCTTACTGGATGAGGGGTGACGTGTGGGGACAGAGTTGGGTCATGGCCCCCAGCTCTTTATCCTCCTTTTCATCAGCTTTTCCCCTAAATATGTGTTGAACACATGGTTTAAAAATATTAAATTGAAGAGAGGCCAAGTCACGAGTCCGCCTGGGTGCCCAGAAGGCTCTGTCTGACACTGTTCCCGTGGCTGTGATTGGACTCGGGTCTGCCACACTCTAAAGCTGTGCCCTTTCCCCTGTATCTTCACATCTGCAATGTCCAGGAATGTTCTATTTCTTGAATTCTAGAACTTCATGGAATAAGAAGAAAGAGCCTCTCATCCTTCTGTTGAGCACAATTCACTGTCCTCCCATTTCCAAAGCATTGTCTTCTTCTCATCACCAGGTCATCCTGAAACAAAAAGTGCAACACTCAGGAATCACATTTTCACTCAACACTGGTGGATAGTTTTTTAAGAATTGAAAAGTCTCCTACAAGCTGAATAGTATAGGACCACTTTGATTGCTTTTACATATCTTATAATGAGGTATGTTTCATATTTGTGTTGTTTCTTTCCCCTAATTTCATCAGACTCATCTTAGCTCTGGCTACTGCTCTATGCCTTTTTCTCCTTGACAATCTTTTTCCACTTATTTTCTCTTCATTCTTCAATTCAGCATGTTCTTCCACCCCAGCCATCCCATTCACCAACTGCCAAAATCAGTGGATACATTTCATTCTTCACCTTATCCTCTCTTTAGCTTTTGACATCATTGACTACATCCTCATTTTTCTTAGGCCTTTTGGAATGAGTAAATAAAATTTAGGGGCATAGAATATTAGAGTAAATAGGACCTTAGAGACCATCAAACCAAATCAGTCAGTTTGGAGGGGAGGGGGAGAGTGACTTGCCAAAAATCATGGCTCCAACTGGTGGAGGAATTCCAGTGCCCACTTCCCTGTAGCATCTGGTCTCTCAGCCTACAGCATCTGCTATTTTATTCCAAGCTGGTCTCCCATCCAAGCGTTATACATGTCTGACCCTGACCAACTCCATGACTGGCTGAGCTGGAGGATGTTCAAGGTGATAGATCTATCTTTTCTGTCACTTCACCCTCCTCTGCCTCCCAGGGGCCTCTAACCCCTCAGGCTGGCCTTTGGCTGATCATGACACCAGAGAATCAATACCAAGAGGAGAAGAAGATTGAAAGTGCCAGACAGAATCCTTGAAGATGCCATGCCACACTGATGAAAGTAAACTGATAAGAATTTTACTGCCCAGAGTTAAAGACCTTTGGACATTTATTCTGTAATGTAAGACAGTTGCTAAGTTGTAGAAGGATATGTATTTGGGGGTATCTTCCACTTAAGCCTGTGAATTATCATTTGTGCAGATACCCTAGTCAACTTCCTAAATCTGCTTCTAATGAGTATGGTGGGTCCTTGCACTCTGAAAGCCTCATTCTATATATGGTACAGGTAAAAAGAAAAGACTTTTAGAAGAAAACAGGGAGGAAGGAAGAGAAGGGGGAAGAATAGTTCAACTTAAGTAATCCCCAAATGTGGCTGCTTTTGTAGCATTCAATACAGGGGAAAATTCCTCACCTTATAAGCAACAAATGGCTCCTGAACTCCAGATTCTATTTGCAGAGATGCAGCTTTGTCCCTGAGCTTTTGGGAGGACTCTTCATGATGATGGAAAATTGGGGTGGAATCCATCATGTTGCATACACTACACCTTGGGATCTAATCCAAATGGTGAGCAGCCCAGAGCTCTGATAGGACACAGATACAAAGGACTTAAAAGATGTACCTTTGTTTCTACAAACCCAGAAAGTGCCCCCAGGTTTTGAAAGGAGCAACCATGTTGAAGTGTTTTCACTCTTTTTCTAACTCACCGATGTTTTACTTGTGAACTTTAAATATTATAACAGCCTCATCCCTGTTGTCATCAAGCTTTTTCTTTCTTTTTTTTTTAATCCAATTTTTATAGAGCAGCCAAGGGGTAGATTGTGTTTATTAAATTGAAGAAGATAATGCATGTGTAAATTGTTTTGCAAATTGTAAAACACTGTACAAATCTTAGTCATTGTTATTATCATTTATTAACCAATGCTGATTCTCATTAGAAAGAGTTTGGCCAGTCTAACTCCCATCACCCCCAGCCTCATATGCTGTTATCTTATGAAGTGGAGTAAGTCAGGAAGAGAAAAAAGCAATAAACCTTCCATATATCACACACTCGCAGAAAGAAAAAGGACTTCCATTTAAAGATTCATTCATTCATTCAGCAAATATTTAAAGAATATTCTTTGTGAAAGCAATACAGTGGTGAATTGTAGTCTCCACCTCGAAAGACCTTCGTGCATTACAGGAAGAAAGACATTTTTAAAAAGCAAACAATCAATTCATGATGACAAATTGTGTTAAGTACTATATTTATTGAACAAATGAATAAGTAGTAAATGAATTAGTTAATGGTTTCTCCGCATAAGTGATATTTAAACTGAGAACTGAAGGATGAATAGGAATTAGCCAGGAAAAGAGCTTGGGGTCTTTAAAGCACTGGGAAAGGCCAGTAAACTGGGTGAGCAAGGAAGAAGGTGACATGGGCAGAGGCCGGCGGGTGGTAGATCATGCAGAGCACCGCAGGCCACAGGAAGTTTGTTCTGGCTGGGATGGCTAGCCTGTGTAGCTTTGGCCCAGGAGTAACTTAATCTGATTTAATCTCTAAAAGGATCACTCTGGCTGTTACTTGAAGAATGAAGTTGGGGGGTGGGGTAGGGACACAGGGACTGAAGTGAGGGGACACCTTAAGCTATTGTAGGAGTGTAGATTAGTGAGACCAGTGGCTTGGACTCAGTGGAGGCAGTGTTGTTGGAAGTGAGCAGACATACTTATGAGATACCTTGGACTTAGAATTAAGAATCTTTTGATGATCGAATGGGCGGCGATGGAGTTGCCAAAGATCCCCTCGAGGTTTCTAGCCTGAGCAACTGAGTGGAAGAGCTTGGGAACAATGGATGAGTTTGGGGTGGGTGGTGAGCATAATTTTAATTTGAGGAAAAAACAAAAAACAAAAAACAAAAAACCTTGGTCAGATGAGAGCAACGTGTCAAGTCTGGAAAGTGAGATGGGTAAGACACAGCACTGCAATACCAAACTCCTTTTGCTATGTGACTGGTATTTAATAATGTCTTTCGAAAACACCTGGCATAGGATAGGGCTCTGTCAACTCTCAATAGACAGTACAACATGGCACAGAGCTCTTCTCCAGGATCAAGGACCCTGGAAAAGAAGAAGCACCCTTTTCATTTGTAGGAATATGGTTTCAAGATTCCCCCAGTAGGCAGCACTGTCATATTGACTAAGCTCTGATTATTGCTCACCTTCCTTACCACCGCTGGAGGGCATTCCCCTTTTCCTTACACTCTTACTTCTTCGAATAATGTTTTGGAGACCACCTCAATTATGTGACAACAGTCTTTTTTTTTAAATTGTGTTAAAATACACATAACATAAAATTTACCACTTTAATTATTTTTTATTGTACAGTTGAGTGGTATTAAATACATTCATTGTTATATAATCATCACCACCATCCATCTCCAGAATGCTTTTCATCCTGCAAAATGGAAACTCTGTACCCATTAAACATTAATTCCCCATTTCCCCACTCCACTCTTGCTAATAGTGCTTTTAACAGATGTAACAACCTTCATTGCTTAGAAGGAAAGGTCTTTTGCCTTGAGCTGGGGTACATTAAGCAGTTGGCAGTGGAGGGGAGACCCAGGCAGGACTCTGTCCTGGGTGAGTATCAGCTTTCCCTGGGTATCTGTCATCATGGCAGGTGGAAGAGAGTGACAGAACCCTAGGTGGGAACTTAAACTTGGAGGGTCAGAGCCCAGCTTCTGGTACGGTTTTCTCTCTCTGCCAAGAGACTCCTTATTGTGTCTCTCAGACAAAACCTTGGCATTTCTGTGTTTTTTGTTTTGTTTCAACAGCTTTATTGAGATATAATTCACATAAAATACAATTCACCAATTTAATTATACAATTCAATGGTTTTAGTATATTTATGGAGTTTGCAACCATCATCGCAGTCAACTTTAGAATATTTTCATCACCCCAGAAAGAACCCCTGGACCCATTAGCAATCACTCCCCACCCTTCTCCAGGCCCCACCATGCTCACTGCACAGTGCTAGGCAACTACTAATCTGCTTTCTTTTTTGATGGGTTTGCCTACTCTGGACACTTCAGATAAATGCAATCACACCCTATGTGGGTTTAGGTGACAAAATATTTTAACAGAGGAATGCATTGGTCTTTTGCTAGGATCTCCCTTATTATGCAGTGAGAAACAACAGCCCTAACCCCAAATCACAGCCAGGTAAGCTGGGAGAATTGCAGTGTTAGAGAGGCTGGCAGAAATCCCCCCTGGCCTCAGCCTCCCCTCGGGCTGGGAGATCAGGACTTCAGAGCTTCCTATCTCATCACTTTCTAAAAGCATAAAGGCCATTCCTTCTGGCCTTGGGGGATTCCCTGGGGCTCATTGCTCCAGGTGATGGGAAAGCCTCTGGCCTACAAGCACTACAAGCACACTCACATCACAATTTTTTGCCCTTTAAAATAGAGGGAAGTTATAAGAGAGGAAAGAGGGATTCAGGATGACACTGAGAAACAGGGCTTATAGCAGAGCCGAGTGACCAGAAAACCCCCCAAATGTCTCACGTAGGAGCCACCAGGATGATTTTCCCCTAAAAATATTCCCCTGCTGGCATGGGAATCCCTCAGATAGCAATTCTTTCCTTTGGGCAAATCATAAACTCTCCCTCCCTGTGTTTGGGGCTTTAGTTTCCCAAGCACTTGGACACACATTGTTTTGCAATGTCTTTCATCCTGTTAATTCTGATAGAGCACCACCCACCTGTTTGCTTGTAATGAGGTTGTTGAGGATGAGGTGCTTTGCCTCATTGGTGCTCCCAAAACAATTTACACTTACCTCTATTATAGCACTTAGGACCTTTTATTCTCTCTATTTGTTTACACAGTCTATTCGCCCCTTTAGACTATGAGCTACTACAGCAGAAGCTTCTAGACCCAGCACAATGCAGGATACCTAGTAGGCAGGTAGCAAAGGATGCCAGTGCTCACAACCTGTTTTATGGGAAGAAGGTAGGGCTTAATCTTGTAAGGATAGAAAGTGATTGACTGAAGAACCCTCTTCAATAAGGCACTTGAACCCAGGTTTTGTAACTCCAGACCCAGGGCTTTTCATTTGGCACTGGTGCTTATAGACATGTGTATCGTCGTTTGCAGTTTCACAACAGGCATTTATATACATCGTCTCAAGTGACCTTCATAATAGCCTTGTAAGGCAGGGACACAGTTTTAGAACTTACTGAATAAGAAAACAGACTTAGAGATGTCAGAAAATTTACTGGGCAAACCAGCCCAAAACAAGGGCTTTGCAGACTTGTATTTAAAAGCTAGTTCTGTCCCTTCTGGCTTGTGATTTAACAGTTATTTCATCTCTATAATGGGAATTGCAAACTCTGCCTTGCAGAAGTCTCTGAGATTTACAGATAACGTAAATGCATCGCTTGGCTTGTAGTAAGCACTGCATGGCAGGCGAATGTTATGATCGCCCGTTTGAAATTTGAAGCTAAAAGTTACATCTGTATTTTCTAAGGAATCCCTCTGCCCTTGTAGACCCTTGTTTTAAGATGTAAATGCCCTGGGAGGGACAATACTTTAAGTCTGGCCCATCAGAGCAGAAGGTGTTAGGGTTGAGTATTGGGGAGTTACACTAAAATACCCAAGAGGACTGAAACGTGGGGCTGGAGGTGACAGAGACTGATTTCCTGACTTAACCACAGTTTTGCAGGTGGTCTCAGAGGGTGCAGAGAGTAGGATGGTGGGCAGCTAGACTGCCTCGATGCTTTCCTGTGCAGCACACACTCCTATAATTCCCTAGGAGAATGAGGTGAAGCCTGGACTCATGGAACCCATAGCTCGGGAGAAAGATCTGTGCGCTCATGCACTCCCTCGAGGCTGGGTAAGTGGGTGTCCAGAGCAGTTATGAATCAGAGAAGCATGTGCATTTGTTTGACTTTGATGTGTCAACACTTGCCTGCATATGCCTCCTTTTGCAATGTTTGTAAAACGAGGTCCTGGAAGATGGAGTGTTACCTCTTGCCTTGGCCGTCCTTGGGATGAATAGCCTCATCGCTCCGAATTCATTTGGTGTTTATGGGGATATCATATGTAGTTCTGTTGACATTCCCTAAACATTATAATGCAGTTACCATAGATAATGCTCTCCTAGTGCAATATGTTATCATCATTTTAACAACCTGACATACGACGGGCTCATATTATCACTTAAAGTGAAGCCATTAAGCAGCTAGAGGCTTCCAGGAGTCAGAAGTGAGAGCATCCAATGGACAAAGCTGTGCCACTTCCAGCACTGCTGACCTCATCAGCTGGAGGGGAGAATGCAGCTCTACCTGGGGGTCATCCAGCTAGTTGGCCAAAGGCTTGTAAAACAGTTCTCTTTGGAAGCTAACTTAGACCCCAGGCATTGAGTTAAGAAAGAAACTCCTGCCTTATTACAACTCCTCTTTAATGTAGAAAAGAAATGTTGGTGCCTAAGAGCAAAACAATGAGATGTAATCAAATTCACAATTCCAGCTACAGAGTTGAGTAGTTTAGATCTGAGGGAGGCAGCAAACTATTCAGAGACCTGAAATTACACCTGAAATTACCACTTGCCCGTGGGGTTTGATTTGAAGCATAGTAATAGCATCAACTAACATTTGTAAAATGCATGAGTTTGACAAACTCTTATCACATATACTATACTTTATTTGATCTTCAAAAGCACCCAGTAAGGTAAACATTATTATTATCCCCATTTTACAGGTGAGGAAAGGGGGGTTATTTTCATCAAGTCAGCCTCATAGGATTATAGGAGGAGCAAACAAAATAATGCATGTGAAAAGCCTAGCATTTAGTAAGCACTCTCCATATATTACTTTTTATTAACTGAGATATTTCAGTGGGAAGTTTCCTTTGTTCAAAACCATCTCTTGTCTTCCCAGAACTTAATCCCTAAATTCCATCATAAAATCATCAGTCTGATTGGTACTGGATCCATGAAATGGGTCTGTTGTAGGAGTCTGGCCCCCTGAGTCCAATTTCATAAACTGAACAGAGATGGGAGGAACCAGTAACTTGGGAGTCAAAAGAACTCGCTCTAACTAAATAATTAAACTTCAGGATTAATAGGGCTTCACTTAAATACAAACTAACAAATGAATTTTACAAGAGGTACTGCTTACCCCAGAAGACAGTAAGAAGTCCCGAACTCTGAGAGGTTAGGAGAGAGTTTGAATTTTAAAATTAAACAATTGAAAGTTTGTTCTCAGCTGGGACAACATAGACTTTTTTTTAAAGACTTTCTTCTTTTAGAGCAACTCATAGGAAAATTGAGAGCAAGGTACAGAGATTTTCCATTTACCTCCTGTGCCCCACACAGCATGGATTTTTTTTTTTTTTTCTTTTTTTGCGGTATGCAGGCCTCTCACTGTTGTGGCCTCTCCCGTTGCGGAGCACAGGCTCCGGACGCGCAGGCTCAGCAGCCATGGCTCACGGCCTAGCTGCTCCATGGCATGTGGGATCTTCTCGGACCTGGGCATGAACCCGTGTCCCCTGCATCGGCAGGTGGACTCTCAACCACTGCGCCACCAGCGAAGCCCATGGATTTTTTTTTAAACCAGCTTCTAGGACTTGGGAGGTGAGACAGAGAGTGAAGATCCCATGATAAGAGGGAAAGAAGGAACCCAACCTGAGGACAGAGAGGTGGTGCTGCCCTGCAGAGCTTAGAAGAGGTCATCCTAAGACCAGAGGCAACAGGGCCTCTTGTGGAAGCAGAAACACACTCTCTGTACACGGAGACAGTAATCCCGATGCCATCCGGGTCTGTAGCCTCCTCAAAGCTTTGGGGAATTCTGCCTAGAATCCTCCAGTTCCAAGGTTGAATTCCACCTGGCCCTCTGAATTCTGGGCACCCACTCTTGGTTTTGTCTCTTGCTTGGAGTTCAATGTTATTCTCTTCACATTTTTTTTTTTTTACTTTCTTTGACAGTTTATGGGATCATACAGGGGGTGGAGGTGGGGTTACAGTTCATAGTGGCTCCTACTCTATGTCCTACTTTTGCTCACTGCTGACCCCCTCATGCCCTTCCTTCAGAAACACGTGGAATCAATATGAGACCCTTCCCATGGCACATGGACCCATCTGCTCTCTCCAGGGAGTAGCCCTGTCAAACCAGTTTACTTCCATAGCCCTAAACTGTTCCCAACCTTGGACACCCCATCTTGGGGAATCCCAGTGGATTTACATTCAATCATTCTTATGTGCTTTAAATTTCCCTTCTGTATCTCTGTATTTCTTACAGGGCCAGAGAGGAGAAAAGAGGACCATGAGAGGAAGTTAAAGGGCACTGCAGCAAACTATATGTATCTACTTTACAATCACGGCCTGACACTAATCCGCTGTAAATGGCATTCACCTGAGGATGAATGACCTGGCAGACCTAGATTAAAGAAGCAGACCTAGCTTCTAGCAGAAGTGTTATGCAAAACGCTTAAGAGCCAACATGGCAGAAAGGAGCTTGCCAGCCATAGCGCCCTGGAGGTCACTGGGTGCAAGCTCCTCCTTAGAGACACGTCCATCCTGTGTTCATTTTATAGCTCTTCTGAACAGAGAAGTACAAGGAAGTATGACCTGGGGAAAGCAAAGTCAGTGCTCTATCCTGGATCTGGTGGAGACAGCAGGCACTTTGGTGAGTCCTGACAAAGGGGGACCTTTTGTGAAAGGGGGACATTCCTTGCCCACTGAAGCAGGTACCATAAAGAAGCCAGAAAAGGTTGCTGCCCCCCTCTGTGGTTAATGGGGTAAAAAAAGGACACTTCCTCAGCTCTGCAGCCTATACCATCACATAAATTGAAACAGACAGAATTACCACTGATACAAATTAAAAACAAATCAAAAGGGTGCACAGAGCTGATTCTGAGAGTTCAAACTCCATTACCAGCTGATTTACTGAGCAGTGACCTGTGATTGCTGTGGGGAGGGTTGGAGGAGTGAGGCATCTCTGTGAATCCCATCAACCCCATTGCCATGTGGCACACCAGTCAATAAGCTATTTAATTTAATGGGAAATGGTATTGATGAGCCGGAGAATGCAACTCACAAAAGATGCAGCTGCAAGGAACAGATAAAGTCTTCAACCTGGCCTCACTCTCAGGGTATCCACCCCTCAGCATCTCTTTTGTCAGATTCAGAGGAGGGATCATGGGATTTGTGGGGTATCAGGTCCCCAGGAAGATGATGCTTAGGAAGGATTACCAACACTGAGAGATAGACTCAGCGAGAGGTGGGTTGGCGGGGAGATTGGTAAGAAAATGGGAAACAGATCTTCTGAACTGAGGACAATGCTATTAATGACCTTTCAAAGTGAGGACAGTCAGCAAGGGAGAGGCCAGTAATTCCAGAGGCAAACCCACCAGCTACATCCCAAGAGGAGAACGAACCCATCTGTTTGTATTACTCTTTTTTATGTGTCAGATCAGGAGTGAAATGCTCCCAAAACCAGAAGCACTCTTTGCCCATCACAAAATTGAAGCTGAGAAAACCAAGCAGGTCACAAGTACCACTGGGGCTGCGGTGGGAAAAGCAGGGGAGATTTTTAGAAAGGGAACAGACATATAGAAAATTAAGACTGGAAAAGGCCTAGGAAAGAATCTAGTCCGATACCTTCTCACCACAGTTGTGGAAAGTGAGTCTTAGAGAAGGGAAGTGACGAGTATAAGTCAACAAAGGAAAGGAGATGGAGCTGGATCGTTTCACTCCACATTCAGTGTGATTCCCACTGCTGTGAAGAGTGTAACAGATACAAGTGAATGTGTAGGACTTGGAGCATTCCCAGCCTTAGCACACACTGAGCTTTAAGGTATAAGTTTTAAAGAATAAACATAAAAGTGCAGTTGGTAGAGTTATCAGACTAATAATTATTTATTAAATCAACATAGAGAGTTTATTTGTGTACTAGGTATTATTCTAAGTGTTTTATAAACATTAGTCCCTTTAATCTTCAATACAACCCTATAAGAGAGGTACTATTTTTATCCCTAGTTTTAAAGATGAGGAAATCGAGGTATGAAGAAGTTAAGTAACTTTCCCAGGTTCCCTCAGTAAACAGAAGAGCTGGGATGTGACGCAGGCAGCTGGCTCTAGAGTCCATAGAGGTGCTATGCTGCCTCCGATAATAACAATATCAAGGCCCATTGGTTGGAACTTACCAAGTACCAGGTATGCTGCAAAGTGTGGCATTATGTAAATATCAGAACGATTCCATGAGGTAGGTGTTATTATCCCCACTTCACAAATAAGAAAACTAAGCTCAGAGAGATGAAAGAAAATTACAGAAGTCTAAGGGCTATGAGGTGCCAGGGCCAGGACTCGAACCCAAGTCTGTTTGACTCCAAAGCCCATTCTCTTAACTACTATTTAAAAGGGCTCTCCCCACCCCCAATCAGAGGAACTGGGCTCTAACCTCAGCTTTCACACTGATCCATGATGTAACCAAATGTTAGTTTCTCATTCCTGAGTAAATTATTAACCTCTAGGTGCTTCAATATCCTCATCTGTTGAGTGGAGGAAACCTACCTCTTAGGATTGTTATGAAGATTAAATGATAGAAATGTATTCATTTATTAACAAATATTCACTGAGCAGCTAGTCCATACTAGGCACTGTTCTAAGCACTGGGGTTTAATACTCCGGGGTGGCTGACTTGAGTTTCTCAGTAATTGTGTCTTTGAATATGTATTTTGTAAGCGAAGTCTGATGGAATGGTGGAGAATGCATGGAAGCTTAGAGCCTCATTCTCATGTGTGGTCCTGCCTCCCTGAAACAGGTGATGACCACCTGCTCCCCTGCTCCCTGGGGCTCTGACCCCACTTGACCTCCCCCTACCAGCTCCCTTCCAGGGACCATGCCACCTTCTTCTGCCTGAGGGGGTCTGGCTGAAGGTGTGAAATGGGTAAGGTGTGGTTGTGTCCAGTGGTACCTTTGGTGAGAGCATGACAGTAGCCACTCCTGCTCTGGGCTGGTAGTGACACTGTGTGACTTGGCAGGTGACCTGTCACCACCCCCAATCCAGATAACTAGAGCATCCCAGCACAAAGGTTTTGCTACACTTGGAGGTTGTCCATCTGCCATGGATTGGGGTAGTGGGCCCATGAGAAGGGGATATGCCTGACTTGACTTCTATGACCCCTGGGTGGCACAGTGCATCAGTCAGCAGCTGGAACCTGGCAGCCCATGGACCTCAAGTGCCTCGAGTCATAGTGGAGGCACTTGGGCACTTTTGAGGGTCGGCACTGGCCTAGTGAGGATGCCTGTGCCCGACAGAATGCAACATTAAACAGCAAATAAAAACCACCATGATGGGTCAGGAGACCATGGAAGAAAAGAAAAAGTTTAATATTTTAGTACCTCGAATAGCACTTTTTTCCCACTTTTTGAATAAGGGGACCACATTTTCATTTTGTACTGGGTCCCTGTATTAGTTTGCTAGGGCTGTCAGAACAAAACCCCATAGGCTGGGTAGCTTAAAAACAGAAACAGAAATTTGTTCCCCACAGTTCTGGAGTCTGGAAGTCCAAGATCAAGGTGTTGGCAGGGTTGGTTTCTTCTGAGGCCCCTCTCCTTGACTTGCAGATGGCCATCATCTCACTGTGTCCTTCCATGGACATATTTCTCTCTGTGTGCACATCCCTGTGTCTCTTTGTGTAGCCAGATTTCCTTTCCTTATAAGGATACCAGTCAGATTGGATTAGGGCCTCCCTTAAATGACCTCATTTTAATGGGAATCACTTCTTTTAAGGCCCTGTTTCCAAATATAGTCACATTCTGAGGTTCTAAGGGTTAGGTCTTCAGCATAGGATTTTTGAGCCCATAACAATCCCTCAAATTAAATAGCTGGTATTGTATGGAAGTGGAAAAAAGATTCTGTTCTTATAGAGCTTACTATCATATGCAAGGAGATAGGTAATGAAAAAGTAAATATGCAGTATGCCAGCTGGAGATAGGTGCTATGAAGAACAGTAACGCAGGATAAAAGGGACTGAGAATGATGGGGAGGTACTTGCTGTTTTACACAAGATGTCCAGGGAAAGCATCTCTGATACGGCCACATTTACACAATGACCTGAAAGAAGTCAGGAAATGAGCCAGATTTATATCCAGATGGAAAAAGAAAGGGACAAAGTTTTAGAATAGTGTCTGGCACATGGTAAGTCTTACATAAGCACTTATCATCACAATTATCATCCTCATCCTCATCCTCATCATCATCACCATAGTTTTCGTTATCACTTTTCCTAAACCTATTCTGCTGCAGCTGATGGAGACCTACATGCATTTCTCAGTTCTTAACAGTTTCAACCAAGACTGACCAAGTTCAAGGACGCTCTATCCTGCCAGCAGGTGACGTCTGGAGTTAATCTTGTTGCTATGGACTCAGTTCATAATGTACCCAGGGTGATGGAGCCCTATGTACGAGCTGTGCTCATTCTAGTGTCCCACGAATCCCTACTGAATAGCTTGTATTTATATAATGAAGCTGTGAGAACCCCTGCTTCTCTCTGATGGTCTATTTTCCAGGCAGGACTGAAGTTCAGCCCTTAACCCCATGCTATTTGTTTAGGGCCTAACTCTTCCAACACCCCTGAAGTTCTTTTCTCTAGAGCAGTGGTTCTCAACTGAAGGGGGAGTTGTAATTTTTCACCCCTAGGGAACATTGAACAATGTCTGGAGACATTTTTTTTGGTTGCAACTTGGGGGGTGCTACTGGCATCTAGTGGGTTAAGGTCAAGGTTGCCACCAAACACCCTACATTGCCCAGGATAATTCCCCCAAGAAAGAATTATCCAGCCCAGGGCTTCCCTGGTAGCTCAGTGGTTCAGAGTCTGCCTGCCGATGCAGGGGTCATGGATTCGTGCCCTGGTCGGGGAAGATCCCACATGCCGTGGAGAGGCTGGGCCCGTGAGCCATGGCCACTGAGCCTGCGCGTCCGGAGCCTGTGCTCTGCAATGGGATAGGCCACAACAGTGAGAGGCCTGCGTACTGCAAAAAAGAAAAATAATAATAAAATAAAATAAAGAATTATCCAGCCCAAAATGTCAACAGTGCTGAGGTTGAGAGACCCAGAATAAAAATAAGGCACCAAATGCAAAACATAAGGCAGGGTTGGGGGAACAGGAAGGGATGTGCAACGTAGGGCAAAATGTTTCCTTAGTGCGGGGGTCTACCTTCCCTACTCACCCCAATCCCTTTCCCTTCCATAGTCACCTTAATCCCTTTCTCAATTTCCAGGCAGTGCCTGGAGAGCTCCTATGAACAGATGGACCCCCAGGAGCTGCGAACCTGACCTTTGGTCTTGCTCACTCTTTACCATCCTACTGCCCTACATCCCTACTTCCCTGAACACCCTTCAGACTGGCATGGTTCCACATGGGCTGGAATTCACAGACTCCTTTGGAGACTGAATTTTGTAGTTTCACTTCTCCCCATAGGAACAGACTGACAGCTGCGCATCTCACCACCTGAAATCAGGCTCAGTGCCAACTCCCCATCCTTCCCCGGGATGGCTTACTGCTAAGTCCACCCCAGGGATGATGCTGAGGTTGTTACCAAGAAAGTCAGCCATGCCTTTCACACCATAGTCAGATCAGAGCTCCACCTCAGAAAGAGTGTAAGGCTCAGCTTCATATAGCAATTCTACAGTCCTGTGGCACAGAATCTATCCCCGCAACAATTTCTGCTACATGAACTCCTTTTCCACTCCCCAAATGATTGAGAATCTTCCCTCTTGCACCTTAAGTAATAGAACACCCAGAGATGTTCTTTAAGTTAAATCAGCCTTCCTCCTTACACATGGAGCATCTGTCCCTGGCCCTGCCTTTGAGCAGCAGCCCTCTGTGGGTTGTGGGTGAAGTGATGGAATGGTGGAGTATTTTCTCATTCATAAGTCAGAGGACAATGGTGCAGGGACTAGCCAGCCCCAGCAGTGTCTGAGAGCTTTTGTGATCCCCACAAGGCATGTTCCAGCAACCCAAAGAGTCCCTTCAGACAAATTTCTATGGCAACAGTCAGCATCCAAGAGATGAAGGTTGTGTTCTGAATGTCACTAGCATCTCAGGAACCAATAACATAACGTAGGGTCTCTTAAAGATGGGGGTGGGGCAGAGAGGGAGAGATGACATTGGAATAGGAAGAATGTGTAGTGAGTTTGAAGCCTGGTTATTTATAAAGCCTGTAGAGTTTCTCCCAAAAGGGCAGAGGTAAACAAGAGAGAGAGAGGGAAATCATACCAACTGCTAAATAAAAACGAGAAGTGGGGGAGAGGAGAAGGCAAGCAGCCTGAGGCAGAGTGTTCCGGGTGTGGAGTTGCTTCCTACTCTATGCTTTGTCCTTCTCACCTTCACCCAGAAATGATGTTGTTGCTTCTTAGAAAATGTGAAAGAATTGCCTTGAATTCAACTGTGGTAGCAAAGAAAGAGGGAGGGAGAGATTACATAACAGTCTTCCAACCTTGAGAAACTCTGTGCCAAAGGTGGTATAAAACACTGAACTTATAATCAAGAGGCATAGATGCAAGTTCTATCACTGTTGCTTTTGGCCACCTGGTCCTGGCCGATGATGGGACCTCTATAAACTGTGGTTTCTCCATAATAAAACCATAATACCACTCTGCCTCCACCAGAACCCATTCTGAGAATCAAATGAGATAATAACTGTGAATATGTTTGTAAACAGTAAACCATTAAACCAGCCTTTCCCATAATGTTCTCTGTAGAATATTAATCGTGGGACGGAAGTGAGATTCTCAATTTAAAAAAAAAAAAAAGAAAATCAAGTTAAAGGGCTGTTCTTGTTGTTTTAATTGTGGGATTTGTGAATGTCTTTCCAGAACTAAACTGACTGTAGAATCTTTTACTGCTGAGGGCCTTGCATGACTGATGTTGCAGAGTGCGCTTTGGGAAATATTTCCCTGTAGAGACGTAAGAAGTAATCACACTCTCCTTGGCTGCTGTAGGAATGACAGGGATGTGCAGAAGAGAGGGGTCAGGTGCCCTGGCAGGAAGAGGAAGGGACCCTAGGACTTGTTACTCCTTTGATGAGTCTAATGCATATGAAAGTTTGAGAACCCCTCACTTTCTTCAAAAGTGTAGACCATATGGATGGAATTGTGCCCCTAGAAGATATGTTGAATCCCTAACTCCCAGTACTTCATATGTGACCTTGTTTCAAAATAAGGGGCTTTGCAGAGGTAATTAAGTTAAAATGAGGTCATTAAGATGGGCCCTAATCCAGTATGGCAGGCCTCCTTTTAAAAAGGGGAAATTTGAACACAGAGACGGGCATAGGAAGAGACAGGCACTTGGTAACATGCCATGGGAAGATGAAGGCAGAGTTCAGGGTAATGTATCTACCAGCCAAAGATTGCCAGCAAATCACCAGAAGCTAGGGAAGAGGCATGGTACCGATTCTCCCTCAGAGACTGCAGAAGGAACCAACCCTGCCAACACCTTGATCTGGGACTTCTGGCATCCAGATCTGTGAGACAATACATTTCTGCTGTTTAAGCCATCCAGTTTGTTGCACTTTGCTATGGCAGCCTTAGGAAACTAATATACCACACCTCTAAAGAACCTGGCAGCCCTGTACATCAACATTTGCAAGGGCCTGATATGCAGCTGGAACTCAGTACACAGATGATGTTCAAGCTGGGCTCTACTTAATAAAATCACAATAAAATCTGCTGAAATTCCTGAGGCTTTTATCCTTCCTCTTGAGCTCAGAGCAAACCATGTTTGAAAAACTAAACAACTCTAAAGATGAGCTAGCTGTCTTCTTTGGGGGAAACACTTGTACTCATCCAGAGGAGGATAAAGGGGATGGTGTACATTTGCGGTAGTTGAGATACTCAAATCTCTTCAACAAATACACACAACCAAGCCATGGCAGAGATGTGGGCCAGGTGTTTCCTCAGCAGGACCGCTCTGTGGGGTCTTGACTTAAAATGTGATTATGGTGTCCAGTATCTGGCAAGGAACGCATGTCTGAAAAACAGGAGGAAAACATGGTAGTTCAGGCCTGAGTGGCTTCTCATTGAGTTTTAGATAAAACTTCAGTTAATTTTAACCAATCAGTCTTCAGAGAACTAAAAAGGTTATTCCAAGTGCTATTTGACAAGGAATCGTTAAGAAATTGCTTTTTTTTCTAAGATATCTAATCCTTACAAATATTTAAACAATAGGTTGGTACATTTCCCTATGACTTCTGACAAGGTCAAATATTTTCCCTCTAATGGGAAATGTTTTCAGTGCCAAATGTGTAAACTCAGAGTCTTTAGGTTGTGTTTGTCGGCTTTTAATTTCAGGGAGTGTCATTAGCACTCTGCCATTTCCCCAAATTTTCTAATATATTATATTGAGCAAATATACTTCTTTTATAAACTCTGGCAAATGGAAACATAATGTGGACAGAATAACAGCTTCCATTTTGTCCAGAGTTCTAGAAAGCTCCAAGCTAAATTAAATACTCAATATCAACAATTGTTAACTATTTTGCTTCCTTTATTTTTTTGAGTGCATGATTTTTTATTTTCTACTTCCAATTTTAATGCCTTATTTTATCATTAGGTCTCTGAAGTTTTTCTTAGATCTCTTTTCTGAGCTCCAAACACCAAATATCCAGCAGTCCAACATATATATATATATCTGTCCAGCCTGGATATCTCACAGAAACTCAAGCTCAAGACTACATTCAAAATCATGGTTTTATTTTTCCTTCTAAAACAGACAATTCTTCCTGCATTTCTGTCTCAGTGATCGTCATCACCAATCACTCACTTTCCCAAGCCACGTATTTGGGAGAACTTCAGATATTTCCTTCTTTTTAACTACCCACACTCAATCCATTACTATTCTGTTGACCTTGACTTGATATTTCTCAAATCAGTTTCCCACTATGTGCTGCATCTACCTTTATTCAGGTCTTCCTGGATCACTGCAATGTCTCCCAATAAGTTTCCATTCCTGTAATTTATTCTTTTAAAAAAATTAACCCGATGATGTCACTCCCTATTGAGAAGCCTTCCAGGCTTATTTTTGTTGTGAGGATGGATTTAGGCCCCTTTAGCATGGCACATAAGGTCACCTCTCCAGCTTAGTGTGGTACCCAAGTTCACCTCCTCAGACTCAGGACCTTCAGGTGGGCCACATGCTCACCTCCACAGCATCAGGCCTCTTAGCACAGGGCACTGGCTCACCTCTCCAGCTTCAGGCTGCAGCATGCACACATGAACACCTCCACAGGCTCAGTTTTCACTTTGCTTTAGACTGTAATTTATGTCTCAGACATTTTGAATTACCTTCAAGTTCATGATGAGACTCCAGCTTAAATATACACAATCTCTGAGCCTCCTCCTTCTGGGTCAGCAGCACAACCGTTAAATATCTCAGCAGCTCCGACTTGACCAGAAAAAACAGTGTCTCCCCAAAATAAGGTGTCAGAAGAAAAATAAACTGCAGGCCTTTGGACTTGCTGTTTTCTTTTCCTTGAATGGCATTTTCAAACCCAGTTCACCTGGATAATCCCTCTTCATTCTCCGAGACTCAGCTCAGGCATCTCTTCTTCCTCTAGAAAGGTTTTGCCATTTCTTGTTTCCCCTTAAGAGTTGTAGCTTCTTGCTTGTGTGCTTCCAATATATCTTTTGTGTGGTTTTACTATATCTCTTGCCACTGTGTTGAAATTGTATGCTACTTTGTACTCACCATTGCTTTGAACATTAAATTTTAAGTTCCTTGCCTTGAAAGCAAGAATAGTTTTGTATCACTTCTATCCCCAGAATCTAGAACAGTGACCATCACATAATGTGAATTCAATACAACGTTTTCCCAGGAAATGAACAAATGAGAAACTTAATGGAATTATATGAGTTATAATAGCTAAATACAAAATAATAGCCTTTAAAATATAAGGGCATACCGAGTACAGCTGGTCACAATTACTACTGATCTACTTTATTGCAAAGTAGATTGTGTCTATGAATACGTCTACTACCAACGCTATGATGTTCCCTATGTAAATCACATGTAATTATCTAAACTAGGTTTTTACTTTCTATACAGCAAAGCCTTAGGATAAGTCACTGGCTACAAAGACACGGTCTCTCTGCCTCTGAGATACTTATATCTAGATATAAGATACGACTCTATTTTACAGATAATGAAACTGAGGCATTGGGAGAAGAAATAACTTATAGAAGGTCACTCAAGGAATAAGTGTAGGATGAAGATTCAAATTTGGGCAGTCTGCCTCCTGATTCAGACTACTTTCCATTTCTACTGACTGTAAGATATTAAAGGGAAATCTAAAAAATAACAATTTTTAGCTCAAAGTTGTATGAAAGCTCTAGAAGATCAAAGAAGTAGATGGAAAAATTCATCATGGAAGAGCTAGTATTTGAGTTGGTCTGAGAGAATTGGCTCCACACATACAAGAAAAATGAAAGGTGTTCCCAGAGGAGGAAACAGCATAAATTCAGGCTCCTGCTTAGACAAATCATGTAAAACATAACAAGAGTACTAAGTAGAAAACAATTATTCAGAGACAGTAATTGTTAAAATAGTCTTAATCTATTTTCTCCCAGAGTTTTTTTTGCTTCTAAATGCATAGGTTTTTTGTTGTTTGTTTTGAAAAATTGAGATCATATCAGTTTTTGTTTTTAAAAATTGAGATCATATCATATGCACAATTTTGAATCCTACTTTTCTTTAACCTGTATACTAATATAAGCATTTTCTTGTTGTTATAAACTATTTGTATGCATTTTTCTTTTTTTTTTTTTTTTTTTGTGGTACATGGGCCTCTCACTGTTGTGGCCTCTCCCGTAGCGGAGCACAAGCTCCGGACGCGCAGGCTCAGTGGCCATGGCTCACTGGCCCAGCCGCTCCGCAGCATGTGGGACCCTCCTGGACCGGGGCACGAACCCGTGTCCCCTGCATCGGCAGGCGGACTCTCAACCACTGCGCCACCAGGGAAGCCCTGTATGCATTATTTTTAGTGGCCCCCTGATCATTAAACAGATGTATGATAGTTTAATTAAACATCTCCCTATAGTGGAACACTTAAAGTTCTTTACAATTTGTTTGGATTAGAAATGATGCTACTAACATCTTTGTCCATAAACCTTTTACTTTTTTTACTTTTATATCCTTGTGATAAAATACACAAGTGGTCTAAAGTTACTAATTTTTTACTGTTTTTTTTCCCTCAGATAATTAAACTAATACTTGCTGGAAATAGGGTCTCAGAGCTAAATGAGTTAAAGTTGCTGTCCTCAGGAGCTGACTTTCTAGAGGAAAAGTGAATAAATAAGCATAGACAAATAAACAAAATCCAGTAGGGAAAATGTCTTAATTGAAAGGAGTATAAGCAAAATCTGGGGGACAAGTGAAATAAGCAAGTCTCTGCTGGGAGAATATGGAACATGTCAGAAGGAAGTGACTTCTGAAATATGTTTTTATTAGTTTAACTTGACACTGATTTGGGGGAGACAACAGTTATTTCTGATCAAGTCAGAACCATTAAGATATTTAAAGCTAGTGCCACCAACCCAGAAGGAGGCCGGAGATTATATATATTTAAGATGCACTTGCCTGCATTATTAACTAATTTGATCATAATTATTAACTCATGTAACCAAATTACTAAATACAAAACACTGCATTACCTAATCCCCATTTGAGGGAGCTCAGTGCCTCGCTGGCATTGTTCAACTTTGTACCATTTTGGGAAAAGCGAAAGAGACTGGAAAGAAGCAAGAAACTGCTTCTGTTTTGGATGACTCTGGCAACAGCACCTTGTTATAAACCATAGAGAAAAGAGAGGAGAAAGCCCCAGGGTTCCTGTGACTCTCTCCTTCACACTCACCCTCTAGGCAAGAGGTTTCCAGACTCTCTCAGTTTATATGGCCCCCTTAGCGTCTCAGTAATTGCTTTCATGGCATTCCTAAGGCAGAGGAAATAACTAACTGTTCCATTTACTAAGCAGTTAGGTTAAATACATACCTAACTAAAGTGAGGTTAAATACATAATGATATTTAATGTCCTAATAACATAGGAGCCATTTGAAAAATAATACACATTAACTGAAAGAAAAAAATATTTGCACTTTATTCTTAAAAAAACTGCAATTACTTGCAAAGGAGACATGTACAGAATTCTCAAATCTTGGACTCAGATTAAACATCGCCACTCTTATCTCCTGATCTTTCCTGATTTTAATGTAATACTTACCTTTTACCATAATGACTACCATAAACACAACTTCACAAAGATATGAGGGTGCCTTGCTTGTGGGAATGTAAAATGGTGCAGCCACTGTAGCAAATAATATGGTGGTTGCTCAAAAAAATTAAATATAGAATTATTACCATATGACCCGGCAATTCCACTTCTGGGTATGTACTCAAAATAATTGAAAGCAAGGATTTGAACAGATATTTATACACCAATGTTCAAAGCATCATTATTCACAGCAGCCAAAAGGTAGAAACAACCCACGTATCACTGACAGATGAATAGGTAAAGAAAATGTGGCATACATATATCGAATATTATTCACCCCAGAAAGGAAAGAAATTCTGATGCACGTGGCAACATGGATGAACCTTGAAGACATTATTTTAAGTGAACAACTATTGCATGATTCCACTTATTTGAGGTAACTACAGTAGTCAAATTCATAGAGACAGACAGTAGAATGGTGGTTGCCAGAGGCTGAAGGGAGAAGAGAAAGCGGAGCTGTTGTTTAATGGGTACAGAGTTCAGTTGGTGACGATGAGAAAGTTGTCTAGGTGGATAGTGGGGATATTTGCACAAAAACACGCCTATACTTAATTCCACTGAACTGTACACTTAAAAATGGTTAAAATGGTAAATTGTGTTTTGTACATTTTACCACAATAAAGAAAAAAAATATGATGACATCAAAAGAAAGGCAGTACAGTCTAATGCTGAAGCATAAGCTACCTGGAGCTGACAGTTTGCCTAGTGTCTGACCATCACTATATTTCCCTCAAAAATTTAAAATATTCAGTGGCATCCCTGTGAGTTTGCTGCAGTACTCTGGGGTGCCTTGGCAGCCTTTATAGACAGATATAGTTCATGTTCTCTACCTTACAACTTATCGCTTCCCCTTCTGGGCAGTTATAGACAAAAGGGCGTGAAGGAAGGTGCACAGCTAAGTTTTGCCCCCGACTTGGTCTGTGGTCTCAGAACACAACTACCACAGCTCCTTCCTTCAGTGAAGACAATATATTCCCAAACTCTTTACAAACTCTAAAGCACCAAATAAAACTGTATTAAGTTCTATATACCACTCACAGGACTCAGAAGAAGTAAGGGTGTTCTAAAGCACTTCCGTTAAAATCCTCAAAACGGCCAAGTCAATCCTGCCCAGTGAAGTCAGGCAGGAAGGCCTCCCTCCCCACCGCTGCTCACTGCCCTCATCCCCCTCATTCTCTGTACTCCTACCATCTTCAGCTTCTCTCCATTCCTAACTCCTCTTCAACTTCCCCCTCCAAGGCCTTTCCCCATGCTCTACCTCCTACCTAGAAAACTTGTTCCCATTCCTCCCACTTGACCTAAGAAATTCCTGCTTATCCTTTACTCCCCAGCCTAACTGTCACTGTACCTGTGAGACTTTCCCTGGTGTCCCGGACTGAGCAGCTGGGATCCCTTCTTTGTGGCCGTTGTATGATGTCTTCCTCTCTAGCCTGTAAGCTCATTGAGGGCAGGTATTATACCTGTCCTTTCCCGCACTGTGTCCTCAGCGCCTGACACAGTTCCTGGAACATAATAGCTGCTCAGTTAATATTAGGTGCTCCTCATCCTCAGGAAATGTCAATATTCGTACAACGAAAGCTGAGATAAAGGAAAGAGACTGACTGTATTGCAACAGCTCACTTTATCCCCCAGTCATCTCAATGCTTGTTTTTGTTCTTTCTTCCTTTTCTCTTTCTTATTTATTTATTTCTTCATTTATTTTGGGGCACGCGGGCCTCTCACTGTTGTGGCCTCTCCCGTTGCCGGAGCACAGGCTCCGGACGCACAGGCCCAGTGGCCATGGCTCACGGGCCCAGCCGCTCCGCGGCATGTGGGATCTTCCCAGACCAGGGCACGAACCCGTGTCCCCTGCATCGGCAGGTGGACTCTCAACCACTGCGCCACCAGGGAAGCCCCTTTTCTCTTTCTTAGTATCTCCTTCCCTCTCCATATGGCTCTTAGTACTCTCGTACCAGGGACTGAGACAAAAGTGTTGTTCTGGGGATCTGAAGCGGGGAAGGAGAGAGGAGCTTCTCTTTCTTTCCTGGAGCACAAAGAGATGAGAATCTGTATGTTTGAAAGTTATCTTCGGACAAGTACAGAATCTGGCCCTCACTCTCCTCTTCCCCCAAAGCATAAACAAGTCTCTGCCTCCTTTCTGTGTTAATATCCATGTAAAAAGATCTTCAGTAGAAGTTGGGGGGAACAGGAGCTGGAAGGGAGGGGTCTCCTCTTAGGTCTCTGCTGGTGGTAAGGGACCGTCAGGCAAATTCCAGTGCCCACCTCCCACATCTTATTATTGACAGCCTCAGATGTGCCACGATTGGGTAAATCGCTTCACTCACACGCCCTCTACTTCTAAAGAAGAGTCCTGCAGCAGAGGTACCACTGTGCCCATGTTACTGAGAAGGAAACTGACTCTCAGAGCGGTTAAGTGGTGTTCCTAAGGCTACACAACTCACTTTGTGCTCAGTGTAGTAGGACATCCCTTCCCATTTTCTGTCTCCCCGGCTCCCACCCCATGCCCACTCCATTTCAGCTTCTGGTAAGAGAAACATGGCAAGGATTTCCCCTTAGGAGCCTACTCATTTTCTTGGGCACTGAGGTTTATGCAGAGCTGAGAGTGCCTATGATTTTGTCTGCCACTTCACTGATATTAGCCGGAAGCAATCTACTTAAAGTTTAAGCATCAACTTATCACTTTGTTAACTGTGCATTCATTTTCCAGGGGATGGTTAACTTTAATGGAAATGGGGGATTGACTCATGTAGCAACAGGTTCTGTGACATGTGGGAGCCAGAAGGGAAGTGAGAGGCCTTCCCCGTCAGATGTTGTGTGGAGGGGGATCTGGTGTAAAGAGCTGGATTAATTTTGTGCCTGCCATTTCCCCACAGGGGACAGACAGGAGGACTCTCATTCTGTCACCCCATGATTGACATCAAGAGTTCACTCTCCTCACAAGGCAAGATGGTATCTGAAGGAATGAGGAAAGGGAGGAGATGGCGTTAGAATTTCTCACAGCCACAAGAAACACAGATGATACACAGGATCTCAGAACTTGCCCGCTGGAAGGGACCTCTGGGCTCATTCAGTCTTACCACCTCACTTTACAGAGGAAGAAACCAAGGACCAGAGAGGGACAGTAGCCTGTCCTACAATACATATCAAGTCCTAGAATATATCAGACTTGTTTCCCCACCTCACCTTCCAAGAGTCTCTTGACTTCTTAATGGTAAACGAAGTACAGCTTGCTTAATTCCATGAACCAAAAGCCAGCTTTTCTGGACTTTCAACAGAAAGCATTCTTTGATTTCAGGCCCATGTGGTTTCCTGTTTTCTCCCAAAGAAGCACAACTTTCCTTTGAGAAAATTAAAAGGCTCCAACTTCTTGAATTCCTGTAAGTTTTTTCCCAACCATCTTTAAGGACTATAGGCTACAACCTCCTTTTTGTCATATGTTCTGTTTAGGTATGGAAGGCCTAGAAGTTTTATTTAGTTAATAATGGATGAAGCAACCAGAAGAGAAAGGTAGCTATGAGACACCCTACAAATCTAGAGAAGTAGGCTTGACTGAGAATCTGGTAGCTTCAGTCTTCATCCTGATAGCTCATTTAAAAATGTTTCCTTGCTTGGCATTTTAGAGGTGCCCTACTCTGGCTCAACTTCAACCAGCCGACTTTTCTTACCAAGTATCCATTCTAGGTCAGGCAAGTTTCTTTACTGGCACCCCCAATTTCTCACGTCCATTCATAAAATATGTATTAAACACCTACTATGCATTTGACATTGTCCAATATTCTGGAAATAAAAGGAAAGAAGATAAACCCCATTGAATAGCTTGCAAAGGGTCTGATATAAAGTAGCATCTTTCAGTCTGCAAGTAGCCATCCATTTGTAGGCCATGAAATACATTTAGTAGGTTGTGACCAGAATTTTCTTTTAATGAAACTGTGGTAGATTGCTGCAGTCATGGTCCTCCATTCTTTTCCTCCCTCTATGTGACTCACTGGCCAATCGAACAAAGGCAAGCATGACATAAGCAAGGACTTCAAAATTATTTAAACTTTGGAACTTATCCTCTCCCTGCTGTTAGGAACTCTGAGATGATCACCATGTGAGTGAACCTGGGCCAGCCTGTGGGAGAAACAAGGCACATGCCTTAGTTATCTGTACCCTGGACTGCAAACCGACTACCTGATGCGTGAGCAAAGCCTATTCAGAACCACAGCCAACCCACCAAAGGACCACAGATGCATGAGCGAGCCTGGCGGAGATCAGCTGAGCTTTGCCCAATCCAGAAGAGGGTTTTCCAACCTTGGCATTATTGACATTTGGGGTCAGACAATTCTTTGTTTCATCGCTGTTCTGTACACTATGGGATGTCTGGCAGCATCCCTGGCCTCCACCCACTAAATGCCAGTAGTGTCGCTGCCACAGTTATAAAAAGCAAAAATATCTTCAGACACGGCCACATGCCCCTGAAGGGGCAAAATCACCCCCAGTTGAGAACTACTGATCTAGAAAAAACACCTGACAAAATCATGAGCAAACTAAACAGTTGGTGTTTTAAGCCATTCAGTTTTGAGGTGGTCTGTTATACAGCCAAAACTATCTGATAATAGAAATAGACTAGAATAGGATAGATCAGGAAACATGTCGCTCAGTAAAGGTAAGTGCTATTTTATGGAACAATATCATGTGCGTACTGGCTCGTGACATAAAATGTAATTCTTGCTCTGGTTATAGTGAAAAAGATTTCAAAGTCCTGTGAACTTCTTGATTGTCATTCAAAAAACATGGTGTTTACTTTCTTTCCCCTTTGTGAATTCTACCTTCAGAAGACCACAGTCTCCTTTGTAAATTACCTGCCCCCTATAGGAAACTGGCAAGTCCCTTCTGGGGTTTGAGACATCACCCAGCTCCACCTGTGTGATTCATATTGGCGACCAGGAGCAGAATAACAGCCCCATGCTGACTGTTTGGGGTATCACCAGATAAACCTTTTCCTAAGAGGAATATCACCCACCAGGAAAGCAACAGCTGCCTGCGATAACTGTGCTTTTCAGCTAAAGAAGGCCTGGGGCACCTGACCTCCTCCTTGGCCACATGCCCTGAATCAGGCAATTAGCAACACAGCAGCTTCACACACAGCAGAGCTGGGATGGAGCCTCCACTCCTCACCTGGTTAATTCCTACTCTTCCTGCTGGAAGCACACTGGACTAGAAGGGCACCTTTGGTGGGGAGCATCCTTATGGCTGTTGGGTTGTCTGAGGCTGTGCCTGGCTTTCTTCTCAGGAACACTACTCTCTGCCTCCCCTTTTCCCCCCAGGAAACGACCCTGCTGGGCCAGCACGGAAAGTCTAGGCTGAGAGGAAGATTTACTGTTTGTTGTTAGGCTATTAACAAGCACAGTCTGTTAATGCTCTCTGATTGATTTCTGGATGCTTTTTCCCTTCTGGACTGTTGGAATTCAGCTGCAGAGGCTGGTGTGAGGAGACTAAATGTTTACATGGTTCCTCACCCCAAGGAGAGCTAGAAAAGGCATAGGAGTTTATGAGATGAATGCCCAGGCGGGAAATGTTAAGCTGACTCTACCTCCCCTGGGAATCACATTCTACAGAAGAGGCAGCATGGTTGAGCAGGGGCCTGAGAGTCTGAGTTTGAAGCCTACTTCTTTCCAGTAACTGATGTGTTTCCAGTTGTCAAGGTTCTGCCACTTTGGGCATGTCACTTAAGCCCTTGGAGTCTGCTTTGTCCCCCAGTAAATAAGGACCATAACAGTATCACTCTCAGTGTGGTTGAGAAGCTTACTTGAAATACTCCCTGGAAAATTCTGAGTAAATAGGATCATTTGGTAATACACAAATGGAATTAGACCATTTCCACGACTGGTAATTCTGGGACACAGTGGAAAATGGGACAGATTGTATCTCATTGACAATTAGACACAATGGAATTAGACCTTTTCCATGACCGGGAATTCTGGGACTGTTAGGGAAAATAGGGCTCCTTTCTCTTGCCCTCTGTTCTGAGGGTCATGCTACCAAATATGCCAATTCTTTTAAGAAAATCAGTGTGTGCTTTTGTCTTCTTTGAAAAAGGTGGCTAAAAGCCACTCTTGGTTTCCCTTAAGAAAAAAAAAAACTAATCTACAGTAGAAGATTTTACGTGAAAGGAAAATATTTTTCAGTACAGAAAATGGTATTATATGTCTATATGGCACTTTACAGTTTACAAAGACAGTTTATTCCCCCTCTGGAGGCACTTAAGAGTAGAATTGGCAGTGACAGCTCTAGAATTCATTCACTCAACAAACAAATCTTCACTGAGCACCCACCTTGTGCAAAGCAGCTTTCAGGATATAGTATACAAGGTGGCAATCATACCCTGTCTTTGTGGAACTTACACACCCCTAAGAAACAGTCCAGAAAGAATGAAAAATAAAAAATGAAAATAGAATAGAATTCCAAGATCTATGAGGAAAATAAAACAGGATAATAATATAGACACTATAGAGGTGTCATTTTAGAAAAGATGGTTAGGGAGGGATTTTCGGAGGCTTTGCCATTTGAACAGACACTTTAATGAAGAAAGGGAGAAATATATATGGATTTCTGGGAAAGACGTTCCAAAATGAAAATAAGTACAAAGGTCCTGAGGCAAGAATACACTTAGCATGTTTGAAGAACAAGACAATTCAGACCCACCCCTGTTCAGATTAAATGCTTTTGCAAGATCCTTTCCAGCATTTTCCGTCTTCCTAAAACAGATGTAGTCTTTTAATTATTATTTATTCACTCTTTATGGGTAATATAGCAGCGACACAAACTTTGCATTAGCGTGGAATAAAATTTACAGTCAAAGCTGGCTGAGTTCAGGATGTCAGCTGTTTCAAATAAGGCCCATGGACTCTGAAATAGCATTTGGGACTGGTTATCCCAATCAGACCTCCTGAGACCTCAAGGCTCCCTGTTTATCTTCAGAGTTAAGTGAGAAGTGGTCGATTCTGTAAATGCTAGGGTAGAAGGAGCCACAGAAGGCTACACCTGCACCCTGCAGGATGCCTGAAAAGTTACCAGCAGAGAAAGAGTTGGCTGGAGAACTGAGAGTTAGAAGGGAACAAAATGGGTAGGTTCTGCTGGGTGGGGTGGAAGCACATATACTTGCTTTATAGTTGTTTTTCTCTGCAGACGCCGATCCAAACGAGACAATGAAATCCACTTTCACAGCTCAATCCTCTCTGCATATGGGGGTAAGAGCTTCATAAAGAGCCAACTTTGCTTCCCAGAGAAAATGGAGTTTGAGCGCCCCTTGCTTTTCTCTGCTGCCTGAGTCACCAGCTTAGTGCCACTTGGCAGCAGAGGAACGAAAACAGTATCTTTGTAACTGTTTTATGTTAAATTAGTTAATGGGGACCCTCCTATTTTCTTCATGTTCCATTTTACAGGGAAAACTATCTCACAGGAGATTCTATTAAGCTTTCCTTTCCGGGAACCCAGAAGGCAGCTATGAATGTGCTGACTCAGGATCCCCAGGTTTGCCGTGGCTCCAAGTGGTAGAAGGAAGGAGCTAGAGGAACAGAATCTCACCCCTTGGATGCCTCCTGTTGAATTGCTCTGGCTCTGTACTTAGCCCTTATGGCCACTCCCAGCCAATCAGCACAATTACTTAGATATCTACATGGAAAGATTTGAAAAGCAGACCAACTCATAATTTTCTTTTTGTTAGAATCTGTCCATTGTCAAACTTCTGTGAATGATGGCTCTGTGTTCTGTGTATGATACACTTCCCGGGCTACACCTCTTCCTTACTAAGCCCTCTTTACTCTTCCATTTTGTTATCCCCTTTTGCCATAATCTCTGTCTGTCTAGAGGGCAGAATCGTAGGCAATCTGGACACACTCTTGAAGCAGACTGAATTCCTACATTCAGACCACTTGGAAAAGCTTTCAGAAACTCAGGCCCTGAATGAACTTCCTTTCACCCAGGTGTAGAAGGTACAGATTTTCCCACAAGAGTGATGGCTAGATGAGTTTTCCCTTGAAGATATCTTCATCTACCATCACCTTTCTACCAGGAGTGGTCCATTATCCATTAACTGTTAGATATAGTAGCTGTTATGGGAAAAAGGGAAATTTGGGCTCCAATCCTGGCTCTCCACGGATGAGTCATGTCTTCATCTGGGGTCTCAGGCGTCTCATTTGTAAAAGAGTATTTGGAGCAAATCCTCAGAGCCGCAGGACTCTGCTGGGGAGCCCTTGGCTTTGTGCTCTCTCTTCAGCCAGTGCAGAGCTGTCTATCACTCCTAATCATGGACCTGCACACGGGATTTCACCTCTAAGGAGTTTCATTAAAAGAGTTTGAAAACCACTGGGCTAGACAAGCTCCAAGTTGAAGAATGTGAAGAGGCAGCAGCTGAGAGCACACTGAGGGCACACTGAGGGCACACTGAGAGCACACTGAGGGCACACTGAGGGCACACTGAGGGCACACTGACTTCAGCAGCAGCTGCTATCTTAGTACAGGTGTCAGTGATGGTAATTTCTCCAAGTGTGGTCCCTGAACCAGCAGCATTACTGGTCACCTGGGAACTTGTTAGAAATGCAAATTCCAGAGCCCTATCCCGGATTTACTAAATCAGAAGCCCTGGGGGATGGGGGTGGGCCCTTCAGTCCACATGGTTCTGATAGATGCTAAAGTCTGAAAACTGCTGCAGAAGAATGGACTTAAGTCCTTTGCCAGATCTCTTACAATTCCCCTTCCCATCACTTTACCCTTATGTTTTCAAGGCCACATAAGGCACACACTCCGAACTCCTGGAAGCACACCAACTCGGCTTCCAAAGGTGAAATGTTAGCATCCGGAACGCTGATCTGTAGGGATAATAAGGCTGGGGGAAGGACTTTAATCCTGCCAAAGCAAAGGACTAGTTCCTCTCTGCAGCTGCCTTCAGGACACGAGAGCTCTCCCAAAGGAGGCACCTCACTTATTAACATCATAACTCAAGCACGTTGCTTGGAGTCGCTGCACATGGAAAATTGCATTCTGCAAAGTGTTGAAGCTGCAAAGTCACCAGCTGAGTCGATAGACTTTTATTTTAACGATGTTTGTGATCAATATTTAAACAGGATTGACCGAGCCTGCTGCTAACACACCTCTCTCCTTCCAGCTGCTTGTGAAAGATAAAATATTTACTGGGGGCGGGGGGATGGGGGCGTACAATGGTTTGATGCCAAGGGGGAGTTTGGGGGTGTGGTCCGGGGCAAGAGTGCCATAGGATACATTATCATCAAGCATCAATGGGTCTGGAGTCTCTCAGGGCTAAAGGGACTTTTGTTCAGACTTTCTGAGCAGATTAGGAGAGAATGAGGAGAGAATTTATGGAAAGATTTGGTCGCTAGTAGTATAATCTTTAGAGTAATAAGAGATTTTCTTGGAAATAGTCATAGTACATTTAATCTTGATTTTATTAAAAGTCAACAACAGTATGTATCTAAAAGCCCGGTTCTGGGTTCAGACAGCTAAAGTGTAACCCTGCCTACTGTGTTTCCACAGGCATGTTCATTAACATCTCTGGGTTACAAGTTTTTCTTTCGTCTGTAAAATGGTTCCTCTTGAAGTTGTGAAGTATAAATGAGTTGATGTAACTCAGTTGAAATATTGGCTCCCCAGAGCAAGTGCTCAATAAGTGTTGGGAAATTATTGGTAGATCTGGAACTCATGATCTAGATTTGTCTCTGACACTATAATTTCAGAGACTTATATGATCAATGTACAAAATTAGATAATGTTTTAGGACACAGTTTGATTAAGTGCTAGGGTGTATAGTGTAGTCTCTATCAAAAGAAGGCTGAGAAATGGCTTGAGAAATCAGGTTAAACTATGTGGGGGAAGTCAGACTTGAGTTAGACCCTTAAAGGTAAAGAGGACAATTGAGAAAGCCATTGGGAGAACAGAATGTGTGAAAGTATAGCATGCAGATCTGATGCTGTGAAGGACCTGTTGAACTGGAGGTACTTCTGCCCTCATCTCAATATACAGGAAGAGTTAAGCACCCAATGACTCAGATACACCAGGAATGTGTGGGCTCAGGAGAGGAGGCTAGAACTGCTTCCAAAGGATGGGCAGCAAAAAGGAGCCCATTTGGGGGGCTGGGCAGAGAAGATTAGTAGGCATGGTAGGGTGACCAACCTGTACCAGTTTGGCACTTTCTCATCTTAGCAGTAAAAGTCCCCACTAGCAGAAACCCCTCAGACCTGGGAAAACCAGGTTGGTTGGTCACTCTATAATGAAGAGGATCAGCAGTGCACGGTTTCCCAAAGCCAAAGGAAGCAAAGTTCCACAGAGGAGAGAATGATTGATAGCACCAGATACAAGAGAGAGGGCCTGAAAAGCACCTATTGGACTTGGCAATTCAGAGGTCCCTGGGGACAGATTAAGGAAAGTTGTGATGTCATGATATAGGTTTTTGACTTGACTTTCTGCACCATGGAAAGTCATCGTGGTCACTCTCTTCAGCCCAGGAATGTCTAGATGAGAGTCATCTCTTAAGAATTTGATTTGTCTTAGGACTTTTTTAGAGTACAAGAAAAATGACCCAGTCCCAAACAGCCCCCGGAGTGCAGTGTACGGAGCCTGTTTGTTCAGCATTCCTTACCTCTGGTGCAGACAGTTAGAGGAGTTCAATACACTGGTCTCTGGTGTTTGGTTCCTAATGATTCTGATGTTACATGGATGGCCAAATGACAGACTTTCCCACTGATTGTGGGAGCTTGAGATGTGAATGATGGGGGGCCACCCAAGCGGCTGCCTGTGGGAAGTCTGATTTTGTTCAGATGAGCTGCTTCAGACAACGTCTCCCTCACTTTCTCCATCACCCTCTGTTTCAGGCTCTTTGTTTCACTCTTTCTCGAGAAAACCCGTACCTTCTTCTTGACTGACTTCCTTCCTTGCTTTCTTCTCTTCCTCCCTTTTCGTATTCTTTCCATACCTCCGTTCTCTCTCCCTTCCTCCTTTTCTCTTTTTTCTCACTTGTCTCCCTTGTCTGTCTCTTTTTTTTTTTTTTTCTGGCTTATTTCTTAGGGCTCTTATTTTTATTTAGTTGGGATTTGGCAGCAAGAGGGTACAAAAAGCATTAAGATTCTTTCTTTTAAATCATGGGCTGGAATCCATAAGTCCTCTTAGCACATCCCAGGGTCTCAGAATTATATTTACTCTGGTTTTGGCCGAGGGAATTACTTAAATCAATGGACAGCAATGTCTCCTTTAACTAGCCTCCTTAAGACAGGGCTGCTGGGAGAAGCCACACTTAAGGACATAGGGAACTCCACCACTTTCTAACAGGATAATTTTGTCCAAGGTGTGGGGAAACTGTATCTCCTAGCTTTAGCTTCACAGAAACTTCTATTGTAGGAGACTGAAGGACTCTATTTCAGGGATGCAAAACAGATGCATATAGAAGATAGGCTGACTTCAGTTACCATTTGAAGGGTTGAACTGAAGCCAGCATGGATTATTTTAAAAGCACAGATATATTTTTAAAGTTAAATCAGTCTGGATCTTATTAAACTTGACTGTCTCCATGTGTGTATGAGTAGGCCGTGGATGTGGATATGCGTGTAGATGTTTTTATCCTTCTTAAATTCTGTGAAGTCATCCCTCAAATAACATATAGGATCAACTTCTAGACTTTAGATCTTCCTCCTCAGAAACCACAGTGCTGACTTTGAGGGTCTAAGCTCAGACTCACTCTGCTTCTCCATAGAAGTCTCAGTGGATGTCTTGGGGTGTGTTTGAGGGGGGATTGCAGGTTTCTCAGTGTGTTTCTTGTGAGATCAGAGATGAAAAAAAAACAAAAAACCCTGAAACAAAAATATGATTTGGTTTGCAGTACACATTTTGCTGCGGGTGGCAACCAGACACACATGCTGTCATTTACACAGAGTTATTCTGTCTGGATTGTTTTTATAGCATCACTTTCCCTCCATTCACCACACAGACTATCCAAACACCCTCCTAAAGCATTTGTGCCTCTGTGTCTATACATGTTGACAAACTACAAAATTATAAGTGTGTGTGTGTACATATACATAAGCTCATTGGGGAAAAATGTATTTTTAAGTGTTCTATACAATCAAACTGATTTTTGTTTTTTGTTTTCTTGGGGTTTTTTTTTTTTTTTTTGCCCATGTAAATTCTTGACTGCATACATGTGTGGCCCTTTTCCCATAGAAAGGCATTTTTCACAGTAAGTTAATCCCATCTCACAGGTTTCACTCCCCCTCTATCTCTCACGTGTATACATCTCTTTGGTGTGTAATCACACCTTAGTCTTTTCTATCTTGACAAAATCTTCACTGCAACTTTTAGGAATACTACGATACTTAATCTTCTCTGAAATTCAAAGCTGGTTACCATCGCCTCTTTCTTTTTCTCAGTGCTGCCTGTGTGTACCCCTGAAATTCAGGCTTACACTGGGTCCCTTTCTGCCTATCATCATTTCCTTAGAGAATCTTTACCCTTTGAGGACTTTGACCAAAGACACCATGACAATGACCCTCAGACCTCCACTCTAACCTTAAGCTTGACCTTTCACCTGTGGTTTATCTCCACATTTCTACCCACACGCAGGATTTTTTAACGGAAATTTGCCACCACTTTACTGTCTAAAATCAAGCCTAATATGTTTTCCTTTCAAACTGATTTCATCCTTTATTTCTCACATTCTAACTTTAATAAAACCATGACATCACCATTGTACTCATCTCTTCCAACGTTTCTCACCAGTTCCTGAGGACTGACTTTGCTCCAGAGTCTCACACGTCCTCTTGCTTACCAATCCCTCAGTCAATAGTCCTTATCAATACCTCCCTAGATTTGGGCAACAGATTCTTTGTTTCTTCCTCTGCCCTGTTGTCTCCCATCTTCCACTCCAATTTCTATATTACTGACAAAAGTCTCTGTAAAATATCATTTCAACCTCTGAATCCTTGCTTAAGAGCCCACCTCATCCTCGTCACCAACTGGGTCACATCCAAACTCAAAACTCTCTCTTTTCTAGACCCAACTTTAATCTTTATCTCTCTACTCATATTCATCTCTATACAATGTTTTGGCCACTCACCACACCTTTCCACTTCTCAGGTATCCACCAGTGATCTCCCTTGAATGAACTTCTCTTACTCTCTAGCAATCCCAATCCCATATTTCCTTATGGGTCTAATTCAAACCTCACTACCCCAATTAAGCCTTCTCAGATCACTTCTACCCTTCAGTGCTCTTTGAGTTAGAGTTCTCTCAACATGTTTATTGGGATACATACTCATACATTTATGCATGTGTTTTTTTCCCATATATATTCCAGTGGTCTCATCTCTTATTTCCCTAAATGCATATTTAATAACTTACTAAAACAGACCTTGTTAAAATCCCCAAAGAGTCAGGAATAATACCTTGAAAATAAGAGATATAAAAATGAATGCTTATATACCAAATTTTCTTTATCCATTCTTCTGTTGATGGACACTTAAGTTGCTTCTATATCTTGCCTATTGTAAATAGTGCTGCTATGAACATTAGGGTGCATGTATCTTTTTGAATTAGAGTTTTCTCTGGTTATATGCCCAGGAATGGGATTGCAGGATTATATGGTAACTCTATTTTTAGTTTTTTTTTAAGAACCCTCCATACTGTTCTCCATAGTGGCTCCACCATACCATGGGATATTACTTCAGCCATAAAAAAAGAATGAAATAATGTCATTTACAGAAACATGGATGGATTTAGAGATTATCATACTAAGTGAAGTAAGACAGAGAAAGACAAATATCATATGATATCACTTATATGTGGAATCTAAAAAAGAAATGATACAAATGAACTTATTTACAAAATGGAAATACATTCACAGACATAGAAAACAAACTTGTGGTTACCAAAGGGGAAAGGTGGGGGATAAATTAGGAGTTTGAAATTAATATAATCACACCACTATATATATATTGATATAAAATAGATAAACAGATTTACTGTATAACACAGGGAACTATACTCAATATCTTATAATAACCTATAATGGAAAAAGATCTGAAAAAGTATATATATATATATATATATATATATATATATATATATGAACTGAATCACTTTCCTGCATACCTGAAACTAACACAACATTGTAAATCAACCATACTTCAATAAAAACAAAAAAATTAAAAAAAAACAATGTTTGTTGAATGGGCTAATCATATTTTGGAAGAGGGTGCTATATTAATATTGGCAAGTGACAAAAATTCAACTCAAACTGACTTAACTAAATAGGGACTCTACTGGCTAACATCTAAGGAAGGCCCAGAGGTAAAACTGGTCCATGACACAGTTGGACTAAGGACTCAACAGAACTAGGCTTCCAACTTTCACCTTTGACTCTGTTCTCCTTCATGTTGGTCTTACTCTCAGGCAGGACCTCTCTGTGAGTGACCCCTCATCAGCTCCAGGCTTATGACTTTCCAGCTCTAAACCTATCAGAAAGAAAACTTCTCTTTGAAATAATCAGCCTGGAATTAATTTTTATTGAACTAATGTAGTCATGCACCCAACCTTAAACTATTCATAATGGACTACAAAATGGGGATTGTGCTGACTGGCTAAGGCAGGTTCACACATTCATCCCTGAGTCCATCAATAAGGTGAGAGCATTTGATGCTCTGTCCAAGCAGGCCTGGGTCATTTGCCTACTCCTGAAGCCACCATTCAAATGACAGGCATTAAGAATGAGGAAGGGGTTTTCCTCAAGTAAATGATGGCATTGTTGTTAGAAGAAAGGGGAAGAAGAGAGGAAAGATGCTAGACAGGTACAAGCAACAAATGCCCATTATACGAGGTAATTCCCCATTTATCACTGTGTGAGAAGGCTGAGTACTCTGGAAAGAAGGAAGTGAGTCCAAGCGTGGACAATTGAAGACTAAACATTGGTTAGTAAGTAGTTTTACCTTCTCTCATTTAATGAAAGAAGATATTGGCTCTGAGCAGAATTCCATTCTCCTCAAGTGTTCTGCTTCCCTATCAGACCTGCCTTTATTCATTGTCCAGGGCGTAAAGAAGCAAATTCAGTTAGATATTAAAATGTAGTCAAATTTTGTTGTAACTCCAGAATTAGAAAGAAAACACAAAATAAATTGAAAGTCAATTTATACTACAGGATTTCTCATAAAAGAAAAACAGTCCTTTCTTTGCATATTTAAAAAAGATTCAGGTGAGTTAGATCTATAAAAAAGATGATACTAGACTTACCATGTAATTAATATTTATTAAGTTTTTAATACAACAGATATCATTGAGGTGAAAGGCTGATTATGAGTTCAAATTTCCTTACATAAAACTTGAACTTTCCCTGCTGGGACAACTTTCTGGCTTTCTGAACAAGAGATAGTGCTATGTAATTCTCATGCCTGTGAGGTGGAGGAATTGATTTTGAAAGAAAGAAATAAAAACTATTCCTTTTCCTTTTTCTCCTTAATAGAATGAACAAATGGATTGATCTATTCTTCTCACCAAGGCCTCTAAGTCTTTTCTCTGTTTCTGTATTACACACATTCAAGAGAGCTTGGCAGATGACAAAACGTCTGGGTTCCCAGTTGGGTCACCAAATTGGCCCATTCACCACATTTCAGTTTTCTTGTCTCCAGTTGTTGGTGGCCTTCACTCTCTAAGCGAAAACTAATATCGTGCCTTCACCTGGGTCTCCTTAATAACACCAGGAAGCAGAGTGATAACTTCTCATATTAGAGCAATTTGTTCAAAACCCCAAGGAACTCCGTAGCAACCCCATCAAGACATTTCCTTCTTCCCCAGCCAAACAGTGCAGGCGATGAGATTTAGACTTGCTACCCAAGTAAGCCATGTAGTTAGCCTGTCTTTGAAACACTGATGATTAAAAAATCATAAGGAAATAACTTTCCAAGGGGCCCAGTGAGAGGAAAAGCATGGGCAAACATGTACAAAATGAGAGAAGAGTTTATCCCTGATTTTGACAACTTATCCCAAAATGTATTAGAAAAGCCTGTAGCCACGCAGCAGCAGTTCTTGAGTAAAGAGAAACAGAATTATTTCTCTATTCTGAGCAACAATCCCCACTCAGGCAAGCAGAGTCCCATCCTCACTGCACTGACAACCAGCAGACTTGAGAAAAATGTTCTTTGTTATGTTTTGTATTTGTTCCCCCCATGCTAACTAGACTTAGAATAATCTCAACTAGGGGTTGAAACACGTGATTCCACAGACTGACTTTGTTGACATCATTCAATGTAAGTGGTTAGACTGATGAGTGATGATGCAGCATCCATATCTGGTTCTCAGTTTTGGGGCCATGGTGTTTTCCTAGGGCTCCACCTTCTCACTGTTGGGCTTCATCCACTGCTGTGTTGGGCTCCCTGCCCTGAATGTTTACTTCTTGATGGGTTTGGGGTCTCCTGGCACATAACTTCTGGATGCTATGCTTCTTTTCCTACTTTATCTTTGGTTCCTTTGAGGTCTTTTACTCTTGAGTACCATCCTCACCTCCTCCTCATCTCCATCCCTCAGCAGTTCTTACTCTCCTGCCTATTTCCTGCCATCTCACCTGTGATTAGAGCCCTCGGCTCCTTTTGGACCCAAGAGACCATGTATGAACAAAAGTGAACTCTGGGGCCTCCATGCTTCATAATGCTGGAATATTAACATTTCTTCATTGGTAAACTCCCTACCTCATATGATTGGTATGGAGATTAAGGAAATAAAAATATGAAAAATACTTGGAACAGCATGTGGCAAATAGTGAACACCCAATAAATCTTAAATATTTTTGTTATCTTCACCTCATTACCCCAACCTGAGCTCTCCTGGATGCTTCTATTAGCAACCTAATTCTTCTTATTATTATTTTTTTAATTTAAAAAACAAACTTCATCACTTTGGGAGATGCACCGAATAGGCCAACAGGCAAACAAACTAGTGGATTTTTCTCAGCCAAAAAAGTCCCTATCACATTCTGCCAGGACTGTGGACATGGGTTGTTTTTTCAACAAAAATAAAGTCTATTTTTCTCACTAAGGTACATGCATAATTTTCCTTTCTTCTCCCTTCCAATAATTCCACTGCAACCAAAATAGAATAAAACTTTCCATTTGGCAAGTGTCTCTCTGGAGGAACCCTTGAGAGAAGGAGGTAGAAGAAAGAGGCTTCCATCTTTTAATTAGCAACGTGTGTCTCGTCCAGCTCTGGTCATTGCAGCAAGGCTGGGATGGCAATAGGCTTTTCTTGCTCCACCCTCTTTGATTTTCTCTCAACCACCCCTCCTTCGCCACCCCATCTTTCTACAGTCTAACACCCAACAAAATGTGATTATTTGCATGAAATCAATACCATGATTCACACACAAAAGCCTAGAAAAACCTGCTATGCAATTGTGTGAGTAATTTTTCATGAACCAGACTCCTAAGTGCTTGCCAACAAGCTAAATTATCCTCTTGTTAAGTGATATATATTTTTTCTTTCCTCTTTCTTTTTTTCCATGTACTTCTTAATATTGATGAGCTTCTCTTGAAAGGAACATTTGCATTTTTCTTTAGTTCTCTGCCTAGCAAACACATCAAAGGACCTCCACTCACTTCCCCCGCCTTTCTACTTTTTCCTTCTCAGTATCTGAACTGCCTTTAACCCAAACTCAGATTGAAAAGATGGTACTGTTTTACAGAGGAAAAGTGAAAGCTGATGTTTAAGAACCTGGATTTTAGGGCTTCCCTGGTGGTGCAGTGGTTGGGAGTCCGCCTGCCGATGCAGGGGACACGGGTTCGTGCCCCGCTCCGGGAGGATCCCACATGCTGTGGAGCGGCTGGACCCGTGAGCCATGGCCGCTGAGCCTGTGCATCTGGACCCTGTGCTCTGCAACGGGAGAGGCCACAACAGTGAGAGGCCCACGTACTGCAAAAAAAATAATAATAAGAAGAAGAATCTGGATTTTAGATTTAATACCAAAAGTCATTTGAAAACTAGGCTTAGCTTCTTATTATTCAACCAATTAACCAATTCACCACTAAGTAGTGGGTGTCACCTGGGTTTCCAACCCTATACTAAGTATTTTGGTAACCATAAGATTAAAATGAATTAAAAAATAAAAGAACTGTCTATTATTACAGATAAAATGAAAGTGATCTGTGAACACTAGTATAACTAGTAAAAGTATAAATTGTGTGGTATGAGGCATTAGGGCTGCAGATAAGAGCAGGGAGGGTGTCTTGAGTGGGAAGGGGGTCATGAGACAAAGTAAGAACAGGTTCACAGAGTGAGGAGATAATGGATCTGGAAATTGGAGAATTTGGATGTCAGTAGGCAAGGGAAATCATTCCAAACTAGAAGAAAATTCATTATCTATCAATGATGATTTGGATAATTAGTGAGGACCTGGTTTCAAATGGCCTGGCTCTCTCTGGCATATACCACCTGCACTATGGCACCTTACGTACATAAGGTCTTCATGTGTATGTCCGGCTCCAAGTAACTCAGGCTCAGTGGCCAGAGAGGTAAATGCTAGAGAGGGTCAAAAAAGGAATCCAGCTGAGAGTGGATTTCCTCTCAGCTCAGGTAGATGATGAGGCAGCAGACTCAGCAAGATAAGGAAAAGTGGCAGTTCTTGGGCTCAACTGTTGTTTAATATAAAAGCATACTAACTATACTCTCAAACATGCACATGCACAATAATAATTGGAATCCTGATGTACATACAGTTTTCTAGTTTTATTCCCTTAATACAGCATGAGGTTTCTGGCTACACTGGTAATTAAATATTATTTTAAAATATAATTTAATGGCTGAATGATCTATCACATTGCTTTACCACAATATATTTAAACACTCTCCTATTATTGCCTGTTTATATTATTTCCAATTTTTCTCCATTACAAATAGTATTATGATAAATACCCTTTAATATTAATCTTTGATAGCATTTCTAATGATTTTTAAGGCATGTTCCTAGAAATAGTATTATTGAATCCCCAACTATGAGCAGTTTGAGTCTTTATAAAGAGTTCTAAATCACTTTGCAGAAACACAGTACTCATTTTTATTTCCAAAAGCAGAGCAAAAAAAAAAAAAAAGTACTGGTTTCACTAAAGCCATCTAAACATGGAATGCTGCATGCACTTTTTTTTCCATTTAAAATTTTATATTATTTCGTACATACAAAGAAATATATATTAATTTTAATTTTATTTTATTTGCAGTATCAAATATGCATACAGTTTAAAAATAATATATGAAAGTTTTAAAGCATGTAAACATATGTTAAAACCTGCTGCACAGGTTAAGAGAATATAATCGAGTGTTTAAGTTCTCTATGTGCTTTTTCCTAACATACCTCATACCCTCCATACCACCAAGAAGTCAACACGACATTGAATATTTTTGTTAGTTATTTTCTTCCTAGTTTTGCCATATATGTATATAACCTAAATGATCTGCAATTTAATTTAGCTTATGTTCAAACTTTCTAAATATGATATTGTACATATTTTTCAGCAACTTGTTTTTTTTTTTTTTTTTTGTGGTACGTGGGCCTCTCACTGTTGTGGCCTCTCCCATTGCAGAGCACAGGCTCCGGACACACAGGCTCAGCGGCCATGGCTCATGGGCCCAGCTGCTCTGCGGCATGTGGGATCTTCCTGGACCGGAGCATGAACCCATGTCCCCTGCATTGGCAGGCGGACTCTCAACCACTGCTCCACCAGGGAAGCCCTCAGCAACTTGCTTTTTTTACTCATCTATTTCACTGCTATATAGTATTTCATCATATAAATGTATCATGGTTTATCCTCTTTCCTGTTGATGGATATTTGGGTTATCCCTAGTTTGAGTCTATTTATGGACAATGCTGCTGTGAAGATTCTTCTGTGTCTCCTGGTATCATCCTTGGATGAGAGTTCCTCCTGGGCAATGACTTATAACCTAGAGTATGAGTGGTCCTGGGGAAGATCTCCAAAGGCACAGGGGCATAGACAGCCTTTAGGGAATCAGTTTCCAAATTTTCAATTTCTTTCCATATATTGATATTTTCCTTAAACCAATCCTTTCTAACCTCTCCTATTTTATAACTCATTTCCCGCTTTACAAAAGTAAGGCATACCGAGGGCAGAGTCAAGATGGTGAATTGGGAAGATGCAGAGTTCACATCTCCCCACAAATAGGGCACCTGCAGGATGCTGGTAGGGGACCTTGATGCCCAAGGAGATGGGAGGAACCCCCGAACAACTGGGTAGGATGTTGGGGGGGAGGGTGGGGGGAGGAGAAATGGAGGCCAGATAGGACCATTGCCCTTGTGGGGTAGCTGGGAGATGGGAGGGGTTCCCTTGCCTGGAGGGACTGCCGGCGGGGGATGGGGGTCCAAGGATCAAGAGGGAGCATGTCTAGTATCTACCCTGCCCAATCAGGCCCCGGGAAGCCTGCTGGAGTCCTAGGCCAGGTCCTCCACCCTCTGAGGCCCTCCTCCATGCCACGTGGGTCCTAGGGGCATGGGAGGGAGAAAAGGGGAGAAGAGGAGAAGTGACCGGGGGGTGATCTCTGGGATTGGAGGATCAGAGGAGGCACTGAAGGTGTTTCCCCCACCCACTTGTGCCCCAGGAAGCCTGCTGGGCTCCCGGGCCTAGTCCTCCATTCTCCAGAGCCCCCTCTGGGCCACATGCATCCTAGGGGCATAAGAGGGATGGAGCATGGGAGAAGAGAAAGAGAGGCAGAAAGCGGGGACACTCCAGGATCTGGGGATCTGGGGAAGTGCCACAAGCATTTCCCCCACCCACTCAGCCCAAGAAAGCCTGTCCTAGACCTGGTCCTCCACCTTCCAAGGCCAGAGGCACTCCTGGGACCCTCCTGTTGTGTTGAGCCTAAGCCCCAACCCCCAGGGCCCCTTCCGGGCCTGTGGGTCCTAAGCATAGGTCCCACCCCTGCCTAAGCCCCACCTCCCACAGCCAAGGCCTTTTCCGGGTTTTTTTCTCCTCTTTTTTGCTATCATGGTTCTATTTTACCTTCCAGTTGTTGTTTCACCTACATTTTTATTTTTTAATTTTTTCTAACATATCTGTTAGTTTTCTAATCTTATTCTATTTTTTACTCTTTGTCATAGTTCTGCTCCTTTATTTCTTCTTTATTTCTTTTTTTTTTTTTTGCCACCCCACGTGGCTTGTGGGATCTTGGTTCACGAGCCGGGGGTTGGACCTGAGCTCTTGTGGTGGGAGCTGCAAGTCCAAACCACTGGACTAACAGAGAGCCTCAGACCCCAGGGAATATTCACTGGATTGAGGGCTCCTGGAGGTCCTCATCTCAGCATGAAGACCCAGGTCTGCCCAACAGCCTACAAACTCCAGTGTTGGAAGCCTCAGGTCAAACAACCAGTAAGACAGGAGCACAGTCTCACCAATCAAAAAAAAAAAAAAAATGATATGACCAAAAAATATGTCACAGATGAAGGAGCAAGGTAAAAACCTCTACAAGACCAGATAAATGAAGAGGAAATAGGCAACCTACCTGAAAAAGAATGCAAAGTAATGATAGTAAAGATGATCCAGAATCACAGAAATAGAATGGAGGAACAGATCAGAAGATACAAGAAATGTTTAAAAATGATCTAGAAGGACTAAAAAACAAACAAACAGAAATGAACAACACAATAACCGAAATGAAAAATACACTAGAAGGACTCAATAACAGAATAAATGAGGCAGAATAATGAATAAGTGAGCTGGGAGATGGAATGGTGGAAATAACTGCCGAGGAGCAGAATAAAGAAAAAAGAATGAAAAGAATTGAAGAAAGTCTCAGAGACCTCTGGGACAACACTAAATGCACCAACATTCTAACTATAGGGGTTCCAAAAGAAGAAGAGAAAAAGAAAGGGTCTGAGAAAATATTCTAAGAGATTATAATGGAAAACTGTCCTAACATGGGAAAGGAAAGAGTCACCCAAGTACAGGAAGAGCAGAGAGTCCCATACAAGATAAACCCTAGGAGCAACACACCAAGACACATGTTAATCAAACTAATAAAAATTAAATTCAAAGAAAAATTATTAAAAGAAGTGAGGGAAAAGCAAAAAATAACATACAAAGGAATCCCCATAAGGGTTATCAGCTGATTTTTCAGCAGAAACTCTACAGGTCAGAAGGGAGTGGCAGGATATAATTAAAGTGATGAAAGAGAAAAACCTACAACCAAGATTACTCTACCCATCAAGGATCTCATTCAGATTCAATGGAGAAATCAAAAGCTTTACAGACAAGAAAAAGCTAAGAGAATTCAGTACTACTAAACCAGTTTTACAACAAATGCTAAAGGAACTTCTCTAGGTGGGAAACACAAGAGAAGAAAAGGACCCCCCAAAACAAACTCAAAACAATTAAGAAAATGGTAATAGGAACATACATATCAATAATAACCCTGAATGTAAATGGATTAAATGCTCCAACCAAAAGACACAGACTGGCTGAATGGATACAAAAACAAGACCCATATAAATGCTATCTACAAAAGACCCACTTCAGACCTAGGGACACATACAGACTGAAAGTGAGGGGATGGAAGAAGATATTCCATGCAAAAGGAAATTAAAAGAAAGCTGCAGTAGCAATACTTGTATCAGATAAAACAGACTTTAAAATAAAGACTGTTACAAGAGTTAGGACACTACAAAATGATCAAGGGATCAAGCCAAGAAGAAGATAAAACAATTATAAATATTTATGCACCCAACATAGGAGCACCTCAATACATAAGGCAAATGCTAACAACCATAAAAGGGGAAATTGACAGTAACACAATAATAGAAGGGGACTTTAACACCCCACTTACACCAATGGACAGATGATCCAAACAGAAAATAAAGAAGGAAACACAAGCTTTAAATGACACAATAGACCATATAGAGTTAATTGATAGGACATTCCACCCAAAAGTGGCAGAATATACTTTCTTCTCAAATGCACATGGAACATTCTCCAGGATAGATCATATGCTGGGTCACAAATCAAGCCTCAGAAAATTTAAGAAAATTGAAATCATATCAAGCATCTTTTCTGACCACAACACTATGAGATTACAAATCAATTACAGGAAAAAAAAAACTGTAAAAAACACATATACATGGAGCCTAAACAATGCATTACTAAATAACCAAGAGATCACTGAAGAAATCAAAGAAGAAATTAAAAATACATAGAAACAAATGACAATGAAAATATGACGACCCAAAACCTATGAGATGCAGCAAAAGCAGTTCTAAGAGGGAAGTTTATAGCAATACAATCTCACCTCAAGAAATAAGAAAACTCTCGGGCTTCCCTGGTGGCGCAGTGGTTGAGAGTCCGCCTGCCGATGCAGGGGACACGGGTTCGTGCCCCTATCCCGGGGGATCCCACATGCCGCGGAGCGGCTGGGCCCGCGAGCCATGGCCGCGGAGCCTGTGTGTCCGGAGCCTGTGCTCCGCAACGGGAGAGGCCACAGCAGTGAGAGGCCCGCGTACAGCAAAAAAAAAAAAAAAGAAATAAGAAAACTCTCAACTAAACAATCTAACCTTACACCTAAAGCAACTAGAGAAAGAAGAATAAAGAAAACCCAAAGTCAGTAGAAGGAAAGAAGTTGTAAAGATCAGAACAGAAATAAATGAAATAGAAATGAAGAAAACAATCGGAAAGATCAATAAAACTAAAAGTTGGTTTTTTGAGAAGATATACAAAATTGATATACCTTTAGCCAGTCTCATCAAGAAAAAAAGGGAGAGGACGCAAATCAATAAATTTAGCAATGAAAAAGGAGAAATAACAACTGACACCGCAGAAATACATAGGATTATAAGAGACTACTACAAAAAACTATATGCCAATAAAATGGACAACCTGGAAGAAATGAACAAATTCATAGAAAGGTACAGTTTTCCAAGACTGAACCAGGAAAAATTAGAAAATATAAACAGACCTATCACAAGTAAAGAAACTGAAACTAGTTAAAAATCTTCCAACAAACTAAAGTCCAGGGCCAGATGGCTCCACAGGAAAATTCTATCAAACATTTAGAGAAGACCTAACACCTAACCTTCTCAAACTCTTCCAAAAAATTCAGAGGGAGAAACACTCCCAAGTTCGTTCTACAAGGCCACCATGACCCTGACACCAAAACCAGACAAAGGTATCACAAATGAAGAAAATTACAGACCAATATCACTGATGAACATAGATGCAAAAATCCTCAACAAAATACTAGCAAACAGAATCCAACAACACATTAAAAGGGTCATACATCACGATCAAGTGGGATTTATCTGTGGAATGCCAGGATTCTTCAGTATAAGCAAGTCAGTCAATGTGATGCATCATATTAAAAAATTAAGGAATAAAAACCATATGATCATCTCAATAGATGCAGAAAAATCTTTTGACAAAATTCAACACCCATTTATGATAAAAACTCTCCAGAAAATGGGCATAGAGGGAACCTACTCAACATAATAAAGGCCATATGTGACAAACCCACAGAAAACATCATTCTCAATGGTGAAAAACTGAAAGCATTTCCTCTAATATCAGGAACAAGACAAGGGTGTCCACTCTCACACTCTTATTCAATGTAGTTTTGGAAGTCCTAGCCATGGAAATTAGAGAAGAAAAAGAAATAAAAGGAATCCAAATTGGAAAAGAAGAAGTAAAACTGTCACTGTTTGCTGATGACATGATACTATACATAGAAAATCTTGAAGATGCCACCAGAAAACTACTAGAACTAATCAATGAATTTGGTAAGGTTACAGGATACAAAATTAATACACAGAAATCTCTTGCATTCCTATATACTAACAACAAAAACCCAGAAAGATAAATTAAGGAAACAATCACATTTACCATTGCAACAAAAAGAATAAAATACCTAGGTGTAAACCTACCTAAGGAGGCAGAAGACTTGTACTCAGAAAATTATAAAACACTGATGAAAGAAATCAAAGATGACAAAAATACATGGAGAAATATTCCATATTCTTGGACTGGAAGAATCAATATTGTGAAAATGATTATACTACACAAAGCAATCTACAGATTCAATGTAACCCCTATCAAACTACGAATGGCATTTTTCACAGAATTAGAAGAAAAAAAACCTTACAATTTGTATGGAAACACAAAAGACCCCAAATAGCCAAAGCAATCTTGAGAAAGAGAAACAGAGATGGAGGAATCAGGCTCCCCAACTTCAAACTATACTACAAATCTACAGTAATCAAGACAGTAAGGTACTGGCACAAAAACAGAAATACAGATCAACGGTACTGGATAGAAAGCACAGAGATAAACCCACACATATGTGATCACCTAATTTATGACAAAGGAAGAAAGAACATACAATGGAGGAAAGACAGCCTCTTTAATATTAAAGTGGTGCTGGGAAAACTGGACAGCTACATGTAAAAGAATGAAATTAAAACATTGCTTAACACCATACACAAAACTCCAAGTGGATTAAAGACCTAAATGTAAGACCAGACACTATAAAACTCTTAGAGGAAAACATAGAAAAACACTCTTTTACATCAACCACAGCAAGATCTTTTTTGACACACCTCTTAGAGTAATGAAAATAAAAACAAAAATAAACAAATGGGACTTAATTAAGCTTAAAAGTTTTGCACAGCAAAGGAAACCATAAACAAGATGAAAAGACAACCCTCAGAATGGGAGAATATATTTGCAAATGAAGCAACGGACAAAGGATTAATCTCCAAAATATACAAACAGCTCATGGAGCTCAATATCAAAAAAACAAACAACCCACTTAAAAAATGGGCTGAAGACCTAAATAGACATTTGACCAAAGAATACATACAGATGGTCAAGAGGCTCATGAAAAAACACTCAACATCACTAATTATTAGATAAATGTAAATCAAAACTAAAATGAGGTATCACCTCACACGGGTCAGAACAGCCACCATCAAAAAAATTTGCAAACAATAAATGCTGGAGAGAGTGCAGAGAAAAGGGAACCCTTTTGCACTGTTGGTGGGAATGTAAATTGATACAGCCACTATGGAGAACAGTATGGAGGTCCCTTAAAAAACTAAAAAAATATAACTACCATATCCCAGTCCTGGGCATATATCCTGAGGAAACCATAATTCAAAAGGACACATTTACCCCAGTGTTCATTGCAGCACTCTTTACAATAGCCAGGACATGGAAACAACCTAAATGTCCAATGACAGATAAATGGATAAAGAAGATGTGGCACATATATACAATGGAATATTACTCAGCCATAAAAGGGAATGAAATTGGGTCATTTGTAGAGATGTGGATGGACCTAGAGTCTGTCATACAGAGTGAAGTAAGCCAGAAAGAGAAAAACAAATATCGTATAATAATGCATATATGTGGAATCTAGAAAAATGGTACAGATGAACGTATTTGCAGGGCAGGAATAGAGATGTAGATGTAGGACACAGGGTGGGAAGTAGAGGGTGGGACGAACTGGGAGATTAGGTTTGACATGGATACACCACCATGTATAAAATAGATAGCTAGTGAGAACCTGCTGTATAGCACAGGGAGTTCAGCTTGGTGCTGTATGACAACCTAGATGTGTGGGATGGGGGGTGGGGGGTGGGAAGGAGGTCCAAGAGGGAGGGGATACAGTTTTATAGATAGTTGATTCACTTCACTGTACAGCACAAACTAACACAACATTGTAAAGCAATTATATTCCAATGGACATATATACACTACCAAACGTAAAATAGATAGCTAGTGGGAAGCAGTCGCGTAGCACAAGGAGATCAGCTCAGTGCTCTGTGACCACCTAGAGGGGTGGGATAGGGAGGGTGGGAGGGAGGGAGATGCAAGAGGGAAGAGATATGGGGACATATGTATATGTATAACTGATTCACTTTGTTATAAAGCAGAAACTAACACACCATTTGTAAAGCAATTATACTCCAATAAAGATGTTTAAAAAAAATTAAGTAAATAAATAAAGATTAAAAAAAAAAGTAAGGTAAGGCATACCTCTCACTCATCCAGATTCTTATTATGGTGCATTCAATTGGAGTATAAAAAACTTCAGGATGACAAACAAAGGGACATTTTAAAATTTTATGATGATGTTGAGAAAGCAAATGACTTTAACAAATAACGAGTCATTTTTCAAGTCAGATGTGTTCCAATTCTTTGTTGTCCACAAAACCAAGCTTTCAGCTGCTAGATTATTAAATATAATTTCCAATGATAAAATAATCAATCCTAAATCACTAGGTGATATTTGGCATAGAGCTGGCAATGAATTCAAAGAATTGAGTGACATTGCTAAACATAGCTACTTCTATTCCTCTGTTTATTCATAAGAACCAGGATTCTTAGCACTTATATCTATAAAAACAATAAATAGGAATAAACTGATGCTTTATTCTGTCTCATTCTAGCCTTAAGTAATATTTATCTTTAGACATACAAAACCAATTGAAAAAATTCTATTCCAATAAAATATACATTTCCAATAAAATTTTAATTTTCATCGCTAATAATTATGTAACAAGGTTGTCATTTATTCATATTATTTTAATCAATTATTTATTATGAATAACTATAATGATAACTCAATCTATAAGAAAATTTTAATATTTAAAACCTTATGATCATACAGAAAATCTTTGAAAAATTCAATTAATGCACATATTTTTGCTCTAAAGATGTGTGGTAGGGTAATCAATTAAAGACTTTCAAGCTTAAAACTATATTAAATTTGGATAAAATTATTTAGGGAGACATGGACTTTAAAAAAATAGATTTAAGGGAAAAAATTGATTAAAATGTTAAACTGTAAAAGAACTTAATCCTGGTTCACTTGTTTTATTTAAAGTCAATACACAGGGAATTATATTTGTTGCCTGCATGAAAATCTCCAATGAAAAGTTTAAGTGAAAATTTAAAATTATGCAAGCAAAGCACAGTTTTTCAGAATTCTTTTGGTGCTGCCCAGGGGAAAACATTTGACACCCACTATCCGAGGGTGTATACTCAGGAGCAGAATTGTTGTATCAGAGATGTGCACATCTCCAATATTTCTAGATAATGTTACTTTGTTTTTCAAGTTGTCCACCCCTGTCAGAACTACAGAGTTCCTAATTTCTGAATATTCTCCCAAACACTGAGGATTGCCAGTTTTCCATTTTTGCCGAGCTAGTGGGTGTAAAACGATATTTCACTGTGACTTTAATTTGCATTTTCCCGATTTAATGAGGCTGAGCATATTTTCATATGTTTATTGGCATTTGTGTTACTATTATTTATTTTTAAACTTTGCTAATTTGATTTACAAAAAATGATGCCTCATTTACATTTCTTTGATAACTAAACTTTGTATAAAGTTTAGTACTTTTTCATATGCTTATTAGCTATTTTTTTTGTGAATTGTCCATTCATATCCTGCCCATTTTTCTATTGAGATTTTAGGAGCTTTCCTATGAATTCCAATGAGTTCTATTAAGGCTTAAGCCCTTTACTTGTCTTATTTATTGTGTTACAATCTTGGAATAAACTGTACTTTTTTATATGATACCATAGTTCTTTTAATATACTTATGAATGTGATTTGCTGACCCTCTGTTTTGGATTTCTACATCAATATTTATAAGGCAGATTGTCCTGCCAGGGCTCTGCTGTTTTGTTTTGTTTTGTGGGGTGGCACTCTGTCAAGTTTTAGTATAATGATAATGCTTGCTTTTTAAAATGAATTAAGAAGATTTCTATTCTTTTCTGGACAAACTAATCAGTTACACAGTTGCTTAAAAAACTGACAGAAGACAACTATAAAATAATCTACAACTGATTTTTGTGGGGGAGACTAATTCTTAAGGCAAGTTATTATGTTTCCTTTTCTTTCTTTTTTTTAACCAAATTTTATGTGTATACTTTCTCTAGCATATCATCAATTTCATTAAGAAGTTCAAATTTCTTACCTTAGATAAGGATAGTTTGGTTTATGGATTTAAAATTGTCCTTTACACTGACCATATATCCTTCTTCTCACTGCTAATGTTGTATATTTGTACTTCTTATTTCTTACTTTGAAATGTCAAAAGATTTTAAACTTTATTTTTCTCAAAGAACTATCTCCTGAATACATTAATAAATTTACTCTTTATTTTTTATTGATTTCTTCTTTTATCCTTTTTATTCCTTTTAATTAGGTTTGTTGCTAATCTATTGAGTCGACTACTTAATTTGTTCATTTTTGTTGTTGTTGACTTTCTGTTTAATAATAAACACATTTAAGGCTGTTTCTCGATCTTATTATCTCTTTAGTCAAGGATCATTTTTCAGTGGTTAACTAGTTACTGTCTGTATCTTCCTCCTGTGATTAACCATCCAAAGATGCAACTCTCACTCTTCCTCTCCTTAAAATATTTTAAACTGTTCCTCACCAGGTACTGAAATAAGTTTCAAATTCTTACCTTTAATTCCTGGTCCTCTGTTCTCTGGCCATAATATCTATTTCTTAATGTATATTCCTAGTACTTCCTTTATTTACATCCTGTTCTAGAGACAACAGAATAATTTTTCCAAACAGGAAAATGGGGCACTAATTTTTCCAAATTTTCTAACCATAATGTATTGGCCTGTGTTATTCCTTCTACTGGGAATATTTCTTTTCCCACACTCAACCCCTGGAAACATTACCATCTTTTGAAATTTTATTCAGCTCTTCAGGTGGCTGTTGCTTCCTGGGTCACTTGAATCATGCAGGGTTGGAGCCATCAGGTTATCTCTTACTGGCCACTTGACTTCACCTTGTCAGGAGTGCTGCACACAGGCTTGACAGGTCTAGTGCACTCAACAGTATCCTTCCATGCCAATGTATCAAGCCTTCCCAGACATATCCTATGAGCACATCACCAGTCCAATCAAGGGTAACCATATATCATTCAAATCTGGACACTTGTTTTACTGAAAGGAATCATTCCTAACAATTATACCAAGACAACAGGTTTAAACCCCCTTTCTTGGGCAAACCAGAATATATGGTCATCACCCAACTAGATCTCAAGTTCTATGTCTATACATACTAATAAGTCTATATTTTTCTTATTTCTTTGTAGGTAGGGGAGTGAAGGGGATAGAAGACCACTTTGTATAAAGTACAGAAACAAAGGTTGTATTGACACAGATATCCCCACCTGGGATTCTTCAATGTACCTCCTAGTTGAGTTTTGTAGATAACTTACATAGGTTTGGGCTATCACTAATAACAAGTATAAGAATCTGTTGCCCTGACTGTGGTCTCTTGGGGTCCAAGCTAACTAGGGGGATGCAGAGAGCCATCTGGCTTGAATAATCCTAGGACATGGTATTGACCTCATAATGTCTGAGACATGTCATGGGAGAGAGCCATGCGATGTCCCAAGCTTATCACAGTATACATTCTATCACAGATTTTACAGCTCCCAGTGTTACAATATTTTCTCAAGTCTTCTCCCAATTCCACCTGCTCTACCATCACCATGACAACACATATTCCATTAATAATGGAGACCTGAGGGAAAGCTTCCAGTGTTAGGTCCCCCCCTCAGGACTCACCTCCTGCTTGGCATTCCATGAAACCATTCTGATTCTAGACACTGTGCTTTGAAGATTCCAAGCGATCTCAATTTTTCAAAACAGAGATAAATACTATATAGATGGTGAAAATGCAGGATTTTGCCAAGATTTCCTGAAGCAATTAGCTGGTACAACAAAAGGAACAAAAGGAGAGCCATTATAAAAATACTAAGCCATTTAGATTTAGAGATCCATGTCTGATTCCTGGTTCTGACAGAAAGAAAAGGGAAGAGACAGATTCTAAAGTTTTCAGCCTGTTTTCATAATGCCTCTCCATTCCAGAACTTATGAATGAGACAGCAGAGAATAGTATTTGAGAGATGAACTTGTCACAGATTCATAGCTAAGGTAACAACATCCTGGGGTCCCTGGTACTTTTTCCTATATAGACTTAGTTAACTTTAAAAGGCCCTGTGGTAGAATTTAAAAATAAATAAATAAAAGCAGAAACTCTGTTATCTGATTTACTATGGATTCCCATGTCCAACATAGATGAATGAGTGACCTTAGAAGAATACATATCACTCCCCTGAATCTCTGTTTCCTTTCAGTAAAATGGAAAGAATAATCCTAACATTGAAGATGAAAATTAATGCATGTAAGAACCTGGAATAAAACTATTCAATAAAAGTTAGGAATAATAATACAAAACACATCACCATCATCAACAGACTTTGGGAGGAACAGTTTTGAGCCCTTCTTGTGGAAAACACATAAATTCCACCTCAGCAACAGTCCTGATTCAGGAGTGTCAGACGGATTGTCTAGCAGCAGGAGAATCAGAAGTGAGACCAGGGCTCCTCTATTTCATCTATTGATGAAATATGTTAAGATCAGGAACACGAGCAGCCAGAGTCAACAAAAGAAATGAGTTTCGAGTTTCTGTCCTAGGAAAAGCAGCAGATAAGTTAGAATAAGAACGCATGTTCTTGGGGAATTTACACATCTGGCTGTCCCTGGGAGGGTCTTTCACCAGCCACTAAAGGTGGTACCATGCCACCTTCGAAGAGAGACATGCCACCTTCACCATCACAGCATCATGGGACCTGTGAGTGGAAAGGAATCTAAGCAGCAGAAAGGAGAGGCAAAGGAATCAGTCTAGTCATCTCCTCCAACCAATTGTGTTCTGTCCCGTCAGCTCAACCCAATGAAACCCATTGTAAATTTTCTTTCTTTCACCTCCCATTACCTAATCGATCCTTTACACATGGAGCCTTCTCTTCTGCTAAAATGTTTCTCTTGCTTTCCCTTTATATTTTCGTTTCTCTGCCACCATTCTTCAGCCAGCCCTTGTCAGCTCATGCCTGATTGAATTCAGCACCTTCCATGAAGAGGTCTCTGTCTCCAGGGTCTGCTGACTCCAATACATTCAGCACAGCTTCCAGGATCATCTTCCTTAGGCAATGTTTTTGTCACATCATCCCTCATCACCAGGGCCTTTGGTGTCTCTGGTTCCCTCTTGCCTCCCACCTCACCAGTCCCATTTCCCCTTCTTCTACACAGCATCCTCCAATGTAACCAAGCTTATTGGCTTCTCAAGCCCTGCATATGATTTTCTTTCATAAACTTTACCTGTCATTCCCTGATTTGAAATGGTTTGCTCCTTCCTCTCTGCTAATTCATGCCCCCAATTACCCTTCAAAGTTTAGCTTAAAACTACATCTTCCTAGACATATATACTGTAGCAGTAAATTACACCTCATCTTGTGACAGGACTTGGGTATTTGTGGGATAAATTATGATCCCTGAAATCCCTCCTAGATGCTCCAGAGTGAGCCACTAAGTTTGATCTCGATCCTTCCCCGAGTACCAGCTTTATAATATGGCTCCACTGCACAGTAATTCTCACTTGAAGATATGTTAGTTTATAAATGTTATGACTTCATTTCAATCTCTCTCCCGAACTGGGTGAAAATTCCCCAAAGGCAGTGATTCCTCTTTCCATTTGCGGCCGCTCTGATCATATATGCATAACTCTATACAGAGAACAGACTCAAGAGATGTTTGCTGGAGGCTGCCCTGGGAGCAGTCAGTAGAACTCTCCCCTGGTCTCGGGAAAACTGACCTTTCCATAAGAAAAATAAATTGGAAATAGTCTCAATACTCAACCCTATAAATACACTATGAGATAGCATTGTGAAGTAATATTATCCGTACCTTAAAAACATTTTTGAAGGAACTTTTAGTGACATGAGAAAATCTCACTATGTAAACTTGCTTTATATAATACAATTTTTATATAACTATAATATGTAATTTCAATGTAACAATATAAAGATAGAAAGATTATGAGAAGGAAAGAATTAAGGAAGGGAAACAAGAGGAAGAAAGGAATGGAGGGAGGGAGGGAGGAAGGAGACAGATGGACTAATGGGGGTAAATGCAGGAACATGTAAATCAGAGGTGATCTCTGAGTACTTCTTGGTATTGTTAAAATTTATTTTCTTCTTTAGCATCATCTGTTTCTTCACATTTTCTAAAATAATTCTACGTTGCTTATAATATAAACAGGAAACATAAACCTTATTAAAACTACAATTGCTTATCAAAATGTTACATTTTCTAACAGTATTTCTTAAAATATAACGTCATGGGGGAAAGAGTAGGCAAGTTAAAGAGTGGAGAAACTGAATAACTAAGATAATAAAATTTTGATATTCAGGAAACTCCCAGTTGATACAGAAGGGGTGGCTATTTTTTAGTGGGTAATATCTCATTCCTTAGACCAGGTAGGAGAAAATTTTGGTTGTTTTCATTTTGTACATATTGCCAGTCCTATCCTTTGAATGATAAAATTACCATGTCCATCTCCACAGCTACCACCATCACCATCATCTCCATCTCCACCAACAACCAACATCACCTCTACCACTGTTTCCAACACCAACTCCACCAACACCACCTCCACCACCACTGTCAGCTCCACCACTGCCAACACCATCTCCAACACCTCTACCTCCACCACCACCATCACCACCACCATGACCAACACCTCCACCTCCTTTATCAGCTCCTCCACTTCAAACACTATCTCCAACACCTCTACCTCCACACCACCATCACTACCATCACCTCCACCTCCACTTTCATCTTCACTTTCATCACTGGCTCCATCACCACCACCATAAGGTGACTCTTATCACCTCCACCACCATCAACCTGATAAAGTAGACAAGTCCTCTATGGGAAATTGAATGGAGGGAGAGTGATAGAGACAAGGGAAGTTAGAACACATTCACCAGAGTACTGTACTTTAAGTATTAAAAATAAGCAGAGCTTTCTTATAGAGTTTCCAAGTCCATGGCTCAGAATAGGTGGGATTGGGGGGTAGCTGGCTAGTAGGATGAAGCGGAAGTTCTCTGTCTTACTCTTTTCAGGGTGCTGTAACAAGATACCACAGACTAGGTAGCTTATAAATAATATAAATTTATTTCTCACAATTCTAGGGTCTGGGAAGTCCAGGATTAAGACACCAACATGGTTGGGTGAGTATCTTCTTCTGCTTTGTAGGCAGTGCCTTTCTGCTGTGTCCTTGCATGGTGGGAGGAGCTAGGGATCTTTCTAGAGCATCTCTTGTAAGGGCAGTAATGTCATTCATGGGGGCCCCACCCTCATGACCTAATCACTTCCCAAAGTCCACACCTCCTAATACCAACATCTTTGGGGGTTAGGATTTCAACATGTGATTTTTAGGGAGACAAAAATATTCAGAACATAGTACCCCCTCAGCACCTGAGCTGAAGGGGAAGACTGACCTTGGAAGGAACACTGCCCCAGGTAGTCAAGAGTTCACACCAACTTTCTAAGAACTTGACCACTCCATGAATCCAGTACCATATCTCCCAACATCTTATGGAGTGTTTGTTTAAATAACTATTGTATACTGACAGGCAGTAGAGACAAAGGAAAAAGGTAGGTAGGGGTGAAAGCAGCTGAGGTTGTGGAGAGCTGAGCAGGTGTGTGTGTGTGTAAGCGTGTGCACATATACCGATACTCACACATTCACTGGAGTGTGTGTGAGGATCACTGAGCTCCAGGATGCCTGTAGCACCATTTTGTTATGTTTAGGTTATTACATATTTTCACATACATATTGAGTAGTAGTCACTTTTGCCCAGAAGCATAAAGGGATGTACTGTTTCAAATTAACCTTGTCTCTGAAGGAAAACTCTTATGTGTGACACAGAAAGATGGGAAATGGCTTCTCTCTGCAGCACCTGTTATATCTTAGCTCAATTTGCTGAAAGATATTGTGACTTTTCAAGAGCATGGAGAGGCAGGGCAGGGAAGGAAGTCTGGTCAGGGCATGGTCTGGAACTAGGGTAAGAAGCCAGCCCCCACAGGGTCAAGAGACCATGACCATTTGTCCACATGTTCATAACCAAATATCCAAATATTTCTTACATATTCACTCATGTAAGAAACATGTATTGGGCACACACTATGTACCAGACATTATTCTAGGCATTGGAAATAGAGCAGGGAACAAAATAGACAAAATTATTTTCTTTTTTTTTTTTTATTTGCAGTACGTGGGCCTCTCACTGTTGTGGCCTCTCCCATTGCGGAGCACAGGCTCTGGACACGCAGGTTCAGCGGCCATGGCTCACGGCCCGGCCGCTCCTCAGCATGTGGGATCTTCCCGGACCAGGGCACGAACCCGTGTCCCCTGCATCGGCAGGTGGACTCTCAACCACTGCGCCACCAGGGAAGCCCCAAAATTATTTTCTTTATAGAGCTTATATTCTAAAAGGGGATATAGATAATGAACAAATAACTTTCTCCTATTATAATATCATAAAAAGTAAATGGTATGGGGGGCAAGGTAAAGAGATAAGGTATAACCACAGCACTAGGGGTGCTATTTTAGGTGGGGTGGTCAGAGAAGGCCTCTCTGAGGGGGTGATATTTGAACAGAGCCTTGAATGAAGGGAGAGAGAAGCAAATATCTGAGGAAAGGACATTCTAGGCAGAGGCAGTAGAAAGGGCAAAGGCCTTGAGGCCAAAACAAGCTCAGAGTGTGTTAGTTTCAGAGTGTGCACAGCAGCACATGGTTAGCACGTGGTCCAGCTTGCAGGGTGGAGCCGGAGAGGAATAACCCAAGGGGAGAGTGTAGAAAATGAAGTCTAAGAGACAGCTCAGGTCCAGTTCTGGTAAAGGCTTAGTAACCAGGGTCAGGGAATTTGAATTTTATTCTAATTTGATGGAAAACAATGCGAAGGTTTGGGGGAAGGAAATGTTTATTATGTGCCTGAGGGAACGTAACCTCTTATCTATATAGCTCCTCCTGTGAAGTCACACGTCTGGGACATAGGGCTGTGTACGGGACCTCCCTAGGCTCCACCTCTTACTCTGGCTGCTTCTGCAGGACCAGTCCCACAAGGGCCTTCACCAGCTTTGCTCAGGCACAGCCTGACAACACTACATCCTGGCCTCACCATGCACCTCTCACTTCTTGCCCCAGGGCTTCTCTGATTCCCAGCTTGGCATTCAGGAGTCTGATATGGCAGTGACAGCTGTTAACACCCAGTGGGAGTTGCCCTTGATGAAAGGGTAACAAAAAATGATGGATAAATGCTTCTCCTTTTGTTCCTCTGGACAGCTAGCTCCGATTTGATACTCCAGTGGGGTCCTGTGCCAGTCTTTTTTGCAGTATCCAACTTCATACTGCTTCCTCCTATTGCCTTGCCTGTCCCCTCTACCCTGCTTCAATCCCAGTGTCTTGTGTTCCTTCTGCCTGGGATCACATTCCTAAATAAACTCGCTGTATATTTAGCCGGCACTGTGTTTAGGGGAATACTACAAGATAAGACAAGATAAGACTATCCGTATTATACAGATGAGGAAGGAAGACATTGAATAAATTGTCCAAGGTCACATTGGGGTCAGAAATGGAAGAGAAGTTTATCTAATTTCAGTACGCTGCCTCGTCCTCAGAATTTAGCAGATGGCAGCGTTTCATCTTGGGATGGTCCTTCCTTTTGGGAGCAGAGAAAACCCCAGGCTAATGATGAAGGTGCACAGATTGGCAAGGAAGAGAAGGGTTCCGAGGGCAGCCCATCTGATGGGGATTCAGGGGAGGCTGCAGGTGCTGAAAGATCAGAGCTAATCAGAGACTGAAGAAGCAGCTTGAACCCGCGGCTTGGAAGATGCGGGTGGACACAGGCAAGTTGGGCTCAGGGAGCGGTTGATAAAAAGTCCTTCCCCCGCTATTCTGGATACCAGGCCTGCAGCAACAGAAGGAATTTCAGAGCTCACCCTGCAGGAGGCAAGTGAAGAATCTCACTTGTTAAGCATATAGGTAAGTGTAAGGAAATTAACACCAGCTATTCTTTTTTAATGATAAATGTAGTAAGATTGATAAGAAACAAAAAATCCTAATTGCTAGTAATAATAGTTCCTTTAATCAACACTTATTTGTGCCAGGCACTGTGCTAAGTACTTTGCATCTAGTATCTTTTCAGAAACCTGGTGATGTAGATACAATTATTATCCATATTTTAAAAATCAGGATTAGAGTGGTTTACTCAGCAAGTGTCATGCAGTTAATAAATGATAGAACCAGGGCTCAAACTAGGTCTGTATGACACCAAAGCCCTTTCTTCTTAACCACTTCTCTAGAATGCCTGAGTGAAGAGTCTTTTTTAGGAGGCAATGAAAAGCTTTTGGAGATACTGGGGCAAAACACTGTAGGTAAAATAATCCTGATGCCAGTACAGAGGCTGAAATCATTCTAAGAAGAAACAATTAGGAGAACGTTTCAAGGGTCCCAAAGAAGGTGAGATGGGATGAAATTAGGGGGGACAGACTGTAAGTAGAAAAGACAAGACAGGATTTGACCCAACTGAGACTGAAGAAAGACTCCGTGAGGTCACAGTACTGATTAAACCAGAGCACAAGGGAAAGAATGGTGTCTTGGAAGATCCTGAAACTTTGATCTGCTTGAAGAGTGATGGTGCGATTAAAGATACAGGGACATCAGCAGGAGGCAGAGGGAAATTATGGGGTCTGTTTAGGTGACAGAATTTGAGATCTTTTGTGAAAAATATATCCTAGAGACCGATAGAACTGGATTTGGGGCTCAGGAATGAGATGAGGTCTAGAGATGCAGATTTAGGACAGTTCTAGTCTTGCACCCTTAGTGAGGTCAGCCAGAGAAAGATGCTCAGGCCAGCTTGTACAGGAGGGACTAGAGTCTCTTGCTTTTCCGCCCACCTTCTTTTTAGCCCCTTACCATGTCTACCTGGCTTCCAACTCCGCTCTGTCCTTTCCTGCAAGAGATTCACACATGATCTTTCTTGTCCAGATTGGATTCTAAGCTATTTGACAGTCGGGACCCTATCTTAAACTTTTTTTCTTTTATACCAAATGGTATTCTAGTAGGTTGTTAGCATGATACACTATTAGGATTTTAATTTTTATAAGAACAAATTCTGCAATGTGATGCAGATCATCCCTCTCCTTAGCCCAGGGTCATTAAAAGCAGAAATATATAAACCCAAAGCACTCACCAAAAGTGACTCCAAAGTGTCATCTTAACCCCAGTCCTCAGCAGGCCTTCTTCCATCCTCAACCTTTCTCCTGCTTATCATCAACATTCAACATCCGAGTCTCGCTGTTTTCCCTCTCCAATGTCTAGCCACAGGTAGTTGAGACATAGGAGCTTTGCAATTAAATTCTTCCCTCCAGCCAAACCGACTCCAAACTGTACTTATGAAATTGCTCAAGTTTATGTATTGTTCTGCTTTTGTTTCTTCATTTTCTGGGGGCACACCGAGCCTCCTCACCGGCAGGGTGGCTTTGCTGTGCTCCAGAAGGTGGCCTCCCTTAAGGCAGGGATGCTATGAGGCTAAGCCATCCCTCTTGTTGGATCTGCAGACCACTTTGACTGCTGCTGCTCTATCCATGCCTGTAGGCAGATCCGACCCTCAGCAAATGGGTGAAACAGGCAAGGCAAATCTACGAAACCCTCCCACCCACTCACCCCATAGGCACCCTCTCTGCTGACCTGCTTGGTTATGGCCGAACCCTCAGGACAGCACCCACCAGCTCTGTTCTCCTCAACCATCCAGCTCTACATGAATATATGGAGGGACTGCTTACGGGTAGGCCCTGGGTTTTGTGCTGGGTTCCACAATGAATAAAGTGCAGTTCTTTCTTCTCAAGAAGCACCCAGTTTAGTGGTGTGGCAAGTGCAATACGAGAGAGAAGTTTATGGAAACAACCCAGAAAGCTGCCTAACCAGCCGGGGAGGCAGGAAAGGCCCCTTAGATGCAGGGCTGACTTAGCCATTAGGCCCGCGATACACATGCCCAGGACTCATACTACTTTTAAGAGCCCATGATAATTTATTTTTAATTTTAAGTGTTTTTAAAATCAGAAGAAAAAATGAATAAAAGTATAATGAATATATAACAATAAATTCATCCTTTATATACCAATGCAGTTGTAAGATATGGTTTTTAGGCTTTTTTTCATTTTTTTTTATTTTTTAGAAGAGGGGCCCACAGTGACAATATTGCTTAGGGCCTCTGAAAGTCATACTGTGACTGCCTGGATGAGGAAACTTCACGGTGGAGGAGAGGACTTGCTAGTAGGGGGACAAGCACAAGCCAGCCAGAAATACCAGCGACCCAGTGATGCTAGGGAACAAGTTGGAGACAGGTAGTAGTGAGAGATTAGGTAAAGAAGGCAAGAACGTGGAAGAGAGCCTCATCCGCTGTCTTAACAACCTGGAATCCATCCTATGAGCCTCTTCCCTTCCACGCCTTCACTTAACCCACTGCACTAATCAAAACTCACCAATCCTGTGCTGCATTCTCTCCCAGCTAATACTCTCCTTAGAACATAATCTGGGTAACAAATACAAGCGTATCTCATTTTACAGTGTTTGCAAAGATTGCATTTTTTACAAACCGAAGGTTTGCAGCAACCCTGCATCAGGAAGTCTATGGGAGCCATTTTCCCAACAGCATTTGCTCATTTCATGTCTCTGTGTCACATTTCGACAATCCTCAGAATACTTTACACTTCTCCATTACTATATTTGGTATGGTGATCTGTGATCAGTGATCTTTGCTGTTATTAGTCTGACTCACTGAAGGCTCAGTTGATGGTTAGCATTTTTAGCAATAAAATGGTTTTTAATCAAGGTATGTGCATTGTGTTTTTTGTTTTTGTTTTTTGTTTTTAGATATGATGCTATTGCATGCTTAATAGACTTCAGCATAAGCCAGGTATAGTGTAAACATAACTTTTATGTACACAAGGAAGCTCAAAAAGTCACATGACCTGCTTTATTGTGATATTCATTTTATTGTGGTGGTCTGGAACAGAACCAGTAATCTCTCTGAGGTCTGCCTGTGTGTGCCAAAATGTTCCTTCCCGTGAGCAGCTTCCTACACCACTTCCTCTGTAGCAATAACAATGCTTTAGGTAAGAGGATGCTTGCAACTGCAGGTGAAAGATGAGATCTGGGAGAAGGAAGGCTCTGGGCTACCTGCTACATCCCTCTCCTGTGTCAGGACACCAACTTGAGCCTCTCTGCAAGGCTGGTGATGGGCCATAGGCTGCCTTTTTCCTTCTGTTTACAAAGTGCTCAGAGGTCTGCCCCCTCAGCGACCATTTTTGAAACATGAAATAAAAGCAGGATGGAATAATAGGAAGAAAACGTTCATTATGCAGGAATTCAAGAACCACCCCCCCACTCCTGCCAGCACCTCCTAATGCATGTGGCATTTAAATGCACTTGTCAGAGGTGTTCATTATTTCCCCCATTATTCAGAAACGTGCTTCAAAACTCCTCAAACAGCACTGTGTCATCATGTTGTTTAAACATATGATTTGTTAAATCACTACCCTCACAGCCCTAAAGCTCTGGGGTTATATCGTCTTGGAGCAGACACAGCTGGGGGTCACCCTGTCAATCTGAGTTGTCTCAACTACTCCCCACCCCCTCCTATAGTTAATAAGGATCAGCTTCTGAAAGGCAAGGTCAAAAGGAGAACTAAGTGACTCCTGATGCTGGCTGATGGTGTGAGTCCATTGTTCCCAGAGGCTGGGCAGTGCCCAGTGAAAAGGGAGCCCATTGTTATCAAGCAGCCCTGGAGACAAACCCTAGCCCAGCCCCGTACCTGAACCTGGGGCTGACAGGGGGCTTCCAGAAGAATCCTTGACTTTCGGAATAGCTCTCTTTAGGAAGACTTGCGCACGTGAAAATGGAAACCTGCAAAAAGACGCAGTGAGTGTGGGTCATGTGCATTATCAAAGAACACCTTTGAGCAGCCATTCCCCTGGGTGCACTCAAGTGTTTATATGTGGGTCTTGAAATTGTAGGATAGAAATGCTCATGGCAAGCCGCTGATTATAGAAAATCAAACTGAGATGCATCATTGATTTGAGAGGAAAATAAGAATAATGGGGAGAAGGGTTTCAAACTTTAAAAAATCAATTTATGTAAATGTGTCAAGAAAGTATCAGCTCCATAAAGAGAATGATGCCTCTCCTTTCTCTTGTCTTTGGCATAGCGGCTGTCAACTCTTATCTTCTTACTGCATTGTTTTCCCTACACGCCAGTCTATACACCTTGTCTCTGCACGGCTACTTTACAAAAAATGTAAAATTCCTTAGGAAATCAAAGGTCAACACACAGAAAAATATATAAAGATCAGGAGACAGCAAATCAGTTAATACCTGCCTCTGTGTGCTTGCGGGAGGGTGTGGCAATTGACCAGCGTGGCTATTGTGCTGTTGGAAGGAGGGCTTCTATCACTGCTGAGAGCAGAGGCAGACCTCAAATGATCCCCTTTTCTAAATTCCTTTATTCAGTTAATGGCACTGCAGATCTACTGTCAAGCAGGCTCAAACGCTTGGAGATCATATCAATTATTCCCTTTCCTTAATCCCCTAGATGTTGTCTGCCTCAATATCTACCTTATTCTTCCCTGGCAATCATCTCTCACACTCAGTCCTGCCCAACCCAGGCCTTTCTCACCTAAGACCTGAAAATCTGCAGCAGCCCCTTTTCACCTGCTACCTTTATTCTCCATCTTTCCTAAAGTCAAGTGTGTTCAATTTCCTGTTATGCTATGGTGGACAAACCACAAAACAGAGCAGGCTGAGTTTTCTGATTCTGAATCACTTCCTTTGGATGGTCATGTCTCCAGTGTGGGGTGGAGGTTAGGTTAGCAGCTCCTGCCTGTTTTCTCGTAGGCCTGAGCTCTCCATCTACTGGAAGCAACACTTCAAACAAGAACACAGACGTCTACAGAAGAACAAACACAGGTTTGTGGGCACAGTTCAGTCTAAATTCATACTTAGAAGAGAAACATTCCCCAAAGGAAAGAGTCTGAGGAGATGCAGCTCTGCTTACCACACAAACAAACCTCTTACTGCGTCACAGACGACAGTTGGGCCATTTGGAGCCAACACTTCTGAATCACCACCATGGCAGATTAGCGCTTGGTTTTAAATTTCCACACCCCGTGATGGATTTCTGGGAACACTGCATTAAAGGTGTATGCAAGGCTCCACTTCCCACAGGACAGGACAAGGGAAAATCCAGACCTTGGGCCAGTTCAAGCTTTATTATTTCAAGCTTCACTATTTCTATCAAGGTTTCAAAGGTCTGAGAACCAAGTTTCATACAGGAATAAAGCTCAAGGAAAACTGTTTTTTTTCTCTCTCTCTCTCTCTTCAAACCATGTGAAGAGGGGCAAAGTGAATTTTTTACTAAAAGCATTAGATTGTCCAAGAGATAACCAATGTCCTCTCCAAATGGAGATTATTAAACCATGCTGGGAGTAAAGGAAAATTCTGGGCCTTCCTATAAAATTTTGCAAAGAAGCCACTCCCTTTCCTCTGGGAAAAAAATCCTCACTCTCCATCCTAGGGTCTTTGCCCCTTCCTGAAAAAGCAGTAACCTAGACCCTACTTCAGTTCCCAGTTTCTCCACTAATGAGTAACTGACTAGTCATTTCTTGCCTCTAGCCAATGTTTGAGTTCCTCTGTCAATTAAAGGAAGTTGAAATGTAAGGTCCCTGTGGATTTTTCATCCTTATTGAGACATGACCTTGTGGGGCTGCCAGAACATTCTTTACCAAGTACATCCTGTAGCCATTGGAGAGCTCTTGGACCAGACAAAGAAGCTTATCTCCAGAAGGTTCCTGCATTACCCAATCACAATGGCACCCAAGGTGGGATAGCAAATTTTTTTTTTAATAGTATGAAATATTTAAATTAAAGGAAAAAAAGAAAAACCAGCTGCTTTTTTGGTGCGTGTAGCATAAGAACATGATACTACATTGCTTAGGAACAGATTCTGGCTTTTGCGGCCTCCCTTACTCTCAGCTGCAGACCCCTGGAGGGTTAGTCTGTTGAGTCTGCCATCGCAGGATATCATAGACTGGGTTGGGTGGCTTCAACAACATTTATCTGTCACAGTTCTGGAGGCTGGGGAATCCCAGATCAAGATGCCTGCAGATCTGGTGTCTGGTGAGAGCCTACTTCCTGGTTCATAGGTGGCTATCTTTTTGCTGTGTCCTCACATGGTGGAAGGGAGGGGATAGCAAATTTTTGACTTCTGATTTTTGGTTCTCAAAAGGGAATTGGTGAAACGCAGTATTTTCTCTTCCAGTAAAAGAAGAAAGGTTTTGTTCCCTAGTTCATCATCCATCCTAGCATGTTTTATATAAATGCCCCTAGAAAGCTCTCACTTTCCCTCTTGTCAAAACTGGCTGAGCTCCTGGCTCGGGCTGGGGAACAGAGGAAGAATTACGAGTGTGGTTGAGCACTGGCATGCGTGAGGCTGAAGCAGCTCTGTGTATCAGTAACATGTAATGACAGCCTCCCATCTGTTCTCTGAAACTCTTCATCTGAGCCTTCATCACACTGGAAATCTGGAAGGAGATGAACACAAGGAGGCTGTTCAGAAGCCACACGTGAGTTCAGAAGTACCTGCAAAAAAGGGATTTACCACGGGTTGACAGTGGGGAGGCTGGCTGACTGCAGAGCTCAGGGAACTGGAGCAGGGGTCTGTGAGGTCAGAATGAAAGTTAAGAATGGAAAGTGCATTCTTCAGTCCCAACTTCTGTGCTTTACAATAGGGTCTTGAGCATTTCTTGCAATGAAGTATCAGCCCAGGAAGGAGCAACTGTTCCCCAAACTCCTTCTTCGTTAATGAGACTCCAGATTTTCCCAATATCCATTGCAGAACAGACCCCTTGGCCAAAACAGGAACTGAAAGTCTGACAAACGTGCAGAATATCTAACATTCCCGCAGATGTCCCCGCCTCTGCTCTTAGGGAAAGAAGAGGTGGGCAGCAGGGAAAGAAGGAAGGTCTGAGGCAACGTAGCCCCCCAAATGGGTGGTCTTTGAAAAGAAAATAATACAGAATAAGGTCTGAGCCTGCTTGATGGGTACAGAGCTAGAGCTACCTCAGCCCCCAGGAATCCTGGAGAAACACTGCCCAGGGAGAGCAAGGAAACAGAACGTGATGTTCCCTTTACATTCCAAGCACTGGCTCTGCTGCGAGCAGCTCTGTGGCCGGCGTCTATCACAGGCTACCTGGGAGCCCAGGGCTGCTGAGGTTTGCCTCCGGCTGCTGATCTGAAAGCCTATTAGTGCCCCAAGTTCCCCCTAGGAAGCCTCCCCCTCAGGGGACAAAGGGGCACATTTTCATGGATTTGATAAATGCTCTTGGGAATCTGAGATCACAGTCTTGGCATAAAAGGGGAAAGTGAGCAGGAGATTATGGAATTTGTTGAGGCTGAAATATGACCTGTGAAAAGCCAAGGGGAGGGGGAGCTGCCGGCTCTGGGCTGGGCCGGGGACCATTTCCTGGCTGCGGGATTCAGACTTTTCATCCTCCTGATTAAGTGAGTAAATTCACAAGCCTCTTTAACTGCTCTCTGTGCTCTGTGAAGTTTCTCCAGTCAGCCCCTTCTGCTTTCTTTCCACCCGAATTAGGCCATTGGAAAAGACCTCGGAAATGTGAACAGATTAAAACTGTTTACCTAACACTTGAAGGGATTGCTAAACATTCCTCTCATTAGAAAGAAAAATTTTGAAAGAGGTCTCACTTCATTCTTTTTTTTTTTTCATTTTGTTTTATTTTATTTTATTTTTTATTTTTTTTTAAACATCTTTATTGGAGTATAATTGCTTTACAATGGTGTGTTAGTTTCTGCTTTATAACAAAGTGAATCAGTTATACATATACATATGTTCCCATATCTCTTCCCTCTTGCGTCTCCCTCCCTCCCACCCTCCCTATCCCACCCCTCTAGGTGGTCACAAAGCACCGAGCTGATCTCCCTGTGCTATGCAGCTGCTTCCCACTAGCTATGGATTTTATATTTGGTAGTGTATATATGTCCATGCCACTCTCTCATTTTGTCACAGCTTACACTTCCCCCTCCCCATATCCTCAAGTCCATTCTCTAGTAGGTCTACTTCTTTATTCCTGTCTTGCCCCTAGGTTCTTCATGACCATTATTTATTTATTTATTTATTTTGTGGTACGCGGGCCTCTCACTGTTGTGGCCTCTCCCGTTGCGGAGCACAGGCTCCGGATGCGCAGGCCCAGCAGCCATGGCTCACAGGCCCAGCCAGTCCACGGCATGTGGGATCCTCCCTGACCGGGGCACGAACCCGTGTCCCCTGCACTGGCAGGCGGACTCTCAACCACTGCGCCACCAGGGAAGCCCGCACATGAATTTTTATAATTAGGAAAACTGAGGCTCAGCAAAATGGTGGTTTGCTCGAGATCACACAGCAGCAAGTCATACATTTGAACTTAGGTCTTTTCACTTCAAGTCCAAGGCTCATTCCCCTCCAGGAGGCCGGCTCTCTTCTCCACAGCCCCTCTTCTCCTACAGTCCTGTATCTAAGAGGCACATCATGTGGCGAGGCTGGTGTGGGGGCAGGAGGCCACAGAGGGTACCATTTCCTGAATGGAACCGTACTCCCAAGCTAGGGATGAGGTGTGAGATGGGGGCAGTCAAGACAGGGACCACACAGGCCTGGGAGAGGTGGGGCCAGGAGCTCTGGTTGGTGCGCTGAGATTTCCTGTTTAACATTGAGAACTCCTGGCAAGGCTATGGTCAGGACAACTCTCACCACCCTGCCGGGAGGGCGAAAAAGATAAGGCTGGAGCCTGCAGGAGGGAATCTGGAAGCCTATTCTGTGCTCAAACTTGAATATGCTTATGACTCCCCTGGCTCTGTTACAAGCAGATCCGATTCAGTAGGTCAGGAGTGGGGCCTGAAATTCTGCGTTCCCAACAAGCTCGCCGATGCTGTTGGTATTGCCGATCCAGGGACCACACTGACCATCTCTCCCAAGGTGTACTGTCTGTGGGTTTCAGGCCTGTATTTGCAAAAGGTAAGTGGTTGTGGTTTACAGAGGCCTTGATGGGTGCTACCTTTACCCAATTCTGGGAGGGGAGGAAGGAAGAGGAGGGATTCAGTTGGAGAAGAAGCAAAGGCTTTGCTCTGCCAGTTTTCTCAGATACCCTTGCCCTTCTGCTCCACTCAATCCCTGCAAGCCTAGCTTGAGAACCCCTCCTCCAAGCCCTTTCTGACCAGGTCAAGCTCCCAAGCATCTCTCCATAGCAGTAGTTTGCTTTTTAATCTCTTACCACCTCTTCTCACTTCACCTTGCCTTAGACTGGTTCTGTAATGGCCTCATATACATATTGCTTCCCTGTGCAACCAGGCAGCCTGAGCTTCTTATTCCTCTATCCTCAGGCCTAATACCTTGCTGGGATCTAGGATGTGCTCCAAAATGTTAAATAAATGAATTAAAGAATGAAGTGAGACCCACCGGTCAGAATGGCCATCATCAAAAAATCTACAAACAATACATGCTGGAGAGGGTGTGGAGAAAAGGGAACCCTCTTGCACTGTTGGTGGGAATGTAAATTGATACAGTCACTATGGAGGACAGTATGGAGGTTCCTTAAAAGACTAAAAATAGAATTACCATATGATCCAGCAATCCCACTTCTGGGCATATACCCAGAGAATACCATAATTCAAAAAGACACACGCGGGCTTCCCCGGTGTCGCAGTGGTTGAGAGTCCTCCCGCCAATGCAGGGGACACGGGTTCGTGCCCCGGTCGGGGAAGATCCCACATGCCGCGGAGCGGCTGAGCCCGTGAGCCATGGCCGCTGAGCCTGCGCGTCCGGAGCCTGTGCTCTGAGGCGGGAGAGGCCACAGCTTTGAGAGGCCCGAGTACCACAAAAAACAAACAAACAAACAAACAAACAAACAAAAAAACACATGCACCTCAATGTTCATTGCAGCACTATTTACAATAGCCAGGACATGGAAGTAACCTAAGTGTCCATCAACAGATGAATGGATAAAGAAGATGTGGCAATATATACAATGGAATATTACTCAGCCATAAAAAGAAATGAAATTGAGCTATTTGTAGTGAGGTGGATGGACCTAGAGTCTGTCATACAGAGTGAAGCAAGTCAGAAAGAGAAAAACAAATACCATATGCTAACACATATATATGGAATCTAAAAAAAAAAAAAAAAAGGTCATGGGCTTCCCAGTCCGGGAAGATCCCATATGCCACAGAGCGGCTAGGCCCGTGAGCCATGGCCGCTGGGCATGTGCGTCTGGAGCCAGTGCTCCACAACGGGAGAGGCCACAACAGTGAGAGGCCCGCGTACCACTAAAAAAAAAAAAAAAAAAAAAATTCATGTGCTGAGATGCAAAATGCAAAACTAGGTCCCTGGGATAGAATCTCTACTTAATTGCTGAGTGACACTGGGCAAGTTACTTAACCTCTCTGCTCCTCAGTTTCTTTATCGGTAAAAAAAAAAAAAAAAATAGTGGTAATACCTTAAGCATTGTGAGATGGATTGCGTTAACATTTGAAAAGTATTTAGAATAATTTCTGGCATATTGTAAATCCTACATAAGTGTTTGCTAAATAAATACAATAAAACAGAACAGAGTGACTGGTCTCAAGCAACTGCTCAGTAGATGTTTGCTGTTTTTGCATTTAAAAGTCAATAAGTTAAAAGGACAGAGAGAGAGAGAGAGAGAGAGAGAGAGAATATGCAGGAGTGCCAGGGAAAAGGGACACACACCCACTTCTACGTTGGTGGCCCAAGTACCTAGTGAACACATTGTTGCGTGAGCTGGGCTGCAGCCTCAGGAATGAGATTGCGGGGAGCAAGATAGGAAGGGGATGGGGACCACGAGGTGCGGCAGGGCATGACAAGATAGGCAGACATGCCTGTCCTTTAGTCCCTGTCAATCACTCCCCGAGTTGATGACGATGTGCTGATGTGTGTGAGAGCAAGACAGCAGCAATCTGTGCTGGATCTTAATGCATCAGCCCCTGGGGAGCCGGGCTCTCACCATGTCAGGGTCACGGGAGAGGAGGCACGCTTGCTCCCCCAGCTCCACGTCCTCAGGCTCAGCTGCTGCAGAATTGCCTAGCTTTCTGAGGGTGCGGAGGTGAGTCCAGGTCTTTACCTCACTCCCCGCCCCCCCACCCCGCCTTCACTTGGGAGAGACCAGTACACAAGTTTGACTGGATCCTCTGGCCTCTACCTATATCATTGAGTCTCCAACTAGTTTGCTCATCTGGGACCCTGAGAAAGCATGGAGGGTGTGGAGGACCTTAATAAACTCTCCCTCACTCCCTGCTAATCCATCCTGACCCTCCTCCCAATCGCATCTATCAACCCTGCTGTCATTATGTGGCTCCCTCAGAGAAGACTTTTCAGTAGCCCCTATTTCCCGCTGTTTCAAGTTGAAGCCACTCTACCTGTTTCTGCAGCCCTCAGTGACACAGAGCAGCCAGGCTTTATTCAGTGCTGACTCTAGTAGGACTGTGTCTGCCCAACCTGCTCTATATTTTCACCACCATCCATGGGATGGGATAGCTCCATGAAATGATGTGAATTGACAATTGTCACCAGCTAATAAGTACCAGGTTGGGAACAGAACTGATCTGACCTCAAAGCCCAAGACGCTGGCTTCTGTGCTTGTGTTTCCCAGTGTGTGAGTCATAGAAAAGTAGTTCCAAAGTTTAGTAATAGATATTAAAAAAAAAAAAAACTATGAAGATGTATGCTTAGAAAAATTCTAGATTAAATTCAGTGAAAGGATTTCTTTATTGCAGGACTTTTCAGAGCCCTGAAAATGGAGATGTGAATTGTGACTCTTAGAAAGAGGGTTAAGGCTTACTTAAACATGGAAAAATCCCTTTTCCTTCTCTCAGTGCATCTTGCCAGGCTGGGGATCTCAGAGTGCGCTTAGGGAATACTTCTCTATGCCATCTGTTACCTCTCAGCATTTCTCCCCCCAACCCCCAACAGTATATAATCCTCAACCACTCCCGCCCCGTCCAGGTAGCCTGGTCTTCCTGTCCCATGAATTCTCCTGTCATTCATGCCTCGATGCTTTAGCACATGCTGCTCCTTTCCATGGTGGTATTTTCCTCCCTTACTTCTATATATGCATCGAGGCCCAAATCAAGTCCCCTCTCTCTTCGAAGACTTTCTTGCACACTCCAGCCTTCTCCATCATCTGCTCCCCTCAGCTCCCATCTGTAAGCTTATTTAAAGACTCCTTAGTACACTGATATTGCTCTGAGCCTGAAAATTCCCGTTAGAAATATACACTGCACTTCCATGACGCTCCCAGGGTCCTTAACACAGAATGGAAAATCTTTATCAGGATTTGCTGGTGGAATATGGATTATTAAAAACAGAAATTGGGGGCTTCCTTGTTGGTGCAGTGGTTGAGAGTCCACCTGCCGATGCAGAGGACACGGGTTCGTGCCCTGGTCCGGGAGGATCCCAAGTGCCGCGGAGCGGCTGGGCCCGTGAGCCATGGCCGCTGAGCCTGAGCGTCCGGAGCCTGTGCTCCGCAACGGGAGAGGCCACAACAGTGAGAGGCCCGCGTACCGCAAAAAAAAAAATAAAATAAAAATAAAATAAAACAGAAATTGGGATGCCCTCCTGTGTGCCAGCCGACTCTAAGAATACCAGCCAGGATGAAGAGGAGCCCTCCTTCCATCCTCACTGGTCCCCACCTGGTTCCCTTTGCTGCCTTTATCCTGGGGCGGCGGCAGTTCCAGAGCACTGCCTCCAGGTGCACCAGCCTTCGAGATGGTTTTTGACGGCTCCCTTGACTTTATTGGTTACAAAAGAAGGCCAGCCATGCCAGGAGACACTGTTCCAGCCACAACCAGCCACACTTCCCAGCCCCATCCCCTAGTGAAGTGGGAGAGGTAGTGGAGTGCTAGGCTGCAAACTCCCTGCAAATGTAAATTTAAAATAAATAAACAAATAAAAAGAGTTTCTGCAGCCTCTGGGATCATTTCCCATTTGTAATCTCTTTTTCTCTTCCTGAACTTCAAGTCTCCTTCCGTGTCTCGTTGTGTCTGTCTCTGCCTGTCTGTCAGTTTGCCTCCCTTTTCAAAACACCTGAATAAAACAGCAAACCATCTCCCTTTCCTATCTGAGAGCAGAGGATAAAGCAGTCACATGTCAGGGGCACATTTTCGGGTTTTATTCTCGTCAACAGTATTCTTCCCCCATAATTGCTATAGAAACACCAAATCCCTTTCCATCCTTTTGCACGTGCTGTCAGACTTCACTTTAATGTTCCTGGCTCAGTGCTGGCTACAGCACACGTCAGCGCCCAGGAACGGGTAAGCGTTGGGTGAAAAACCCCCGTCCAGTTGATGCTGTCTGTGCTCTCCCTTCCCCACTCTTTTCATCTAATTTAAGATGCAGCACAGAACGTCGGAGCCAGACACGATGCAGCCTGTGTAGCAGCACCAACCACGGAGGCAGCTCTTTGGAAAGAAAGCGGCTCAGCCAGGACTGAAGGGCGCATGCTCTCTGGTGAGCATCCGCAGATGCAACCTGTCCACACCTCTGGGAATTGGCCTGGCCTCCCAGAAAGGTCCAACTCTGATTCAGAGCTCTTGAACTTCGCACAGTCTAAAGGAGGGAGGAAAGCTCTTTCGCTGGGGCTAGAACCCAATCTCCTCAGCACTCGCCCATCTGGCTGCATGGGTGCTGTTTGCAGGCAAAGTGAGACAGGAACTGGTCCCTTGCAGGTCCATCTTCTCCATTTCTGGCACAGATGCCTTCAGCTCCTAGAAGCAAGTAGGGCCAAAGGACGCTGCACACATCTTGTATGAGCAAAGGACCTACTGAGACTCTTCGTCAGGGACTCTGGTACCTAGGAAAAAGCTTTGGGAGAATACGGGGATAGGAACAGGTTGGTTGTTCCCAGCCACACTGAAAGAATACGGAGGTTCATAAGGCCAAGGAACCAAAGCCTTTCTTAAATGTCTTTGTGCAGGAATTTGATTAAACAGGGACGCGTAAGAACACTGACCCGCTACATCCCTGGAAGGATCGAGGGGTAATGTAGGCTGTGAGAGAGCATGAGTTATGCATTGTTCAAAATGATCCCATAAATCCTGAAATGGGTTTTTTAAAAAAAGGAAAACAAAGCAAATCAAGATGAATAAATATTAATGAATCACTGCCTCTCTGTGGCAATGGGAACGTGAGGCAGATCTAATGACTGTCAGCAGATAACATCGACTCTGAATATTTCATGGAGAAGTGGAGGTGGACCTCAGAGAGGAGGTCAGTCGCCCACATATGGGGGGGCAGCAGAGCCTTAAAAAGCTGCAGGAGAGGGACATTTCTTTGAGCAGTAGGCTGGATTTTCTAGCAAGCTTTCAGGGGTGAGTTGGCCCTGGCATATGGCATACGTGATAAAGGCACTACATTGACTGAATAATGACTCTTTGCAGATGCTTTACATATATCAACTCTACCAAGGAGCTATCACTATGCACACTTCCTAGTTAAGGAGACTGAGGCCTCCAGAAAATAAAGTGCCCCACGTTACAGGTCTGGTAAGTGGCAAAGCTGGGATTCAAACCCAGGGCTCTCTTGACTCCAAAGTCTTAATCCTACCCTACACTCCAGATCACCACATTTCTCCCCCTTACCCTCCTGCCCACATATTTTCTAGGCTTTGAAACCATGTCACTGCAGCTTGACATGAGCCCGCCATTGACTTAGCATGGGGGACAGCCGCTCACATAGTAGGTGCTCAATAAAGCAATAAATATTTGTTGAATTGAATTTCCTTCCAGGAGAAGAAAATGACTTTGCCCTGTTCTCATAGACAGGTGAAAAATCACAAAATAAAACCTTCCCCCAGGGGTAGATAACACATGCAGCCTGACCTCCTCAGAGGCAGACACAAGGGCTATCATCCTCCCAATCATTGTTGTTATTATTATTATATGGCTGCCAAGTGCTTAAACAGGTGATGCAGAAATGAAAGACCCAGCAGATAATACGTGGTTCTTAAGAGACAGCCCCCACTTTAGCACCATCTGTATCCAAGGGGACTCCCAGGGGCTGGCAATCACACCCCTTTCCCCAGGCACCAAATTCACTTAAAACTTTTTTTTAATTAACAAGTGGAAGAACAGGAACAGACTTTCCCCAGCCTATCTGTCGCGTCCCCACCCAGTGACAGCTAAAACGTTTCACTTGTCAGTCAGAGGTAAATATCAGGTCTAAGCTTTGTACTGTACATCCCCAGAATAGATGTTGCTAATGGCCTTGATGACAGTCCCTGATTTCCAAAGCATATGTGAGAAAGTGGAGAAGAGGGGAGGCCACTGGGAAGGGGGCAGGAAGGCAGGGGAAGCTGCAGGCAGGAATGGGTGGTATTGCGTATCTTTCTTTTCAGTATAATCGTGCTGCCTCTTATTTTGTTTCCACTTTTTTGCCATTTTCCTCCGAGAGCTTTTTCAAGTGTCCACAACTCTATGAGTGCTCAGTGGTTTTAGCCTTAAGGCCAAGAGGAAAAGGGCAGAGAGAGGACACCAGTCCTACCTTCTACTGACAGCTTCATTTGGATGGGGAGGATTGTTTTCACCGCTTCTCATGGACCAGGGAGGCCATGATACTCTGAGGAATCCTCACTCTGACCTCAAATGCAAGCAGATGCCACACCCAGTCAAAGCAAGACCCTTCTTCCTTGGGGCTGGGGTGTTCATGCTCAGGCTGCAGGGAGGTGGGGAGGGTCTAAACCTGCAGATCATGCCTGATAGTGATGTCAGACACTCTATTTGTCTAAACACCTCTGGTCATTCATCAGGCAATGGCTGGGGCTGGCTCTTCCTTTTAATGAAAAGGAAAGGGGAATAAAGCCAGGGAGAAATGGACAGCTAGGAAGTTTCATTCATGCAGCCAAAGTCATTGCTATCAGACTATGCCCTAGTCACCACTTAGATGAATAAGACCCAGCTCCATCCTCAAGGAGTCCTCATCCCTACTTGCCCTTGTCAGATCCACTGACCAGAACTCAATGAGCAAATGCTTCAACTCAAGTTGGAGGGACTTGAATGTCAATTACACAACCCTGAACAATGGAAAATAAGCAAATCCTTGTCTGAAATGAATCCCTGCACGCACACACACTTAACCACCCCACTCTACCTTCCCACAAAATTACATCACCCCTACCACCTTCCCCTTGCCCCTGAACTGAAATAGCCCACATTTCTCCTGGATCATGTCTCTTTACCCTGTTTAACGCTTATTAAGGTTTACTGTGTGTCACTTGCTCTTTCTAAGTACTTTATGACTCTTACCTATGACACAGGTACTACAAATGTCCCATTTTTTTTTTTTCATTTTTTTTTTTTTGCGGTATGCGGGCCTCTCACTGCTGTGGCCTCTCCCGTTGTGGAGCACAGGCTCCGGACGCATAGGCTCAGCGGCCATGGCTCACGGGCCCAGCCGCTCCACGGCATGTGAGATCTTCCCGGACTGGGGTACAAACCCGTGTCCCCTGCATCGGCAGGCGGACTCTCAACCACTGCGCCACCAGGGTAGCCCCAAATGTCCCATTTTATAGATAAGAAAACTGAGACTTATCATTGATCGTGAATTTAGGCCATCTCTCTGCAGACTCTTCTTTTGTGCTTTTCTGTCTCACTGAACTTGCATTATCTGGCCCTTACCCCCTCAGTGACAAACATGTAACCTCTTCTTTCCACTGGGAAAATAACGTCACCTTCCTGGCTCTTGTGTGCAACTGATCACAGACTGAAGATTACAGGTGTGGAGACACTTAGCTTTCTCCTTTCTGTTCTTGTAGACACCTGCAACTGGATTGTGTCTGAAACATCCTGAAAGAAGAGGCCACAAGGCTCAGGGGACACCTGGTACCACACCAAGCTCCACGGCCCTTGTTGACTCATTTATATAGTTTTTCTTGACCTCTATCATGAGCGTGAATTCAAACCCTTTAGGAAAGGAAGACAGGTTTCCCAACAAACCTGTAACTCGTGGTACAGTGTCTCTGCAGACAAATTGACATTCCATGGGCAGCCAAGGGTTTATTTCTGAGGGTAATGATAAAATCACTGTTTTTAAGGCCTTCACTTGCCCTGATTTGACTTCATATTCTCAGGAGGCCTGCACCCCCATTCTCTCCAGAACATCGACTTTAATTTAAAGGTCTGTCAAAGATCTTTGAAGGCCTAAATCTTTCCCTTCCAGCTGGTCAGAGATATTGGCATATTAATCTATTTAGTAATTATGCAAACAAGCTCAGACCATGTGTTACTGAAAATTAAACTATAAAAATGTGTCCAATCAAATCACTCACTTTCTCAATCTCATCGTGTCATTAAATCCAACACCAAGATTAATTACGAAGCAGTGGGTCAGATTTGCCAGATGTTGCACTGAATCCATTCAAGGTACATATGTTTCTCCACCTACCATCTCTGCAGACTCAGCCACTGATTCCACAGTTGCTGGTCTGGTTCAGGGTTACCTTAGCCTGAACATGTCTGGTACTGACTGAGTCAAATGCTCTTGCATCTCCTGCTCCTTGGTGTTCAAGGCAACTGTTGGTGAATGATCTGTCTCGAGAGAGAGTCACAAGGGAGTTAGAACTGCCAGACAGCTTTGAGATAAAGGAAAGAGGCTGCTGTTTTGTGGGAAGTTATAATTACAGGGCTAGGGAAGCCACAGATGTGGGTTTTAGGCCAGAATCTCTGATCTTTTCCCTCATGGCACAATTTCTTGGTAAACTGCTTTTCTTCCTGGCTAGGCAGTGTCACCACTTATTATGTAAGCACCACTCAGTTGGAGTGTCCAGGGTACCACGGGAAGGGCAGAACATCAGGAATAACACATAATTGGTCTCATCCAGGTTCCCTGCCACTTACTGGATATATGACGAAAGACATTAGCCAGGGCTGAGTTCTCATCTCACGGCTTAACCGAGGAAGGATCCACTTTCAAGCTCATGTGGTTACTGGCAGAATTCAGTTACTGATATCCTGTTAGACTTTTACAATCTCTGAGCATTTTTAGTTGTAAAATGAAAAGGTAAAAATACCTACCTTACAGGGTAGTAATTATGAAAGAGTATACAAAAAGTGCTTGGCATTTTGTGTAGTGAATAAACACTTAAGTTCTTGAGTCAGAGCATCCAGAGTTCAATTCTTGCTCTACACTCTACTGATTACCAGCCGGACGACTTTGAGCAAGTGACCTAAACTTTCCAAGCCTTGGTTTCCTCATCTATAAAATGGGATGATAACAGAATTTATCTCTTAGGTAGGATTAAAATACAATTCATGTCAATGCTAAGAAGAGTGCCTAGAAAATAACAAACATTCAATAAATATTCAGGAATGTTACTATAATCATTTTCATGGAATATGTAGTAGACATGCAGAAAATATTAGTTTCCTTCTCAACTCTCTCCTTTTCTCTCCCCATCTTTATTAGAAGAATATCGTTCCAAGGTTTTTACATTTTTTAACAAGTAGTAGTTAAAGATAGACTCTGATACATTAAAAAGACATATTATAATCTCTTATAAAACCATACATACATAAACACAAATAATACAAAGAGACATAATGAAAAAGTTAATACAGGAGATAAAATGCAATACTAAAAAGATCACTTGGTTCACCAAAAAGAAGGTGGGAAATGGGTAATTGAGTAACAAAATGCACATGGGATTTAATAACACATAAGATGATAGTCTCAAATACAGGCATATCAATAACTTTATTAAATTTAAATGGACTGAACACCCCAATTAAAAGGGAGAGATTGCCAGACTGGATAATAAAGCAAACCTACGCGGTTTATAGGTAGTACACTTAAAACATAAAACCACAGATTAAAAATAAGAAGATGGAAAAGTATATATATTTGTGATGGACAGATTCTGAGATGACCCCCATGATCCCTGATCCTGATATTTACAGTCTTGTGTAATACCCTCCCCTTGATTGTGGACAAGACTAGTGACTTGTAACTAACAGAATATGGCATTAGTGATGAGATGTTACTTCCATGATTACATTGCATAATATTGTAACACTAATATTGCCACAGGACTCTCTTCCTTACTTGTTCTGATAAAACAAGAGGTGCGTTGGGGAGGCCCACGCTGCAAAGGACTGAGAAAGCTTTCAGTCAGCAATCAATAAGGCACTAAGAGTGGTTTTCAGTCAACAGCTAACCCCAAACTGAGTCCCTTAGTCTAACAGGATATCAGTAACTGAATTCTGCCAGTAACCACATGAGCTTGAAAGTGGATCCTTCCTCGGTTAAGCCGTGAGATGAGAACTCAGCCCTGGCTAATAACAGTCATTGTCACCTTGCACAGAATTCATCTAAGCCAGGCCAGACCCTTACCTCACAGAAACTGTGAACAATCAATGTGCTTTGAGTCACTAAGTGTGTGGTAATATTGTTATACAGTGATTGAAAGAAAATACAACCTACAAACACAAACAGGTGAAAGCTTGTGTTCCTGTATTAATATCAGAAAAAGTAGTTCTCAAGTTGAAGAGAATTACTGGAGACAGAGAGAAATATTTCCTAAAGACAAACGAATCAATTTATAGGGTCATTGTTTTTCAGTTTTATTGAGACATAATTGATATATAGTACTATATAAGTTTAAGGTGTATAGCATAGTGACTTGACATACATATATTACAAAATGGTTACAACAATAAGTTTAGTTATCATCCATCACTTATATAGTTACGATTTTTTTTCTTTGTGATGAGAACTTTTAGGATCTGCTCTCTCAGCAACTTTCAAATATATACAAGTTCAATTTACTATAAGAAACAGCAGTCTTCAATGTGCATGCACCTAATAACAAATCTTACAAATACATGAAGCAAAAAACTGATAGAAAGAAGTAGAAATAAATCCATAATCATAACTAAAAATGTTAACATTATTCTCTCAGTAATTAATTGAATGAGTAGCCAAAATAATCAATGAAGAATTCTATACCCACCAAAAACATCTTTTAAAAATGAATGCAGAATAGGCTTTTTGAGGCAAACAAAAACAGAATGAAGGCATTGAAAGTAGCACTGCACTGCAAAGAAATGTTAAAGGAAATTCTTCCACAGAAGGATCATTATATCAAATGGAAAATTTGGATCTGCACAAATAAATGAAGAATGTCAGAAATGGTAAAATAAAGGTAAAGGTAAAGATAAAAGACAGTAGTTTTCTTATTTCAATCACTTCAAAAGAAAACTGGTGGTCTGTAGTAAAAATAAAGTAATTTTGTGGGTTGTAACATATATAGAATTAAACTCTATGAAAACAGTAGGACAAAGGACTGGAGAGAGAAAACAGAAGACGACTCAAAGTTTCTTACACTATATGTAAAGTGGTACAATACTGTTTTAAGATAGAGTATAATAAGATAAAGATACATTGCAAACCCTTAAGCAATCATTAAACAAAATTTTTGAAAACAGGTATAACTCAGAAGTCAAGAGTAGAAATGAAATGGAGTTATAATAAATACAACCCAATAAAATTCAAAATTAGGCAGAAAAAGAGGGAGGAAATTAACAAATAACAGATGGACAAACATAAACCAACTAGCAAGATTATACATATAAAGATCATCATTTCATGCAAATCAAAACTACAATGAGGTACCACCTCACACCAGTCAGAATGGCCATCATTAAAAAGTTTACAAACAATAAAAGCTGGAGAGGGTGCAGAGAAAAGGGAACCCTCCTACACTGTTGGTGGGATTGTAAATTGCTGCAGCCACTGTGAAAAGCTCTGTTTTCAAAAAACCGAAAATAGAGTTGCCATATGATCCAGCAGTCCCAATCCTGGGCATATACCCAGACAAAACTATAATTCAAAAATATACATACACCCACTATGTTCATAGCAGCACTATTTACAATAGCCAAGACATGGAAGCAACCTAAATGTCTATCAACAGAGGCATGGATAAAGAAGATGTGTTATATATACATAAAATATACATATTTTATATATATATATATAATATACATATTATATATATATTAAATGGAATATTACTTGAACATTAAAAACAATGAAATGATGCCATTTGTAGCAATATGGGTGGACCTAGAGATTATCATACTAAGTGAAGTAAGTCAGAAAGAGAAAGACAAATACCATGTGATGTTACTTATATGTGGAATCTAAAATTCGACACAAATGAACATATCTACAAAAGAGAAATAGACTCACAGACATAGAGAACAGACTTGTGGTTGCCAAGGGGGAAGGAGGGTGCAAGGGTGGAGGATTGGGAGTTTGGAATTAGCATATGCAAACTCTTAGTATAGGATGGATAAACAACAAGGTCCTACTGTATAGCACAGGGAACTATATTCTATATCCTGTGATAAACCATAATGGAAAAGAAAATGAAAAAGAATCTCTCTCTCTCTCTCTCTCTCTCTCTCTCTCTCTCTCTCTCTCTATATATATATATATATATATATATACATATATAAAACTGAGTCATTTTGCTATACAGCAGAAATTAACACAACATTGTAAACCAACTATACTTCAATAAAATAAAAAATATATATCATCATTTCAATATTTACATTGAATGTGAAAGGTCTAAAACTGCCACTGAAACATAGAAATTGTCACACTGGATTAAAAAGAAAAGATCCAAATATGCACATTGAGTATGATGACATAGATAGGTTAAAAGCAAAAGGATGATAACAGATACACAATGAAAACACAATCAAAAGAAAGTTGAAGCAGAGTTCTTGACATAGGCGAGTACTCAATAAATGTTAGCCACTAAGAGTAGTACTTATAATGGGATTTGCAGTCATCTCAGGTAACTAGGAAAATTGTTCACAGTTGGGATAAGGCAAAGAGGGAAGCTGAGCTGTGGGTTGGACCTTCAGCCTGTCAGCAGGTGTCCATGAAATTGGGAATTGGTACCATTTGTGGGCAAAGCCCTAGCAACCCCTCCTCTCTTGTCACCTAGGTAACAGTGACATTTCTTTTTTGACGCTTAACAAAGTATTCAAGTTTTGCTTTGTCACATCCACACACACACACACCTATGTCTTTAATTTTTGTTTTTGCTACAATGAAATTGTCAAAAGCCAAAGAGCAATCTGGAAAAGTAGAGAGTACATGAAACCAGACTACTTCAAATCCCAGCTCTCCATTATTGAACTACGTGATCTCCCACAAATTACTTAACCCCTTTCCCAAACTCATTTCTTCCTTTGTAAAATGGGTTCATAATCCTTATTTCACAAGGTTGTTGAGATAATTAAATTATCCCATTTAATTAAATAAGAATTAAATAATTACATGAATCCCATAGCAAAATATCTGGCATAGGGCATGTGTTCAGTATGGGTCCGTTTCTCCCAACTTCCTATGAGATATGAGGATATTTTAGGCACATCAGGGAGGATGGTGGAAACCAATCTGTCTCTGGGAGTGGGGAGGTGCACTATAGACATTTTTTTACAACTGGAAGCAATGTGGCCTGAATGGCTCACATAACTGAATGGGCAAGATCATCTTCCCCAACTCAGGTTTGGCATCAGAAAAGTGAAAGCCCTGGTGAACTTTCATCTGGAACAAAAATGGAAAGCCCATGCCCAGTATATTTCAAATCCTCAGCCTGATAAATCAACAGTGGTTACTGAAGATGTTACAACCGTAATGAAGCCATAGAGTGTTCAGAAAGTCAGCAGCAAACATCTGCAATTCTTTAAGGGAGACAAGGTAGAGTTGGCCTGGGGAGAAAATCTAAATCAGACTTGCAAATAAAAGTAAAATCTATAATTTCATATTTTTAAAACCTTTGTCAGTTTGTTCACTCTTTCATTCATCCATCTTTCCTATCAATTTATTGAACAAACCTTCAAGGATCAGCTAAGTGCCAAGTACTAGATCACAAAAATCAGTGTAAGTGACATCCTTTTCTACTTCCTGGTACAAATTATTATTTATGGCAGCAAATGAATAGGAAGTTCTTTACAAGTGGTCAACCAAATTCCTAGTTCTCTGTCCTGCATATTGTAAGTTTTTCATTTCGGCTCTAGACTGGCCACAAAACCTGTAAGCCTTGCTTGGGGCTGGAACCAAAGCTGAGGTTAAACCCGCTAACCATCAGAAGACGGAACACAGCTGAGGAGTGACTGCATCTAGGAAATGTTTTCAGCAGGTGACCTGCTGGACTCATTAGGAGAACTACCTGGTTCATTAGCCAATATACCTGGTTCAGTGGATAATACAACTGATTAAACAGATGAAGCATTATTTGTTTTAAAAAATGGACCCCTTTCCACTCCCACCCCCACCTCCTACGGTAGCGGGAGATGTTACTGCTCAGGGCAATTTTGTTTACTTCTGTTCTCCTCCTTCCGCCCTTAGTATGTGTCACTGTAACCTGAGAGACCATGTGCAGGTGTGTAATACATACTGTGCTGATACAGGCAGAAATCTGGATTTGGCTATATCAGTATCACTGTCATCCAGAGTGATTCTAAATTCTGTCAAAAAAAAAAAAGGACTCAATTTGCTATGTAGTCAGAATGGGGCTGTTTTTAGCTGGTTGAGGTTCACAGCTATGAAATCTTTGTTTGCAAATCAGGCCTCTTTTCAACAATGCTGGGTGTGGGGACCAAAATAGCAATTTTAGAGTCACTTCTCACCCTCCGTCTCCTCCCTTTACAAAAGACAGGGGGTGTGAGATCCCTGAAGGAGGAACAGTTGTTCCCTTGCTGATATTCTTATCACAGCCAGGGACAAACAACCCCTGGAGCATCCAGACTCAGGCTCTTGAAATGTGCACAAACCTGAATTTTGGCTGCCTTTTAGCACTGGGAAGGGAAACCTAGAAGGAATCAGAATCCTCCAGAGGGCTTATTAAAACATGGATTTCTGGATCAAATGGTATCCTTATAAGTATTTAACAACCTGCTCCCTTTGGAAGATGTGATTTGCAATTGCCAATTTCTGTGGTGTAAATACGGCCACAATTGTCAATTTCAAGCTACCTTGAAATAGGGAGGGATATACAATGTGCTGTCTAGAGTTTATACTGGCCAGCTCCAGCACCCACCACTAGCTGGGTCCCACCTGCATGACTTGGCAGGTCTACTGTAGGGCTTGAGAATTTGCACTTCCAAGTTCCCAGGTGGTATAGAGGCTGCTAGCCCAGGATCTTTATGTGCCAGATATCGTGGGAATTTCCTAGGGCCGTGGAGGCCTTGCCACCCTCTAAATACCCTCTCTTAGGACCTCACCTTCCTTTTCCATTATATCCTGGAGGGGCTCAGTGCAGGCCATTGGGAAGAACTCTTAACTGTGGGACATGACTCTGGGCTTATAGCCTTTGGGAAAGTGAAGTACACCAATTTTCCAAAAGGAAGCCATGTATGCTGCTGTCCTTTGTTTACCACCACCCCCCTTTTCTTAGCATGATTATAAGGAACCAAGTCTTATTCATCTGTCTGTTCCTTACGTAGCCCCAAAATCCATTTAACTGAAAGGAGCTTAGTATACTGGTCTGCAACCATGAAATACAAATCTCGTAGTTTCTATCACTCACTCGATCTTTAAGCTATCCACCTATTCATCTACTTATTGGTCCATTAATTTGGGCAAGGGATATTTAAATCCCTACTATGTGCCATCACTGGGTACTGGAGATTTAGTGGTGAATGTAACATGCATAATATCTGACCCATAAAGCTTATTATATAGTAGGGAAGACAAAGGTTGAATATCAATTAGATTTGCAGTGAGCTTCGAAGAAAAAAACCAGGATTCTATGTGGGTGTCCCATAGGGTAAGAAGCCAAAAAAGGACTCCCTGAGGAAGTGAAGTTAAATTGAGACCTAAAAAAATGGGTAAGAGTTTCCCAATGGGAGGAGATGGTGGTGGCAGGTATATGGCAGGGGATAAGTATTCCAGGGAAGCAGGAGCAGAGGGAAGGGAAGTATGGCCTGAGATGAAGCTGGAGAGAGAGGTGAGTTCTGGACTTTATCCTAAGAGCAGGGGTCAGACCATGGAAGGATCCCAGGCAGAGGAGTGCCAAATCATATCCGGTCTGAGGAAATGTGGCCTTTTGGATGTGGTGCAGCTCCCAATTTGTGTGTTGTTTCTGAATCACAGACATATGCCCGTTATGTAAGGTTACGGCTGAGCTTGCTCTTTGTTCTCTCTGGGTTAGGGATATCACTTAATATTATTCCCTAGTTATGTTACTCTTGTCATACAACAAAACTGTAATTTATTCAAGGTCAAGGATGTTGTCTTCATTCCTTCTGCTGTCCTGTTGTGCCTAGCATGGTACTGGGTACCTTCTGGGTCACTGGTAAACAGCCCTGAGGTACTGAAAAGAACACTTGACTTAGTGAAAGGAGACCAGGCTTCCAGTCCATACCCACCACTTACCAGCTTTGAGACCTTGTGGTTGGGCACATAACGTCTCTGAGCTTCAGTTTCCTTACACATAAAAAATGAAACCATATACATTTTATAAAGTTTCTGTGAAAGAATTGAATAAGATATTGCAAATGAAAATTCTAGAATGCTATGCACATGTGAGATGACATACTTAATGATAGAGTGGGTAGGGATTATGGACCCAGCCTGCACCCAACACAGCCTCCTACTTACCTTCCTGTTCAGAATTACCCAACCAATAAGCTACCGTTTTACACTTACCTCCCCTTTTGCAAGTGCCAGGGATGACAGTTTGGGGCTGTGGCCCAGACCTGGGAGCATTCCTCTGGGATGTTCCTCTTAACAGCTTCTGTCCGGTTATCTCTGATCTCTGAGGTGCCCTCCTATCAACATCTTCCCTCATATGTGCGTGTCACTTTATGGCTTCTGGAGTGGAAGCAGGGCACTGTGGCTTAGGGAAGTATTTTGCAAACTGAAGTTCATGAACCACCCACATCAAAACTACCCAGGCACTTATTAAACCTGCCCCAGCTCTGCTGAATCACAATCTTATGAACACTTCAGGCTCCCAACTCTGCCATGGTGAATAGAAGGCCATGCTTTGAATTCATCCACAGAGAGATGAACACACGAGCTCCACCAACTTGACCTCTGTCTTCTCATCTATACCTTTGGTTATAGATTATATCAATCTCTACCCCGGATCGGGGCACTGAGGGTTAAATAAGATAAAGTATGTGCGGTGCTTAAATCAGTTCTTGGCACTTAGCAAGCACTTGATAAATGGTCGCATTTATTATGTCACCCTGGCCTCTGAGCAGCCCTGTGTGTGGACGGACAGGGAGATGATGTCTAGAAGAGCAAAAAAGTTACCAGAGGTCACTGGTAATTAGCAACTGGGCAGGACTAACGTCCAGATGCCTAAGTCCTAATCCAGCACTATTTCTGCCACACCAGGCTGCCTCCTTTAAGCCCTGAACTTCCCTAAATGCTTCTCTTCCATGTACTGGTCTCTAGGCAGCCAAGCAGAGCGCTACATAGCTCCCTTTCATTAGCAATTTATCAGGACGTTGCTTTGTATCTTGCAAACAGATAACCAGCCCGAACTCCGCTGACCTCTAGAATCCCTTCAGATATAATTGAGTTTGCATTATCTGACAGGTAGCCCATCTTCTAACATTTAGGTAAATTGCAGAGCCTGCACACCTGACCTCGACAACCCGCCCCAGGGCTCTGAATCCTTTGCCTTTCTTGCCATGCACCACAAGCCCTTCCCCCAACTCCCTTTTGCAAACAGATCCTGACACTTCTGTTCAGGGATGTACTACCGATGTCGGTGCTGACTTAATGCTAAGCACGCAGGAATACAAAGCCCATACCACTACCCTCAGAGATCCCGGCCCTGTCTTTTTGAGACTGGAGGAGATTTAATTTAGATAGAGATGATTTCTTGTGATATGAATGCCCCAACCTACCCTTGAGGAACAAACAAGGCAAGAGGCTCTTGGAGCCAGATGCTGGAATACAGCACATTGTCCCCATGACGGGCTACAAGCCCGCTGTTGCCTTTCTCTACCTCCTGTGAGGAATTAAGGAGTATCTGTGTTATGACACCCTTAAAGCTCCCTCAAGCGACCCTTATCGGTTGCCCACCCACACAGTGGTGGAGGAGGGGGAGTAGGTGTTTGCTTTTTGTAGGTCAGTGTGGCCTCTTGTTGCTTCCCTAGGGGTCGCAGCTCTCCACCACTGCCTCCTTCACACAAGAAAAATAGGACAGAGCAAGTTGCTCCCACGTCTCAGGTTGACTACTTGTAAAGTGAAGGTGCTAACCTAGATGATTGGAAAGATCTCTTCCACCTGGAACAGGCCATGGTTCTCTGGATTACTCATGTTAGCCCTTCCTAGGCATCGGGCCAGGCACAGCCCTCAGACAATGAATACAGCAGCATCTTAGGATACTTTGTGGCAGAACTTCACAAATTTTTCCATTCAAGACACCCTTAAAGTCTTAGTAACTTTTTTTCACAGTAGGCCAAAAGAAATCTATCTATTAAGTACTTAGTTACTAAATATGGACTAAATGAACAAAATATGTTGGAACTATAGACTACTTCAAGCTATCATGTTATAGTCTCTGATAGATGTTGAGTATCACTGTATTTGCCTAGAAATTTAGAAATATTTTGTGGCATCTCTGTGTGTTTACTGAGGCACCCTAGGGCACCTGGGCACAGAGTTTGGGAAATGGGCTTTATAATCTTATTTCCTAAACTCGCATCTAAGCTTCCTGCTCCCTGAAGCCTCCAAGAGAATCTCAGTGTACACCTCACTGTATTCCTTGCCACCCTGACCTCTCAGAAGACATAGAGGAGCTAGTCAACTTTGCATTTCTAAAAGTTTCTCGGGACAATCAGGTTTTAGAGACTAGAACTTTCCAAATCTTCTTTCATTGCCCAGACCCTAAAACATCAAACCAGAGGATAGCTTGTACTTTGGCAGTTCAGACACTATGTTTCCCAAATGTGTACACAGATAGTAGGTTAAATCCCAAACATGCTAGTGACATGGAAAAAGGAAAGAAAAGGAGGTTTCGGTGTAAGTTAATCAGGTTGGCTGCATACATGATCTGGATAATTACCTGGGTAATTTTTCAGCTTTACATTTCATGTGTGGAATAGACACAGTCAAGATAAAATTAGGCCTTAAACATATTTTAAAAGGCTGCTAAGCCTAGCCAAGTGCCTGGCACAGTAATACAGTAAGATTTTTATACTCATAAATTCTACCCTGACAACAGCGCCAGAATGTACACACTATGGTCTCCCCACCAAACAATGAAGAAACCAGGGCTCAGAGCAGTTACACAGTGTGGGAGTAGTGAGGCCAGGACTTGAACTCATATCTCTTTGAGTGCAGAGACCCAACCTCCAGCTACTTACGGTGCCTCTGTGAAAGTGTGATTTTTCCCCCCAAGGATGCCAAATGACCTAATTGGCAGGAACATTCAGGAATTTTACCTCAGAGTACTATAACAAACCTATGGTCCTCAGGCCATGTTACTACAGATCTGAGACCACTTTCTTCTCTAGTTCCAAAGCCAACGCACAAGTTTTTTTCCTTTACCAGCCATTGTACCCCTCTGTTTCCTGTGAGTCTGCACCCTTTACAGTGGCTGCAAAGCTGTTTCCTCATCTTGTTCACCTCACCCATTAGCAATACTGAAAATTAACTCCTTTCTTGGTCTCCTCCTCACAGGTAACTGGGAAGGAAAGAATATCAAATGTCCTTTAAGCAGAAAAATCAAAAGCTATGGAAGAAAAAGAAACAGCAGTTGCCTAGCATGGAAGATGGCTCATTTAGAGGTCGTTGCTTTAAGTTATAGAGAATCTATGAGACTAGGCTCGTGGACATTTATTTCTCCCTCTTGCCAATGCAGGTTCTAGAAACCCCAGTTCTAGCTATAAAGCAAATGCCAGGGAAGCTGTAGCTCTCCCCTCCATGACCAGACATTAATGCAGGTAGTGAAGCACTAATGCCTTGAAATAGCTGTTGGCTTCTGTCTGTATTTTCTCCCAAATTCCCTTTATCACAACCTATCAAGGCTGTGGGGACGAGATAAAAGAAAATCCTGGTGAGAATGAAGAGCCTGCCTCATACATGGTGGGAATGCTGGCTCAGCCACCACCCAGATTATCTCTAAATCTCCCCTGCAATGATGGTCTTGTTTTGCTCAGAGCGCTACTTGGTTTCATGCTGCTGCTACTGACCTTTCTCCTTTTTCTTCTTCTCTTATTGAGGTATAATTCGCTTTTTGGTATAGTGCTCTAGTTTGACACTAGAACCATCACCACAATCAAGATAATGAACATTTCCATAAATCCAAAAATCCCCCCCACGCCTCTTTGTAGTCAACCCCTCCCCAACCCCAGGCTCACTAACCACCCATCTGTTTCCTGTCTCTATAGGTTTACCTTTCCCAGAATGTCAAATAATCAGAATTACACAGCATGTAGCTCTTTCAGTGTCACGTCTTTCTCGTAACACAATGCATTTGAGATTCGTCCATGTTGTTGCATGTATCAGTAGTTTGCTTCTTTTCATGCTGAATAATGGTCCATTGTGTGGATGTACCAGAGCTTATTTTTTCCCCAGTAGACGTTTGGCATGTTTCAAGTTTGAAGTGATTATGAATAAAGCCGCCATAAACATTCACATACAGGGTTTTTTCTAACATAAGTTTTCATTTCTCTTAAGTCCCACCTAAAATGGGATTGCTGGAACACATCCTAAGTGTACATTTACTTTTACAAAGAGTTGCAAAACTCTTCCACAATAGTTATATCAGTTTGCATTCCTGCCAGCAATGCATGTGAGTTCTAGTTGCTCCGCCTCTTTACTAGCACTTGCAACAGTCAGTTTTCCCCCCTTTTTGTATTTCAGTTATTCTGTAGTTGTATAGCAATATCTCAATTGTGGTTTTAACTTGCCTTTTCCCTAATGACTAATAATAATTTTAAGCATCTTATTTGCTTATTTGCCATCTGCATAGCTTTTTGGTGAAGTGTCTTTTTAAAATCTTTTACCTATTTTTATTAGGTTGTTTGTTTTCTTATAACTGAGTTGGAAAACTCTTACATATTTTGGATTCAAAGACTTTATGGTTTGCAAATATTTTCTCCTATCCTGTGGCTTATGTTTTCATTCTTTTAACAGTGTCTCTTGAAGAACAGAAGTTTTCCGTTTTTATAAGGTCCAGTTTATCAATGTTTTCTTTCATAGATCTTACTTTTGATGCCATATCTAAGGAATCTTTGTTTAACTCAAGGTCACAAAGATTTTCTCATGTGTTTTCTCTAGAAATGTTATAGTTCAATATTATATATTTAAGCCTATGGTCCATTTTCAGTTTCATGCTTCTTTTAAATTAGTTGTCTTTTAAGTCCAGAGAAGCCAAAGGCATGAGGAGAGATTTGACCTAACTAACCCCTGTAAGAAGTTGGTCTTCTGACAGTCAGCTCATTACTACATAGGAAGCCACTGTTGGGATGTAATGGTTAAATGTTAGGCTCTGACATCAGATACCTTGAGTCTGAATCAGTTTTTCATATCCTAAGTTATAGCATATGGTGATCACTTATACTTTCTGATCCTCAATTAAATGAATTATTAATTAGCAAAGCTGAGATTAGAACTAGGGCTATAGCATTTGAGCTCTATCACAAAGATTGGTTCTGAATGATAAAGACAAGAACTTTTAGTGCAGGAACCTATTCTAAACAATCCAGGAAAGGTGGTCAAAGTAGTTTGCCACTCAATACTAGAAGAACAAATGAGGGTATGAGATCAAGCTACTTGTATGGCCCATACTGCATGTGGCATTCTTTCTGCCTGGGCTCTCGCTGCTTTCCTTGGATCTGAGTTAAACTGGACCGTTAGGTCCCTTGAGTTCTTCTTGCTGCTCAAATACACTCACTCACTTATATGTGACACTGCTTTACCAGCTCTCCATTTTCCCAGGCTCTCCATCTCTCCACCTTTTGTTTGCAAGGAACACCTATCAGGCTCCTTAGTTTGTCTGGATTCTCTCTTCCAACAAAGAAACCCACATCATTATCCAAAGGGGAGACTTACAAATTCAGAGCTAGATATGATCAAAAATGTTTACTTTGTGTGTCCCCAGACTCCAGGCATGCTTATGCTAAAATCTTCTGGAAAACAGATATCCCACTATTAAATGAGACGCAAAGTGGCTTGGGGGGTGGGGGTGGGAGCACACGGGTTTTAGATGTGGATTTGGGTTCAAATCACAATTCTGGCTCCTATTATGCCACCCTGGGTAAAGCACGTAACTCCTTAGACTCAGTTTCCCAATCTCAGAGTGAAAGATATTAAAAACTTTACTTGCTTTTGTGAGCATTAAATGATATAATAACTGTATGTGAAATACTTGGTATATTGTGGCAACTTTCATGATTATGATGATGAAGTTAGCTTGGCTTTTCTCAACCACCATTTCCAGAATTCACAACCCTCATTCACAGGAACTCTCTCCTCTCTAATCAAAAGCCCCCTGCTGCTGGCCCAGCTCACTTCTGATGATCACATCCAGTCAATGGCCCTCAGACTATCAAATAGGAGTTGAGAACATCCTAATGGCTTTTAATTCTTTGAAAACTACATGCATGTGTATAGTGCAACCCACTTGTGAAGAACTTGTAGCAGATCAATTACTGTAAATGCCCTAAACAACCTCAGTTGATTGCCATGTGTGCTGTGAAGTTATGATTAGTAGAGGTTTTGTTTAAAAAAGAAAGCATGGGGGGGGCCCATGGTGGTGGTGGGATGAATTGGAGGGTTGGGATTGACATATATACACTAATACGTATGAAATGGATAACTAATAAGAACCTGCTGTATAAAAATAAAAAATTTAAAAAAAAGCATGTCTAGGAAAGAGAAAGAAAACATTGCTGTTTTCATTGCTGTCAATGAAAACATTGACAACTTTTGTCAATATCCTGACTTATGAGGCTGCAAAATGTTCTCTACTGGCAACTCCCCATGTCTGGCTACACGCTACTTCCAGAGTAAGTCTCTACTTGGGTGAATACATCACATCTCCTATTTGTTGGGATGCTTGGAGGGAATCAGCTGGGAACATCTTGTTTCAGCATAAATTTTTTCCCATGCTGCCTAGGCTGAAAATGCTACTTTGTATTCCTGGTTGACGAGCTATTGCATGTATCTTAATCCTGTGCAGCCCTGGTGACTCACCACAGCTCTTTGGGGCTTAGCTTTGAATTCCCTTGACTTTGAGGTTACAGACATCAATCCTTCTGAGCAGCTTTACCTTCATTTCTGGAGCACTTGTGTGCATATCTAACCCCTGTGTGCACCTGACTATTCATTTGCCTGCAAGTCTTAAAAATGCTAATGTGAAACTGGGTTAGAATTCTACAGGCCAGACTCCAAGCTCAAATATTAATCAGGCCTGGGTAGCCGAGGGGAGCCTTGGCCATTGTAGGGAGAAGGCATATGCTCGCCCTGAAGCACCGCAAGGCAAACTACTTGAAATCAAACCCCTATTTTAAAACATTTCACTCACCAGCAGGCTGTTCATTTTTCTCAGGTGTACATTCTTGTTTTTGATTAGACAGAAGCAGTGATCTGATCAACTTTTCAATTGAACAAGAAACAAAACAAGACACGGCCAATTCATATCATGTTTCTCGAATGGCTTCTGATAGAAATTTACTTCTCTGAATTTCATTCTTTTTCATTCAATGTGATCTCAAAGATGCTTTTTCTGTCTCCTCCTCTTCACCTTGACCTCTCTTCCCCTACAAACTTTTTCTTCCAGAACACTTTCTTATATGCTGAGGAATTATTTAAAGATTGAATCAAAAGTTCAGTACTCTAGAGTTCCTTCTTATGAGCTCTGGACAGTCCCTGACCAGGGGTCTCAAAGAAGTCTCTCTGAAGGGCACCTCCTCTGCCATGACATGCCAGGTGGATGCCCTGAACCCGGCCAGCACAGCCAGCCCCTGGCCTAGGAACGACAGTCACAGTGTGTTCACTCTACTCTGGGGGCCTGTGCAAGAACAGCTCCCCTATCCTTGATGGCCCTCATCTATCCTTTAAGCCCTTTCATTATGTCAAGCCCTGTGCTAGGTAGATACTTTCATTTCTGACAGTGCATTTGATCTCCATTGGTCCTTACAACTATATGTGACTTTGGTAATATTGCCACCCCCATTTTAGGGATAAAGATGACCCAGCTAGAAAGGAATAAAATCAGAATTTGAATCCAGATCTTATGACTCCAAAGCTTACCTCTTTTCCTCTGAATCTTACTGCCTTTAAATTGCCATCCAATTTCTTTCCAGGAAAATAGGCCTTGTTTCCAAGAAAATGTTCCCTTCCCTGGGGACAGAGATGAACTTACAGGGCAGTTGGAGCATAACCTTAAATTAACAAATGAAAAATGGAAGCCCAGACGGCCTTTGTAACTTCCCTGAGGTCACAGCTGTTGAGAGGTTGAGCTGGGACTTGGGTTTGTGCCTTGTTGATTCTAAGTATTGCACTACCATTGCATGAACCAAGCTGAATGCCTTGCCCAGTCTAGGGGTTGAGGAGACTAAGGCTCAAGTCAAAGGAATAAAGTCAAACCCACACCACTCCCTCCTGGAGGAAACTGCTGCTTTGATACAGAAGGTCGCCAGGTCCTAATACATTTTGTGCCCGTAATATGATCTCTCCACCATTTCTAAACTCATTATGGTTTATTTTGCCTCTTTACATTCTGATTTGAGACAATTTTATCAGGAACATGGAGAAAAAAAACCAACAATGTACCCACAACTGACATGCAAAGTACAAACAACTCTGAGGTTTTCTTAGATTTCTGTTAAATATGCATCCTACAATTTGTGGAAGAGCCTTTCACATTTTATCTAGAGTTACCTGGTCTTGTCACAAAACATGATTGGAGTAACCTCAGAAACATAGTATTTCAGGCCCTAGCCATGGTTGCTATTATTTGAGGGTAAGAAGGAGAGAAAGTAGGAGTGAACTATATTTGATGGAGATATTTCCATCTCTTCAACAATATTTTTTTAGAACAAACTCCCTATTAATGCAATGAGTTATAGACCAATAAGTGAAATAAGATTTTAGTTTGGATCTTTCTAATTGGTGTCCCCATAACCTACTAATGATTTGTCTCTTCACAGAATCTATCCTCCAAGGGCATCTACACATCAAAAGGCCTAAAAGAAAAAGCAGCATTTCTTGTCATTAAACCAAGTTTCCATTCTGGAGAAATATCTCCAAGAAGAAGAATGAACAGCATGGTGATGATGGCTTAGTCCCCCAGACTCTCACCTTAATTTGTAAGGAAGTGGACTGACCGAATCCATACCACAAATATATTGACTGAATTAGATTGGCAAGGATTTCATAACTAGTAGCTCAGCCTCCACCCCAGCTGAGCTGTGGGAAATCTCCCGTCAGTGCAATATATGTTCATGTATTCATTCAACAAATGCCAAGCACTCTTCAATTAAGTGTTGGGGATATATCAGTAAACAAAACTGACAAAAAAAACAACAACCAAGCAAAAAAAAAAACTTTGCCCCCTTTGTTAGATAAATAAGGAGAAAAAAATAACAGATTAGGTGATGATAAGCACCATGATGAAATGAAAGTGGTAAAGCAAGTCCACAGTGTAGTCAGTGGAGGAAGAAGCTGCTCATCCTCTGGGACCCAGTCCAATGTCTGTCGACCTGTTTGTGCTCCTCCTCATGGGTTGCCATAGTCTCCAGAATGCTCTTTGCCTTGGTCAGATGCATCCCAGGCCAGAGATTTCCATCTCTAAGCAGACTTCACTGAACTCAGCTGTGTCCATACTCCTGGATTCATGTGTCCAACTGCTCCCCAGCTTCCTTCCTCTTCCTGGTGTCCATTTCCTTGCTCTTGCCTCTACTATTTCTCACTCTGCTCCAACCCTTGAGCTCTCCTACATGGCCCTACACGTGAGTCTTTCTAGTTCCCAGCTGTCCTAGCTTTGTTTTCTATTTCCTGCCCCAAGCCTACCATTTGAACGTGATGGTCCCCAAGGTCCCCGGGGAAGGGTTTCACTTTACTCTGTTTTTGGCCACATCCCAGTTTTATAACTCCAGCAGAAGTCTGTGACTAATGCCCACACAAAGCTTGCTCTAACATCTGTCTCCAGGATCTGTCAGTAAATGGAAAGGAAAGGATTATTTACAAATATATTAAAGCAAAGAAATAGCCACTTCCTATGCATACACATATAGGTGGTCCTTTTATTAAGTCATCATCTGAAAGAGTGTGAACATGCCTTGGGCATCACCTCCACTATGTTTTGTTACCCCACAAGTTGAAATTCATTCACAGAGCAATACTCCCACGGAGATGCAGCTGCCCTGTTTTTTTTCAGCCATATGCCTAATGTGCTCTGAGTTTCTTTAAGTCCTTTCCTTCAACAATATCTTGCCATAGCCAGGTTGCTTGGGTTAATTATATCTTCTTACATTTAAAATAATTTCCTTTCTAAATCCACTTTAAATATGTGCCCTTTAGAATCAGAATGATCGTCTCCCCCATCTGGAGATGTCATATAACTAGATGCCTAAATGGCTTTTCAGATACACTAATCACTTTATAGCTATCTCTGCCAGAGCTGTCTCATTCATTCTCTCATCACAGCCATGGCTGTTGCTGCTCGCTGATACCACTGCCCTATGTCCAAGCTATGCTTGTCCTTTTTGGCTATGGAATTGACCTTTTCAGACAACTCCCGGTATCCACAGATTTTTCGAGGCATTGGGTTTGGATCATTTCCAATGAACTATTAAAATCTACCCTACCTCTCCAGGTGAGGAAACCTATCCTGTGACAGTTACTGTTGAAATTTAATAACATATTATGTAAACTTCAAATTAGCACATTTTTATTCCTTGTCTTTCAATAAATACATTTTACATGGAAGTTAAATTGAAGAACTCCCAGTTATACAGTCGGTTCTGAATACACATGCATTCAACTACCCACCTTCATTTCAAGAGTAAGTTTATAATGGGCTGAATGTTTGCTCTGGCGTCTGCACAAACCATATCTCCAACCCCTGTGGCACTACATGTTCTTGTGTTTAAATAGTAGATTCGAAGTAAACAAGAATAGCACAGTGACTGAAAAAGCAAAGAAAGAGAATTTGAGTAATTTCAGTTTTATTATTCTATGTGACCACTTGGAGTATTTGTTTGTGTTTAATATTTAAAACAATGAAACGGTGTAAACTCTGAGGTCTAATATTTTTGCTGGTAACTACAGATCTTAGTTCACATATGAAATATCTTATTGAATTTGAACAATATCTTTAAAATTGAAATTTATTCATTTAAATTCTTAACTTTTAAAACTAAAATATGAATTAAGAAAAAATAGGTTTTATTAAAATTAATTTATTAGCAGTCATGTAATTAAATATTATTATATTAGACTATTATCAACAGATCAAAGTTCAAACTATTAAGTGTGTATAAAAGTGTGGAATAAATAGTTGTGTCCTTTTTTGTCCAGAAGGAACATGGAGGAAGGAGATAATGACAATATTCTTTCATAATTACTCTGAATTTGGAAAAAAAAATTTGAAGTGAAGAATCAGCATAAAATGACATTGACCTTGAGAAACTCAACAGCAAACAATTAAAAAATCCAGCAGAGACAGTGAATCAGCATCTATGTCTATTTTTAAATGAGTAGTGTCTTTAACATCACATGTAGCTTCATCTCATGATTGTCACCAAAACTAATTTTGTTGTATATAGCAGGGGGTATTAAAAAGTTATACATTCTAGGCTTCCCTGGTGGCACAGTGGTTGAGAGTCTGCCTGCTGATGCAGGGGACACAGGTTTGTGCCCCGGTCCGGGAAGATCCCACATGCCGTGGAGCGGCTGGGCCCGTGAGCCATGACCGCTGAGCCTGCGCGTCCAGAGCCTGTGCCCTGCAATGAGAGAGGCCACAACAGTGGGAGGCCTGCGTACCACCAAAAAAAAAAAAAAAAAGTTATACGTTCCAGGTGTCAAATATGCTAGATACACCACAGAATCACAGTTGCTCTAATTTTCATTTCCCTAATCAATGTGAGACTGAGCATATTTTCACATTTATTGGTTATTCAGGTTTCCTCTTTTATAAAATGTCTGCTAAATCCTGTAGCTATTTGTCTATATAGTTTAAATATCAATTTATACAAATTCTTCACATATTCTTAATATTAATTCTTTCACCCATAAGCGTCTATCTCTATCCGTAATTGCCTAGATCATGTAGAACTGTTTTGGGAGATTCTGTGAGGCTATCTTTTTGTTAATGATTTTTAAATTTATTGCATTATGGAATTAAACTCTATGACAGCAATTGCTTGATACTGAAGTTTATATTTCTTCATAAATTTCTTCTATAATTTTTATGTAATGAAATTACTTATTCTAAATAATACTTATTTTTTCTTAGAGTCTATTTTTTCTTTCATTAATAATCTTACACTAGGCCTTCTACTTCCAACCAAGATGAAGAAACAATTACTGGATTTATTTACCTTCCTTTCTGAAAAAACAAAACAAGATAAACAAACATAAAAGAAGCAATAATTTTCAAGTCACTAGACAGCAGGTAATGTAGAATAGTGTTCCCTGATAAATAGGGAAGAAAATGAAGTGAGGAACTGGTCTAGTTTACTGAGTTCAGATTTTCCAGGGTGCGATGCAGGAAAAAAAATACAACAAAAAAAACAAAAGCAAAAAAAAAAAAAAAACTTGGGTAGAGTTTGGCAGACTCTCTGAGTAAAAGAAACAGAGTCACAAGTTAGGGGAGAATAAGGTGGTTAGAGTTCACAGGACAGAGTACTGAAGAAGAGGGAAATACAAAAAGAGAACTCCACCATCTTAGCAGTTCCCTCTTGAGTATTCAGCTGAATACTGATAAGCACAGGCATGGGAGAAAAAGACCTGAGGCTGGGGAAAGATCAACCCAGAAAGAATTTGGAAGAACAGTGACCAAAACTCACACTGGGCAGAGAATATTTCCTTTTCCCATCAACCAGACTGGAAAAATTTATAATTCATGGGTCATTTGGTAAAATACTATTAAAGATCTTTCTTCAGTGGTAGAGAATAATTAGTGCTATAGACCAAGTGCTGCTCTTGTCCCTCTTAACAAAGAAAAGTTAAAACTCAAAGGACCAAACTATTTCCAGGTAACAAAGCTCTAGACTATTTTAAGAGAGCAAAAAATATTCAGGACCCAGGGTAAAATATATAATATCTGACATCCAAGAAAAAGGAAATTATAAGGCATGAGAAGCAGTCAAATGCAAACCAAAATGAGAAGGAGAATCACTCAATAAAAACAAACTGAGAACATGACAAAATGTTAGTATTAGCAGACCAGACATTAAAACAATTATAACTGTATTCCATGTTCAAAAAGTAGAGTCATGAAAGATGTAAAAAAGATACACATGGGACGTCTATAGATGAAACCCAAAATTTGTGAAATGAAAAATACATTGTACAAGATTAATGGCAGCTTAGATGCTGCAGAAATAATTAGTAATTTGAAAAGATAGTAATAAAAACTATCTAAAATAAAAGAGAAAAGAGAATAAAATAAAATAATGAACAGAGCATCAGAAAACTAATATGAGAATTAGCTGCCTAATATACATAATTGCAGTCCCAAAAGGAGAAGGGAGAGATTGGGGGCCTTGAAATATTAGTTTATAGCTCCTAATTTTCCAAATTTGATGCAAACTATAAACTCACCTATCCAAGAAAGTCAACAAGCCCCAAGCACACAACACATGAAGAAAACTACACCATAGCACATTATAACCAAATTTCTCTAAATCGGTAATAATTAGAATGATCTCAAAAGTAGCCAAAGAAAGCAGACACATTATATACAGAGAAAAAGAAAAGATAAAAATGATGCAGATTTCTCAACATTAACAATGCAAACAAGAAAACAGTGGAGCAACATCTGTAATGTACTGAAATGAAAAGACCACCAACCCAGAATTCTATGCTCAGAGAAAATAGCTTGCAAAAGTAATCGTGAAACAAAGACTTTCACAGACATAGAAAAACTGAAAGAATTCATAACCAGTAAACCCACATTAGAAGAATTGTTAGAAGAATTCATTCCAGCAAAAAGAAAATGATATCAAACAGAAATATGGATCTATACAAAAGAGTAAAGAGCACCAGAATGGTAACTAAATGGGTAAGTATATATGATTTTTCTTATTAATTAAGCCTTTTTAAAAGATGATTGATTATTTAAACAAAATAGAACAATGCATGTGAATTTTATTCCATATGTATGACAATACCATAAGTCAGAAAGGGAGAAATGGAAGTAAATTCTTGTAAGATTCTTATTATATGTAAAGTGGTATACCATTACTGGAGGGTAGACTGTGATAAGTTAAACATGTATATTGTAAACACTATAGAAAAAGAGAAAGACAGTTTTATTTAAGAAACCAACAAAGATACAATAGAGTAATAAAAAATACTAAATTAATCCAAAAGAAGGCATAAAGGAAAGAATAAAAAATAAAGAATCATTGGAGCAATTTTAAAAAATAATATAATAGGTGTATATCTAATTATATCAATAATTACATTAAATGTAAATGCTATAAACACAACAATTTGAAGGCACAGATTGTCAGTTTGGATAAAAAATAAGAACCACTGTAAATTTACTATAGAAATATACGTTTTTTTCATTTTAACATCGTTATTGGAGTATAATTGCTTTACAATGGTGTGTTAGTTTCTGCTTTATAACAAAGTGAATCAGTTATACATATACACATGTTCCCATATCTCTTCCCTCCTGCGACTCCCACCCTCCCACCCTCCCTATCCCATCTCTCTAGGCGGTCACAAACCACCTAGCTGATCTCCCTGTGCTACGCGGCTGCTTCCAACTAGCTATCCACTTTACGCTTGGCAGTGTATATATGTCCATGCCACTCTTTAACCTTGTCACAGCCTACTCCTCCCGCTCCCCATATGCTCAAGCCTATGCTCTAGTAGGTCTGTGTCTTTATTCCAGTCTTACCCCTAGGTTCTTCATGACCTTTTTTTTCTCTTAGATTTCATACATATGTGTTAGCATATGGTATTTGTTTTTCTCTTTCTGACTTACTTCACTCTGTATGACAGACTCTAGGTCCATCCACCTCACCACAAATAACTCAATTTCGTTTCTTTTTATGGCTGAGTAATATTCCATTGTATATATGTGCCACATCTCCCTTATCCATTCATCTGTTGATGGACACTTAGGTTGCTTCCATGTCCTGGCTATTGTAAATAGAGCTGCAATGAACATTTTGGTACATGACTCTTTTGAAATTATGGTTTTCTCAGGGTATATGCCCAGTAGTGGGATTGCTGGGTCGTATGGTAGTTCTATTTTTAGTTTTTTAAGGAAGCTCCATACTGATCTCCATAGTGGCTGTATCAATTTACATTCCCACCAACAATGCAAGAGTGTTCCCTTTTCTCCACACCCTCTCCAACATTACTGTTTCTAGATTTTTTGATGATGGCCATTCTGACTGGTGTGAGAAGATATCTCATTGTAGTTTTGATATGCATTTCTCTAATGATTAGTGATGTTGAGCATTCTTTCATGTGTTTGTTGGCAATCTGTATATCTTCTTTGGAGAAATGTCTATTTAGCTCTTCTGCCCATTTTTGGATTGGGTTGCTTGTTTTTTTCTTATTGAGCTGCATGAGCTACTTGTAAATTTTGGAGATTAATCCTTTGTCAGTTGTTTCACTTGCAAATATTTTCTCCCATTCTGAGGGTTGTCTTTTGGTCTTGTTTATGGTTTCCTTCACTGTGCAAAAGCTTTTAAGTTTCATTAGGTCCCATGTGTTTATTTTTGTTTTTATTTCCATTTCTCTAGGAGGTGGGTCAAAAAGGATCTTGCTGTGATTTATGTCATAGAGTGTTCTGCCTATGTTTTCCTCTAAGAGTTTGATAGTGTCTGGCCTTACATTTAGGTCTTTAATCCATTTTGAGTTTATTTTTGAGTATGGTGTTAGGGAGTGTTCTAATTTCATACTTTTACATGTACCTGTCCAGTTTTCCAAATACCACTTATTTAAAAGGCTGTCTTTTCTCCACTGTATATTCTTGCCTCCTTTATCAAAGATAAGGTGACCATATGTGCGTGGGTTTATCTCTGGGCTTTCTATCCTGTTCCATTGATCTATCTTTCTGTTTTAGTGCCAGTACCATACTGTCTTGATTACTGTAGCTTTGTAGTATAGTCCAAAGTCAGGGAGCCTGATTCCTCCAGCTCCATTGTTTGTTCTCAAGATTGCTTTGGCTATTCGGGGTCTTTTGTCTTTCCATACAAATTGTGAAATTTTTTGTTCTAGTTCTGTGAAACATGCCAGTGGTAGTTTGATAGGGGTTGCATTGAATCTGTAGATTGCTTTAGGTAGTAGAGTCATTTTCACAGTGTTGATTCTTCCAATCCAAGAACATGGTATATCTCTCCATCTGTTTGTATCATCTTTAATTTCTTTCATCAGTGTCTTATAATTTTCTGCATACAGGTCTTTTGTCTCCTTAGGTAGGTTTATTCCTAAATATTTTATTCTTTTTGTTGCAACGGTAAATGGGAGTGTTTTCTTAATTTCTCTTACAGATTTTTCATCATTAGTGTAACAGAATGCCAGAGATTTCTGTGCATTGATTTTGTATCCTGCTACTTTACCAAATTCATTGATTAGCTCTAGTAGTTTTCTGGTAGCATCTTTAGGATTATCTATGTATAGTATCATGTCATCTGCAAACAGTGACAGCTTTACTTCTTCTTTTCCACTTTGGATTCCTTTTATTTCTTTTTCTTCTCTGACTGCTGTGGCTAGAACTTCCAAAATTATGTTGAATAAGAGTGGTGAGAGTGGGCAACCTTGTCTTGTTCCTCATCTTAGTGGAAATGGTTTCAGTTTTTCACCATTGAGGACGATGTTGGCTGTGGGTTTGTCATATATGGCCTTTACTATGTTGAGGAAAGTTCCCTCTATGCCTACTTTCTTCAGGGTTTTTACCATAAATGGGCATTGAATTTTGTCGGAAGCTTTCTCTGCATCTATTGAGATGGTCATATGGTTTTTCTCCTTCAATTTGTTAATATGGTATATCACGTTGATTGATTTGCATATATTGAAGAATCCTTGCATTCCTGGAATAAACCCCACTTGATCATGGTGTATGATCCTTTTAATGTGCTGTTGGATTCTGTTGGCTAGTATTTTGTTGAGGATTTTTACATCTGTGTTCATCAGTGATATTGGCCTGTAATTTTCTTTCTTTGTGACATCTGTCTCTGGTTTTGGTATCAGGGTGATGGTGGCCTCGTAGAGTGAGTTTGGGAATGTTCCTCCCTCTGCTATATTTTGGAAGAGTTTGAAAAGGATAGGTGTTAACTCTTCTCTAAATATTTGATAGAATTCGCCTGTGAAGCCATCTAGTCCTGGGCTTTTGTTTGTTGGAAGATTTTTAATCACTGTTTCAATTTCAGTGCTTTTGATTGGTCTGTTCATATTTTCTAAGAAATGTACTTTTAAAATGGAGACATAATAGGGGCAGTGTAAAAACATGGAAAAAGATGTAACCTATGCTAATACTAACCTTATATTAATCTATTAATATAAGACAAAGTAGATTTCAGAGTAAAGAATACTAACAAGGATAAAGAAGTTCATTTCACAGTGATTCACAATTCACCAAGAGAATACAATGTTTCTCTTAACAGAGCTTCAAACTACACAAAGGAAAAAAAAAAAGAACTATAAAGAGAAATAGACAAATTCACAAATAATATAAGAGATGTCAATAATTCTATCAATAATTAAGAGAAAAACTAGACCATAAATTAGTAAGGATATAGGAGATTTAAACATCATTATCAACAAATGTGACCTAATTGCAAATTATGGAATATTCCACCCAGTAACAGAAGAATTCATATTTTCTTCAGATGTACCAGAACATTTACCAGGATAAATCCTAATCTGGGCCATAAACATATCTCAATAAAATTAAAAGGAGTCAAGTCATTCAAAGCATCTTTTCCAACTAAAATGGAGTTAAATTAGAAATCAGTAACATAAAGCTTTCTGGATAATTCTCAAATATTTGGAATTCAAATAACACATGTCTAAATTATATATAGTTCAAAAAGAAATCAAAAGAGAAAAATATTTCAAACTAAATGAAAATGAAAGCAGAATATATCAAAGTGTCATGCCAATAAAAAATACTTAGAGGAAAATTCATAATACTAAATACCTATGTTAGAAAATTTATAAAAAAAGATTTCAAATAAATGACTTCAGTTTCCAATTTAAAAAACTAGAAAGTGAATAAAAAATTAAGTCCAAAATAAGCTGAAGAAAGAAAATAATAAAGATCAGAGCAGAAACAACTGAAGTAAAAATTGGAAATACAGCAGGAAAAAATCAATGAAACCAAAGGCTGGTACTTTGAGATCAATAAAAATGATAAAGTTCTAGCCAGACTGATAAAGGAAAAAGAAATAAGAAATAAATTGCCAGTGTCAAAAATGAGAGAGGTGACACCAGTACAGATTCCACAGTTATTAAAAGAATTATCAGGGAATATTGTGAACACTTCAATGCCCAAAAATTCAACAACCTGGGTAAATGTACAAATTCCTTGAAAGATACAAACTGCTAAAGCTTACCAGGAAGAAATTTATTTTGTATAACTCTGTATCTGTGAGAGAAATTGAAAATGTTATTAAAACTTTTCAATAGAAAGGAAGGCATGAATAAGGAAAGGAAGGAGGAAGGGCGAGAGAGAGAAGCGGGGGAGAAAGAGAAGAGAGGAGACGAGAAGAGAAGAGAAGAGAAGAGAAGAGAAGAGAGAAAGAAGGGAACTGAGAGACAAAGAAAGAATACTTCAGGGCCAGATTACTTCACTGGTAAATTCTATTAAATATTTAAGGAAGAAATAATATGAATTCTAGAAAAAGTCTTGCAGAAAATTGCAGAAGTTAGAATGCTTTACAACACATTCTATGAGGGCAACCTTATTTCAACTCAAACTGAGATAAATATATCACAAGGAAATGAAATTACAGACCAATATCCCTCATGAATATAGATGCAAAAATTCTAAACACATTTTCACTTGAACCCAACTGGATGGATGGATAGATAGATAGATCATGATCACTTGTAATTTATTCTGGAAATGTAAGGTTGGTCTGACACTTGAGAATCAATCAGTGTAATTCACCATATTAAGACACTAAAAAAGAAAAACCATATGATCATCACAATAGACACAGAAAAAAATATAGAATTCTTAGTGATAAATCTGACAAAAGATGTGAAAGACTTGAACACTGAAAACTACAAAGCATGGCTGAGATAAATTGAAAGAGACCTAAATAAATGGAGAGACATATCTTGGTCATGGGTTGGAAGACTCAGTATTGTTTAGATGTGAATTCTGTCCAAACTGATCTATAGATTCAATACAATCCCAGAATCTCAAAATTCCAGCAGGGATTTTGAAGAAACTGACAAGCTGTTTAAAAATTTTATATGGAAATGTAGTGGACCAAAAACAGCCAAAACACTTTGAAAAGGAAGAACAAAGTTTGAGGACTAATACTATCTGCATTTGTTTCCTCTTGGTGTTACAACAAATTACCACAAACTGTGACATAGAACAGTACAATCTTACCTTACAGCTCTGGAAGTCAGAAGTCTGAATTAAGTCTTATAGGGCTAAAATAAAAGTAGATAAGTACTATGCTCCTTCTGGAGGCTCCAGGGGAGAATTCATTTCCTTTCTTTTCCAGCTACTAGAGGCTCCCTGCATTCCTTGGCTTATGGCTCTCTTGTCCATCACTTCAATCTCTGCTTCCACTGTCCTTCTTCTGACTTTTGACCATTTTCCCTCCTTAAAAGTACCCTTGTAGGGGTTTCCCTGGTGGCGCAGTGGTTGAGAGTCTGCCTGCCGATGCAGGGGACACGGGTTCATGCCCAGGTCCAGGAAGATCCCACGTGCCGCGGATCAGCTGGGCCCGTGAGCCATGGCCGCTGAGCCTGCGCATCCGGAGCCTGTGCTCTGCAACGGGAGAGGCCACAACAGTGAGAGGCCCGTGTACTGCAAAAAAAAAAAAAAAAAAGTACCCATGTAATTATACTGAGCCCACACAGAAAATCAAGATAATCTCAAGATCCTTAATTTAATCACAAATAAAAAGTTCCTTTTACCATGTAAGGTAACATATTCAGAGGTTCTAAGGATTAGGATGTAAATTTCTTTAGGGAGCCATTATTCATCCTGCTATACTACCTAATTTCTAAACTTATTTAGAATACTACAATATGGTATTGTTGTCAAAATAGATCAATGAATGGAACAGAATAGAGTCGATATATAGATCCACACATGAATAAACAAGTGATTTTTGATAAAGGCACGAAAACAATTCAGTGTTCAGGGAATAGTCTTTTCGAGGAATGATGTTGGAACAATTGGACATCCACATGCAAAAAAAAAAAAAAAAACCCAAAAATCTTTGACCTATGTCTTGCACTAGGTACAAAAATTAGGCTTAAATGTAAAATCTAAAACCGTAAAACTTCCAGAAGAAAACATACGGAAAAATGAATTAGGCAAATATATATTAAATATGATACCAAAAGCATGATTCATAAAAGAAAATAAAATTGATAAACTGTTCTTCATCAAATGTTTAAAAATCTGCTCTGCAAAAGAGAATATAAAGAAAAGCTACAGAGTGGGAGAGAATATTTGCAAAACGCAAAAGACTTGTATTCAAAATATATATGAACTCTCCAAACTCAATAAAAATAAAACAACTGAACTTTATAGATATAACAAAAGATTTAAACAGATACTTTACCTAAGAAAATCTATAAATGGCAAATAAGCACATGAAAAGATGCTCAACATCATTAGTCCTTAAGGAAATGCAAGTTTAAACCACAGTAGGACACTACCCATATATTAGAATGATGAAAGTGAAATAATTGGCCATACCAAGTATTGGCAAGGATATGGAGGAACTAGAAATTTTATGCACTGATGCTGGAAATGTAATGGTGCAGGCGTTTTAGAAAATAGATTCTCAGATTTGTAAAATGTTATACATTTACCTACCTGTGTTCCAGCCGTTCTATTCCTAGGCATTTACTCAAAAGAATTGAAAGTATATGTCCATACAAAAACTTTTATATAAATATTCTTGCAGTTTTTTTGTAATAGCCAAAAACTGGAAACAACCAAATACCCATCCACAGGTGAGTGACAAATTGTGCTATGTCTTATACTGGAATACTATTCAGCAATAAAAATGAACTGTTCATTCCAAAAATAGTGGATGAGTCTCAAAAATAATTATGCTTAGCGAATAATTATGCTTAGCGAATAAAGCCAGAAAGAAAAAAGAAAGCACATATTATTTACTTACATTTTATAGAAACTTCTAGAAAAATAAAGACTAAGCTATAGTGACAAAAAGTAGATCAATGGTTGCCAGGGTGTGGAGGGGCTGAAGGGAGACATTAGAGGGGGACACAAGTAAACTTTTGTGGGTTTACTATCTTTATTATGGTGATGGTTTAACAGGAATGTACAAATGTCAGAATGTATTAAATTATACATACGTGCACTTTATTGTATGCCAATCACACATCAATACAACTGTTCAAAAATTGTTATGCCAGTTTTCCTTTGGTAAGCTTTTTTGTCTAATATTTCTCCTTTTTTCCCCTTTACTTTCAATTTTTCTGCCTCGTGAGTCTCGGGTGTGACTCATAAATAACATATACTTGGATTTATTTTTATTTCTGAAAATCTGTCTTTAACAGGAGGATTTAATTCATTTTTGTTTGTTATCCTTACTGATTTGGTACGTATCTATTATCATCTTGGGCTTTCAAATTACTGTACTTTTTCATTTGTTCTTTTACATTCCTTTCCTGTCTTTTATAAAGTGTTCTTTAGTCATTTTTATTTATTCTATCCCTACTGTATTCTATCCCTTTTTTTTATTAGTTATGCATTAATTTTCCCTTTCATATAGTTATTACCCTTATTAGAAAGAAAGAAAAATACACCCAATGCAAAAAGCCGAATTGACAGTACATCTTATTTTATGGTACAGTATCACCATTAGTCCATTCAACACTTCTGTACTCTTTTATGTATATATGTATGATGCATATATGCATCATAATACATATATGCATAATCCCCATTCCTCATTCCCCACTCCCACTGTTATTTGTTTAATGTGTAGTTTTCTAATGTGTCCCTATAAAAGGTAATTATTGTGCATGTATGTTTAACTTACATAAGTGTTACTGTGCTAGACTTCATTCTGTAACCACATTTCCCCCAGAACTATGTTTTTAAGGTCTACCCATGCGGTTATGTGTGTCTTTGGTCTTTTCCTTCTCACACTGCTGTAAACACTTAGAATTATCCAGCTTTTTGATATTTGCCTATCTGATGTATGTAAAGTGATATATCATTGCATTAATTCTCGTTTACCTGATTAGTAATGATTATGTCTTCTGCACATTATCTCTTACCTCTTTTATACAATGTCTCTTGAGTTTTAATACTTTTCTGGTAGATTTGTAGGCATTTCTTATGTATTTTAAATATTTTATTGAAATATTTTTTAAATATTTTAGTTCCTTGACATTTTTTCCATAGTCAATCATCTATTAACTTTACACATGGTATCCTTCCTTAAACAGAAATTCTTAAGGTATGTGTAATCAAATCCATCAATTTTTGGCTTCATAAGTTTTACCATTAATGTTTTAATAGGCTTGAACAGCTCCTAGGTTGGAAAGATAATTGTAACTAAATTAATTGTTTTACCCATCACTTGTAAATCTTTAATTGATCTGGAAGTTCTCATTATATATGTTTTTAAATAGGGATCAGTTTTATTTTCTTTAATGTAAGCCAGGTTTGCCAACAACTTTACCCTCATGGTCTCCATGATTGTCTGTCAAATTTCCCTGTGTACTTGGGTCTCTAAGGCTCTGTTCTGTTCAGTTGTTCTATTTGGTTTTTCTTGCAGTAATGTCATACCAACTTTACTATGTGGTTTTGTAAGATGCTTGCAAGATATCTTGTAAGATAAATCTCTTTTCTTTGCTGTTTTTGAAAGTTGGCTTAGCTATTTGTGAAACTTAATTCACATAAATTTCAAATAAATTATATCTAATTCCTTTTAAAATGCAGCTGGAATTTCCACTGGAATTTAAATGAATTTGTAAATTAAGTTAGAATCAGTATCCTTATAATATTTTCATCATGCCACATTCAAGAGTATGAAAGACTTCTGCATTTTCAGATCTTTCCCTATGTCCTTTATTTATTTATTTTTAATACTATGGTCTTTCATTTTATTATTTTTTAAATTTATTATTTATTTATTTATTTTATTTATTTTTGGCTGCATTGAGTCTTAGTTGTGACACATGGGATATTCGTTGAGACATGCGGGATATTTCGTTGGTGCACACGGGCTCCTCTCTAGTGGAGTGTGGGTTTTCTCTTCTCTAGTTATGGAGTGCAGGCTCCAGGGCGTGTGGGCTCTGTAGTTGTGGCGCATGGGGTCCAGAGTGTGTGGGCTCTGTAGCTTGCAGCAGGTGGGTTCTCTAGCTGAGGCGCGCAAGCTCAGTAGTTATGGCGCTCGGGCTTAGTTGCCCCGTGGCATGTGGGATCTTAGTTCCCTGACCAGGGATGGAAACTGCATCCCCTGCATTGTAAGGCGGATTCTTTATCACTGGACCACCAGGGAAGTCCCTCTATGTCCTTTAACATTGTTCTCTTTTCTATATACATCAAGATCTTGTAAACTCATTATTAATTCCTTGATACTTACTGCTTTTGTCTCTCTTATGAATGGTATTTTATTTTTAATATTTTCTAAACATAGTTTTATGAGCTGATCTTTTATCTAGTGATCTTGTATGATAGTCACCCTAATTACAAAATTTTGTCTAGTACTTTTGTGCATTTTCTACATACACAATCAACTTGTCTGTGAATAATGACAATTTACCCCTTCCTTTCTAATTCTGTAAGTCCTATTTCTTTTCTTTCCATGTAGCATCAGCCAAGACCATTAGTAAAAGCAATCATCTAAGAATTTCACATCTTAAAGGAAATGTGTTGTCTAAAATTTCTCCACTAAATATGTTTGCTCACTATAGTTTTGTCGTTAAGAAGTTCCCTTTTATCCCTAGTTTGCTAGAGTTTTTATTATACATGTAGATGATTTTCTACATCAGGTAAGATAATCAGCATTTTAAAATTTATTTTTTATTGAAGTACAGTTGATTTACAGTGTTGTGTTAGTTTCTGGTGTATAGCAAAGTGATTGTTGGATATGTATTCTTTTTCATATTCTTTTCCATTATGGTTTATTACAGGATATTGAATATATACCATATACATGTGCTAAACAGTAGAACTTTGTTGTTTATTAATTCTATATATAATAGTTTGCCTCTGCTAATCCCAAACTCTCAGTCCATCCTCCCCTACCCCCCAGATAATCAACATTTTGAAGACACCCTTACATTGTCTTCAGGTACCTTTTGTTATTGATTGGTTATTGCTATCAATACCATAATCATTTGTTTGTAGGTGATCTAATTTTCTTTCTAGTTGGTTTTAAGAGGTTTTTCTTTATGTTCTGAAATTCCCCTACAATGTAGTGGATGATAGAATGTTTAACATATTCACTTTGGCTCCTCAAACTACAGATGGCCACATTTATCAGGTCTGGAAATATCTCCCTGATTATTACATCTCCACCATTCTTTTCTTCAAGAAATTTTGTTGCACAGATTTTGAATTATCTCAGTTACTCCTTCTTCTATCTCTTGTACCTATTTTTTATCTCTTTATCTCTCTGTGACTCATGATGCCAATTTCTTTAGCAGTATCTTCAAGCATATTGATTCAACACTGTTCTAATGCAAGAAGATCAATTTCCATGGCCAACTTATATACTCACCACTGAAAGTTCCTCGTGAGTCACCATATTTGATTTCCTGTACACAGAAACAGGAGCCTGTGGAAAGTTGACTCATCTGTGCACAGCCATGGGGGATCTGTTAAATTTGGAAAATGCTTTAGGGGAAATTGAGACTCAGTTGAAGGAGCACCCCAATGAAAGAGAGCTTTAAGTAAAACAAATGTTAAGAAGTTTCCTCTGATTTGTAACAAGTAGGACAAAATGACCCCATTAAAATGTACTTGGAGGATAATTTAGCCCTGAGAATTGTATACCTGCTTTAGAAATCCATCCAAAAAATCCTTCTTAGAAAAAAATGTCTTTTCTTTTGTATCTCAACTCGATTCAACAGGTCTCAAGGCTTTGCAAGGCCCTCAAGGATTTATGCTTTTAGTCTAGGTCCATCTGACCAAAGTCCCACAAATGGGCCGGCACACATGAACCTCTGTCTGTTTCTCTTTTTTAAGTCACTCCATGCCCCCACACAACACGTGGCAAAGTGGACACCTGGGAACATGAACTTGGCTGAGAATGAGCACCTGGAGAAAATTATACTCTTCCCTCCAAATGATGGCAAGATGGAGAGGGGTGGGTTCTTTACCAGCTACTTATCAGTAACAAAACGTTATGTAAATTAAATTTTATACAAATTTGGTAAATATTTATTGTGAGAAGAAATTTTGAAAAATAAGGTCTTTAGAAAGTCTGGCTAAAAATCTTTCTGATATCCAAAAATAAAATCAGTATAAAAAGCTACTCGAGGATTCAAAATAATTTTACCATTCATAAAATTATGCAAATATGATGCATACTTACCAAAAATATGAAATTAAATTGGAAATACTTTTGAGGGGAAAATTGGTTAAAATTACCTCAAAAACTACTATATGTGGCAGAAATATTTTTATAAAATGAAATCCCTAAAGGGCTATGAAGAGGCTTTTAAATGAGTTGAATTTTAGGCAAACTAGACAAATTGAATAACAAGAGAAATGGTTTTAGCTAAATTGCTTTTAGGCAAATGGATCATCATCCCATTTTAACAAGATGATATCTTCTTAAGCTACAAATATTGGGCTTTAATTTTTTTAATGTGCAATGGAGGTCAATATACAATGTATATGAGTAGTATGTAGAGAGGTAGCGTATTAAACTACTAAGCCAGAGAAAAGGGGGCCTTCAAATAGCTATTATAGATAAAGGCAGAATTGAGAAGATTTAAAATTTTTCACTGATTGAATTGAGGGTATAGAGGAAAAAAATCAAGTTCAGAATGAATATCTAATGGGATAACTGGAAAGCTAAAGGATCTAAGATAGAAAGTCCCAAGTGTAGAGGCAGAGCCCATCAGGATACCCTGGATCAGAAATAGGAGACAGAGGTAGGAAAGGAAACACCATTGATAAGAGATGCAAAGAATAGATACTAGAGAGCAGAGACAGAGGAAACCCAGAGGTCCTAGAGCTAAAACCAGCTACTCTTAGCTATTTTGGTAGGAAATGTGCCTGAAAATTTAGAATGTCTTTACCAAAAGTCAAAAATGGTGGCCCATAGCCCAAACAGAAAAGTTCTTTTCTCTCCCTCAGACCAGAAGAGGTATCTTAAGTGGGATGATACAATGTTGTGATGTGATGAGGAGGCTGGCTCAAAGTGGATGGATCACATGCCCCAGATACCTTAAAGAAGACTGAGCTAATGGGCAGTGGTAAAAGAGAGCACCTGGAGAAAAATGTAATAATCTTTTGATTGTTGAAATTATCATTAATAATAAAATAATTCTGATTGTTCTGATTTGTTGGTGAAGCAGACTTCTGTGTGGTAGGGGCAAGGAGGAGGGAGAAGGTTTTACTCAAGAAGCAAGTGGCCATAACCATAGTCTGAGTTGGAGAAACCTACCCATTTGTACTCTTGAGTGATAGCTGCAGAGTGATTTAGAAAGCAAGCTCCTAGATGCTGCAAGTAACTGGTGTGTAATCTGTGCTTTTCATGGGAGTTTTTTTTTTGTCTCCATCACTTTTCTCTCCCCTTCCCTACTCCCAGCCCAGCCTGGCTTTGGTGGCCTTCACCTGAGCCTCCATTGCACCCTGCCCTTCTCTATCTTATAGTCCCTGAATGTCAAGTGTTCACTTGTTTACTTGTTTTTCTCTGTCACTACACTATGAGCTTCTGGAGGACAGGGACCTCTGTCTTTCACCTTTGCATCCCAAGGACCAGTGCCCAGGGTGGAAGACAATGATGAAAGAATGAAGAGATAGGAATAGCTGGATAGATAAATGAATGGGTAGAGGAGTAACTCATACATACACACGTAAACACACACATATGCAAACAGCCAGGCACACAGACTACTGGTGTGTTCCTCTGATGCTTATCCTTGGGCCAGGTCTCTCTGTGCTGTCAAACATATTCCTCAGAGAGGTTGCCTTCAGCTGTCAACAGTTTCAGCTCACAATCTCTCTAACTGTCGTGTTTAATACCAGTCATGCAGATCTGGGGTATTGTCTGAGATTCCATCCCCATCTCTGGTAACTATCTTCACCCTTTCAACCTCTCCTCTTTGGTGGCTGTCCAGCATTTCCTTTCCTTTAAGAGGAGGGCAGCAGCAATTTGCTTTCTTGCCATATTACTTTAATGTTTTTGCCCAATATCTATTTGTCAGTTTTGTTGTATTTTTCTGTCTCTGCATTCACCTTGGATGAGGGCTTGTCCTTAGTATTTGCCTTTAGAAAAGAGAACAAGATGCCTCCTGGAGCTAGGAATTTATGCCACTGGTTCCTGCTGAACTCAGCTACATGGGAAATAGAATGCTCACACACCCATCAGAGACTGTAGGAAATGGAAACTATATCGTGAGTTTTCATTCTTCAAAGCATTTTCAAAAGCATTATTTTACTTGAGTCTCACAAGGGTAATTTAGGGCAGGTATTATCCTCCAAAAATACATCAGGGTTTTGAAAAGAGCAGTTGGGTATGATTTGTGTTTGAGCTCTTCCTATCTGCTGGTGTGACTATGAGCAAATCACTTAACTACCCTGAGCCTCTTTATTCCCACCTCTTACATTGTGATAAGTAATACCTGTCACTTTCCTATCTTTTAAGTTAGAACAAGTATATATAATAGTATGTGCCTAACCACTTCGCACCATTTTGAAAAGACTCAAATAAGATAGTATAAATGAAAGAGCTCTTGATGTCGTGAAGCATTATAAAATCAAAAGAGATCGGAATTGTCGTTACTAAAGTATTACTCTTACGTGTAACATATTACCAAATTCTAGGAATGGAGACAATTCTTGATGAGCAGAACTCAAGTCTCCCAACTCCCATTCCAGGACTTCTTCTTCCCCACCCAGCCTACCTGTTTCAGGTGGAGGAGCTGGACTTCTTCCACCAAGGAGAGCAGCAAACTAAGTTTCTCTCCATCTCAGTGACTCATGGAAGAGGAATTTGGCTTGAGCCAGAGAAAAGAAAGCAGCAGACCTCTCTAAACACCTGTGACCTATCCAAATAGTTGCTGTACAGCCAGCCCAGAGATCTGTTAAAGGGGGTAGTATGGAAATTCACATACTTCTTTTGTTTTCTTTTTGGTTTTCCATGGTCTCTCAGTCATGACTCCAAGACCTGGGCAATTTTCTGATTCACTGAATGATTCAACTCTCTTAAAAGCACTTTAGCTTACCAACAGATTCCCTTTCTGGCAAATACTTCAGTGGTTGCCATCTGGGAGCTTTCTCTTATCCTACATCTGTGATTTTTTTTTCCACCGGGGCTAACTGTTTTTTAAGTGCTTTTACGTATTAGGCCACAATTGGCATGAGATCCCCAGTAAGAAGCAAGCTGTGGCCATGCCAATGGATTGTAAAAGGAGAGTGACCTCAGAGAGTAGCACTGAGGTTAAAGACAATCCTGAACAAACAAAATGAAATTATATTTTCTCAATTCAAAAATAACTTGATGGAAACATCTTAGCCTCAAATCCAATTGCTTTCACCAGGAAAGTGATGAAATTGGCTCTGTTGATAAAAGCCAGCACATCTCCCCTCCCTAATTGCATCAGCTTGACCCTTTCTTCTGATTAAATGCTTATAATTTTGCTCCCAGCATGTAATTTTTTAATTATAATATGTTTGAAGAACATCAAAATTATTTGGCTGTTTGCAGGCTGATTGTTGACAGCAGAGTCAATTTGTTTTTTTCTCTGATGTGCTGAGCACCCAGTGGGTGCCTGAGAAATAATAATTGATGATAGAGGCAGAGATGTCCCTTTGGATGGGTGATGGGCTCACAGGCAATTGTGTGTGGGGAGGAGAGGGCTCTGGACTCACTGGAGGCTGCATTGCTGCCTCCCCATGCATTTGGGATGGCCTAAAATAAAGTAGAGAGATACTGGATTATGTACCCATGCTCTTATTACTGTAGAGATATTTCTACTCAAAGGCCTTCAGTTAGCTCAGTTGGTTTTCCCTATGTTTGGGGATGGGATACAGCAATCTTTCAAGAGAGAGATTCTGTTTAGGAAATATTTACTTCTCACAGTTAAAATAATCTTAAACCAGGTAAAATACACTATTTTCTGGACCAAAAAAACAACCAAAAAAATAGAAAACCACCCAGATTTCTGCAATGATGGGATGAGAAAAGAAAAGATAGATTTAGGTTAAAAGAGTCTCTACAAGGGATACAAAAGGAGATCAGGATTCCATCTCCAAATTTCATCATAATGTAGATAAATGGTTGGCCTTAAAACTACTGTTCTCGGGCTTCCCTGGTGGCGCAGTGGTTGAGAGTCCGCCTGCCGATGCAGGGGACACGGGTTCGTGTCCCGGTCCGGGAAGATCCCACATGCCGCGGAGCGGCTGGGCCCGTGAGCCGTGGCCGCTGAGCCTGCGCGTCCGGAGCCTGTGCTCCGCAATGGGAGAGGCCACAACAGTGAGAGGCCTGCGTACCAAAAAAAACAAACTACTGTTCTCAAATTCTGCTTCACCTCTTACCAGCTGGGTAACCTTGAGTTATATCCTCTCTAACCTTGATTTCCTCATCTGTAACATCATGCACGATGATGTTTACATGAAGATGTATCTGTAACAGAGCACATCACACTATGCCACAGTGAAAGCGCTCGGGAAGTGTTGACAATAGTTATTATATCAAGAAGTTTCTGAATCAGCATCCAGGCACAGCCTTCTTGTGAAAACTGTAAACACAGTTTAAGTTCACAGCTGTCTGGACCTCTCTGAGTCTGTCCTTTCTGGAAGCAGGTGGTCGTGCAAGATGGCCTCTGGGGACTCCATCTGAAGGAGCTGCTGGTCCGTACCTCTGAAAGCACAGCCCTCTGACTTAATTACCTGCTTGTCTGATCTGTGTGGTTTTTTGTTTGTATTTTTTGTTTTTCCTGGAGTCAGCCGCATGACCCTCAGACCTGAAAAGGATACTGAATTGCCAATTCAATTTACCTAAAACCGGTGGAGCCTGAAAGCCTGGCCTACATTCACATACAGCTAATCTAATACAAATTGATTTTGGTTTTAAATCCAAGCAAGTCAAGAAATTGCTGTGGATTTTTCCAAAACACAAAGGATCCTGCTTTGCTGCAACTGCAAGTCTTCTGACTTAGGCTTCCTGGGTCCTGGTCTTTGAAGTCCTATTCATGCTCACCCCAGAGCTGCTATCACTATCCCCTTAACTTCCCACCCCCAACCTACAACCCTGCAGATGCCGATCTTCATAGAGATTTCAGGAGCTCCAGACCCTGATGTCACAGCTCCCCATTCAGTTGCTCTTGGTGCCAGTTTGGCTCTATCCTTGAACCTAAAGTCTGATCACTGAGACTTATTTCTGAAGCTCCATAACCAACCATGTACTACTGTTCTGGTAACTATACCCCTGGGTGTGAGCTCTTATCCAGAGTAACTTGTGACTAACTCAGTTCCTCTAAAACAGAGAATCTGCACCGTTTGGGACCTCTATTTCCACCCACAGGACTGACTTCCTGAATTCTGGGGCAGGGCTCAGAGCCCTACAACACAGGATCCGTCCCCATTGCCTACTGCCTGCCTGCTGATCTGCTTGCTTGGGTTTCCTCCACATCCTGACATGGGACTCCTCATTGTCCATAATTCATTTCAGATTTCACAGATGCCAGCCTCTCGCCCAGACCAGCACTGGTAACCTATCTGCAAAAAAAGCCCTTCAAAATCATTTTTATTGAACTAGCCACAAATCAATTTTAAGGTGAATTTCTGGATATGAAGGAATGGATGGGATTCAGATGTGACCATTTAGGGGATTATGGCAAGAAAGAAATTACCGTGTCACATCTTGGAGCAAACTCGAAGTCATGCTAATCCTTCTGAGGATATGTCCAAATGCAGCAAAATAATAATATCTACTTAGTGAGGTTGGAATGATTAAATGAGATAATGACACACAATAATCACTTAACACATATTTCCTGTAGTATTATGGTTTTCTTCAAGCCCTGAATCAGCAGAATTGGAGATGGGAGAACTGAACCAGGTCAGAAGCTGGAAAAACCAGGTAACTGAGGTGGATCTGGCCCAAGGGGGGAAGGGCACATTCAGCTCAGGTCTCAGCAGGAAGTCCAGTCTAGCTGATGGCACTCTTTACATGAAAATATGGCAACAGCCAGTAAGAACTGGGCTTCATATGGAGATCTAAATATGCAGACAGGTAGGTAGGAAGTCAACAAGGAAATGATTAAAAGTCTTGGCTTTGAGAAAGAGATTGGGATTTCCGTCCTTAATTGTATGGGATAGTCATTCTTAAGTTCTAATGCGTATAAGAATTACATAATGTGCTGATTAAAAATGGAGATTCTCTGTCATCATCTACAGAGCTTTTGAATCATGCAGTCTGGGACAGGATATTCCTAACAAGCTCTTTTTTAAATTTTTATTTTATATTGGACAAGAGTTGATTTATAATGTTAGTTTCAAGTGTTCAGTGAAGTGATTCAGTTGTACAAGTTCTTTAGAAGATTCTGATGTGATGGCTTGAGGACCATTCTTGAGGAGACTTGAATGTAGAGAGACAGACAACAGCAAAGCAGTCCTTAGGACTAGAGGAACCAAGTCATCCAGAAAGTTAATTGGAGGAAGATTCAGGTCCAAGGATTCAGTCAACACAACTGTAGCACTAGTAATCTGAGCCTCAGGAAACAAGGCAAATCCCCCCCTCCTTTTGACTATTAGGGGAATCAAGCCACCCAAGAGGGGGTAGGATAGGTTTCAGGAAAAAAAAAGAAAATGAGTCAAATAAAAAATGTTTTTCTAGGGGCTTCCCTGGTGGCACAGTGGTTGAGAGTCTGCCTGCCGATGCAGGGGACACGGGTTCGTGCCCCGGTCCGGGAAGATCCCACATGCCGCGGAGCGGCTGGGCCCGTGAGCCATGGCCGCTGAGCCTGCGCGTCCGGAGCCTGTGCTCCACGACGGGAGAGGCCACAACAGTAAGAGGCCCGCGTACCGCCAAAAAAAAAAAAAAAAAAAAAATGTTTTTCTAAGCCCAAGGAAAATAGCAAGTATTTTGATCTGATGCTGTTTGCCTCTTGCTCTCTTCATCCATTTATTCATTTATGAACTGAGTGCATCATGATTCTGGATTCTGTTGTTCCAACTATGAGCTTGCTCCTGAATCTGTGAACTACACCTAAAAATCCTCTTAAGAACTTGATATATACGAAGTGAAATTCATCATCTTTTTGTCTCCAAATTAACTTTCTCCCCTAAGAGAAAGTTAAGGGAGACACTTAATCTATCTATATTTGCTATAATAAGTGGTAGAAGGGCAAGGATTTTCTGGCCATTTCACACACCTTGAAACAGAGGCTTGAAGAGGATGCCCTGAAGGAACAAAGTTATGAACCCTGCAGCCCTAATTCCCAGCTTGGGGTTCATTCCATTTTGTCCCTCACTGGTGAACTGAGTGTCCCTTATGTGGTTTGGAAATGGGAATTGGAGAATTATCTGGGCAATCTGTCTAGTGGATAATTTGATTCAAGAAAAACATAAGGAAAGGCTCCATCACTCAAAGTCATCTGCAGCAATAGCTTGATGTATTGCCTCCAATTCTACCATTAGCAATTCATTCTTTAGAAAACATATTTTTAAATGTAAATAAATACCATTGCCAAAGTAAATAATTACAGCAAAATTTTTCAAACTGAGTTCCCAGGACCCTTGGAGGTTCCTTTGAACATTTCCCAGGACCCACCAGAGGGGACAAGGCTCACCAACCCCTCGAGTCCACCAGTCCCACCAGCTTTAATCAGAGGAACTATTTTTTTTTGTCTTCCATGAGAAGTTTAGGAGCTTCTATGCAAGAGCATTTACAGACAAGGTGCTTTACCTTTACCTTCAAAATGTTAAAAAATCATTTTTAAGAGTGGAAAAAATGTGGAAACAGCCTAAATGTCCATCCTCCTAAATTATACTGCTTCCACACAATGAAATGTAGGACGCTGTTAAAAAGATGAGATAGACCTATATGTTCTGATGTGGAAATATCTGAACACATCAATAAAAGAGAAAGTCAAGTAACAGGAGAGAGTACATATGGGCTAGTTTTAAATGTGTTTAAACTGCACATTTATACATTTGCATATGCACAAACTAGTTTAGGAAAAGTTCATAACTTTTAACCAGAAAATTTGGACTTGGTGTTTGGGGTATACATTTAGTATTTCACTGTATTCTGTACGAGTTCCCTTTGTTTGTTTACCATGAGCATATTTTGATCTTTGAATAAAAACTAGTGTTAAAATTTTTGAAAGTGACTGCATTAAGATATCATTGTTCACTATGAACACCTCTGCAGATATTAGTGATCACTTTCTTTCCACAGTGACAATTATCTCTGAGGAAAGGAAGTCCTGAACAGATAAATGCTGATATGAAGGTGGTATAAGGAAGACAACACTCACCAATGGGGTGTTGCCTGGCAAATAGGTGGAACGATGTGGAGAGTAACTGACCTGGTTGGGGCCCTGATATTTGACAGGGAAATTCTTCCTGGTGGGGAGAAATTATGAATGACTGAGAGAAAAAATTCTCCTTTCCCATGTTTTTGCTTGGTCCTCTGATTGTGAATATCATCTATCTGATTCCCAGCAGAGAAACTAGGTTCAGAGGGCAGGAGAGTGAGAGTCAGCTATTAAGGAAAATAATTTTCTTTGAGGCATCAGAAGGCTGTTATTTGGGTTGGACAATGATTCTGATTGTTGCTCAACTCTCTGCTTCCTGAGTCTGGGTAAAAGGCAAGAGTCCTTGTAGTCTAAAGGCACTGGAGTCAGAAAGCCTGGGTATGTGTTTTAGCTCCTTTGATTAATCACTTGTGACCTCTGTGAAATGAAGGAATTAAACTAGATTTTCTCTAAGCTCCCTTCAAACTCCAAGCTCTGTTATAATTCAGAAACAGGCATACAAATTTCCAAGGGCTTCCCACTCTCTCCTCTATTTCCGATTCTTCTCTCCCTAATAGCCTCCAAGAATAAAACACCTGCCCCCCTTTCTGTGGACCTTCTCCTCCCTGGCTTACATGGGCATGTGTCTCTTCCCGTGCATTTGCATGCCAGGTTGAGCCCATGTCCCTGTGCATCTGTGTGAGAGATGAGACCTCCTTTACCAGGACCCTGTGGAACTATGCTAACCCGAGTCGGTCATGTTTACTCAGATGGAGAACAATTAACAATCACAGTTAATTAACCTCCATCCTCAAGTGGCCTCTTAGTATTCACTTGGGAATGCAGTCTAGGTGGCCCTGGTCAAGTCATCGTTTGATGTACAAAATCACTCTTACTCTCTGTAGATGAGTTCCCCCCAGGCTACCCCTTCCCCTTGCCCCCACCTGGTCTGGGGGGAAAAGGTCAGTGGTGACTAGGAGATGATGTCAGAGCACAGCTGGGGCACAGGTCAAATGGAAGCGGCACCTTAGATCCAGCCCAGGGCAAGGCTAGACTATAAACAAGCTGTTGCCTGGGGATCCTGCATCCTGTTAACCCAGCCTCCCTCCTTGCTTGCTCAGCTCTCCCGTGGGTGGTCTTGCTGCAACCTGTGGTTTGGAGAGTGTCAAAGAGCTCTTATGTGTAAACACTGCGTTCCAGCCAGCAGAGACAGTGCACACAGGGTCCGTGTCTCCCCTGCTTACTCAGGTGATGCTCTCTCCAAGAACGGGACAGTTTGTCCTCCGTATCTCAGGTCATGGGAGCCCCAACTTCCGAAGTACCTGAGAGTCGTCCTTGACTTCTCTCCTTCATCCCCCGAGCCAATCAGCCACAAAGTCCTGTTAACTCAGTTTCCTAAAGTTTTCTCAGATCTGCCCACTCCTCTCTATGCCCTCTGCCTCTCAGCTCTTATCACCCCTTTTTGAGGGGTTGGCACAGCCTTTCAACTGGCCTTCCTGTGCCAGTCTTGCTCTTGAAAGACTATTCTTGGCTTTGCTGTCCAACTATCCAAATAAGCAAATGTTATCATGAAACTCCCCAAATGCAATCGTGACACCTATGGAAAGACATTCAAGGACCGTTACTTTTCTCCACAAAAATGGGAGGGGACCCAATCTTCCTATGGTCTCCAGGGTCTTTGGCATCCTGGCACTAAGTCTGCCCCATAACAACAGCATTAGGGGTACCTGCTGGGTGTCAAATAACTTGTTATGTCCAAGATAACAAACTGGGTTTTCGCATATGCAAAATATTTTTGAAAGTCAGGTGCATCTCACTTCTTGCTATCCTCAAACATGTCCTGCTCCCCTAAACCTCATCACTTCTGCAGGTGTCATTCCTTCTACAGAAAGTACTCTTCTTGTCAATTTTATCCTCTGTCATTCAAGATCCAGCCGTGGCATCCTCCTCTGAGTCCCAGCTCCTCTGTGCATGGCCGGCTGCTCTCTCCTCTGAGTCCCTGTGGAATCATAGCATCACTGTGTTATGGTGCTGCCTGCAACTACGTACACACCTGTTTTCCTCCTTGGGTTGGAGCTCTTTGGGAGGCAGGGACTGTATTTTTCATCCATCCCGATGTTGTGTCTTCCTCTGTGCCTGGGGCTTACTTAACCAGGTTTTCAATAAATGAGGGTGAGAGGAGCACTGTTGATAGGAAATCAGGAATTCAAGTAACAAAACATCAACCTGAGAGGGCAAGAGAGGGTGCTCCGCTGGGGTCTTAGAAGAGAGCTTCTTTCTCCTCCCTTGGCCCCCACCACACCCATTCCTCTCACCCAGGGCCCCAACCCTGTTCCCCCATAATGTGTACCTCAGCGGGGAGCAGAATGCACAGGCCTCCAAAAAAGGGGGATGGTGCTGAAAATAAACCTCACTCCTGAAGGGCTGAGGACTTTGCCATTTTAGCCCACACTGTTGCAGTTTTGAGCTTGTCCTATTTGCTCAGCTTTTGTCAGGCTCAGTCTGGCAGGATGCAACATGATGAAAACAGGGGCACTTCCTTTACACAAGTAGGTAAGTTTGAGGCAAGCAGCCTTTATTTGATAAAATTTTGAGGTACCTCAACTCATTTATGAGGCTCTTTCACTCACCTCCAGTTGTATCTCACAGCCTCTCCTTTGCGTCTACCCTCATTCAGGTGTGCAGCGGATGAGCAACTCTGACTTCTGACCAGTCCTGTCTGATGAGGCCCTCATTACAGTTCCAAATAGAAATTAGTGTCCACAGGTCATCAAATCCTGGTTAAAGGGTTCTTTAACTTCCTCCCCTTTTCTACCCACCACGCCACCCCCCAGTCTCCCCAGGGAATCCACTGGGGGCAGGTATAATAACCACCCTACCCTCACTGCCTTGTCCACACGGTGGGAATAATAATATTCCCTAACCCAGAGAGTTATCGTGAGGATTGCAAAGATTAATCAAACCCTTAGTGCAGATAAACATAAATATTAAATAATAATGGTAACCAGAAACTCCTTCCATAGGGCAAGGATGCTTTAGATATTTTTCAATTTTTAATTATTTGAAATAAATAATCATTTATTAAATGTGTCTCTCTTTCCAACCCCTACAACCAGATTCTCTGAGTTGCTCTTTTCAGGAGCAACTACTTTCTTCTAGTCATCTTCCCAAGCACCTTCACCTGGAACAAATTATTCTGTTGGTTGACATGTTTCTCCACCGGCTTCCCTTTCCTCTGTACCTGACTCACTTCCAGGAAGAGACTTGAGAAACCCCGCCCACCCAGGTCTCTGTCCTGTCAGTATACGTCCCAACTACACAGATGAGTCCAGAGTGTCATATACAGCTGTCTTGGGAAACCAGAAAGTAAGAATTCTGCAGGAACAAAAATGGGAATATTTACCTCAGAAGGTCATCTGATTTTTTTCTTTCAATGAAATTGAGACAAACTCTCCCCAAGCATCACTGAGTTGGCCAAATCTCCCACAGCAAAGACTGAGGGAGAAAACCAAACTCAACATGACCAAATTTCTCTCCTTGGAGGATAGCCCTGCCTGTTCAAAGGAGGGGCTGGAAACATCCTTTGGATGCCTCCTCCTAGTGCCTACACACAGAACCTGATTTAGAGACTAGTGCTCCAGCATCAGAGAGGATTAGGGGGAAGCAGAGCCAGAAAAATTCAGGGAGTCTTTGAACTGTCATCCTCACTCCTGTTGCCCTGTGTTAAAGCAATAGCCCTCTGCCGACTTCCCTACCACTCTCTCCCCATTGGAATCCACTCTGTCCTTGCTCTGAGGATGCTGTCTTCTCTGTAGCAACCCCCTGTTCCTCCCATTGCCAATAAATAGAGCCACACTTCTCCAAGTGTGGCCCTCAGACCCCGATGGAAGATTCTCCTGTGATCGTTGTCACCAATGCAGCTGCTCAGCCCTTCTCCCCACCCACTGAGTCACAATTTCTAGGGGAGGGGCCTAAAGCTCTCTACTTCTAGAAAACTCTGCAGGTGATTCAAAGCGTGAGATCTTTTGTTATAGAAGGGTCAGCGTCCCTGGCCCATTCAAGAGCCTTCATGAAAAATCTGTTCTCTGTTCCTTGTCTCCAACATTATCTCCCTCTACCCCATGAGTAATACCACTGGCCACCCCAACATGTATGCTCACGACTCCCCAGGTTCTTGCAGGTTCCTATTTCAAGATCCTGCTCATGCTGTCTCCCCTCCCTGGAACGCTTACTCCACCTAAGTCCTCCTCTTCCTTCAAAGCTCACTTCTGTCAAAACTTTCATGCATATTAATTCTTGTAATTAATTGCATTGAGTACGCTCTGATGCAAGGCTCTGTGTCTCAGGTTTACTACAAGGTGTCACATGTGGTTCCTGCCCTCCAGGAGCTCTGAGGCTGAGTAGGTGGACACCAGCAACCATAATAAGATGTAAAATGTAAAAGCAACAAGAGTGCGAGGGAAAGGGCATTGGTTATATAGGAACTGGTGTTTTCTGCAAGGCCTTTCAGCTTGGATGGAACTAGAGATGAGATGTGAGGAAGTAAGACAGGGCAGAAAGAGGATTTTGAGTACAGAGGTAAGGCAGTGAAGACGATACACAGGATGAGAAATAGCACAGCTTGGCTTGTTCGTGAAGAAATGTGAGAGATTCAGCTGAAACATAGATAAGTGTGTCCTCAGCTCTCCTCCTCCTCTGAAATCCTTTTATTTTTATGATCTGAGTCAACTCAACTAGAACACTTAGCACAGCTGCCTATTCATTTCTTTGAATTCCTATCAATATGTTTCTGAAAGCAATGATTTTTCCCATTATTAAACATTTTCATTGGGGAAAATTTGGAAAATATAGAAAACTGGTAAAAATTAAGTTACTACTAAATCTACCATGTGGAAATAACCACAGTGAGCATTTGCGTTGATCCTCAGAACATTTTTCCCCATACACGTCTATATTTTTTTCTACTAAAAAGCTGAAATAATACGCATACAATTGTATATCTAATTTTTTCATTTAGCAGGTTATAATGAGCACACAACCACATCATTAAATATTCCTTGAAAACATTGTTGTGAACAACTGCCTAATATTCTAACATATGAATATTCAAGTCCATTTTACCTAGTATTTCCCAAGTGTAATGCTATGGGATGTCACTAAAAGATTTAGTAACAGGTTAAATCAATTTAAAATAATTTTTTTCTTCTGGAGTCTATAAGTCTTTGAAGAGTCACAGTGTGGATTTTGAATCTTCGAGAAGGAATTTTAGCAAATAGTAATTTCCAAATGTATTAACAATGGATTCTTTTTTAAAACAAGCATCTCATGGGATTCATTTTCTACAGAAGTTTGGAAAATACTGGTTTAACCTTGAACCTTTATCCCATTGTAGGACATTTAGATGGTTTCCAGTTTTTTTCCTATTATCAATAATGCTTAGATAATGATCTTTGTACATAAAATTCAGACTGCAGGTCTCAATATTTCTTTAGGATAGATTCCTGGAAGTAGAATTGAGGGGTCAAAGTTTGTGGTTTTAACAATTTTTTAAGTGTAATAATCATATTCCACCCCCTCCAACTTATGACTACCAGCCTCCTGACCTCTGTGATTATGCTGTGTGGTTTTTGCACCTCCCTATTGTATAGCCTCATGCCCTTTCTTTAGAAAGTCCTCAGCAAGTGTTTGATGACGGTGCTAATGATATTAAGGAAGAAGACTTATCTATCAGGAGAGAGGGTAGGTTCAGAGCAGGGAGGCATTGTCTCCTTCAGTAGAAAGCATCAGTATAAAATAGTCCCTCAATGCAGGTTATTTCACATCAGCCAGCCTGAGTTCAGCTGTTCCACTCAATCTCTGTGTAACCTTGGCCAAATTACAGTGATAATAACACCTAACTCATAGGCGTGCAGCAAGAACTAAATGAGAAAATATGTGCAAGGCTTAGAGCACAGGCCTGGCCACATGTAATACTGAGTATAAATATGACTGTTACTATCATCATCATCATCATCATCACCATCATTATTGGCTGATGTCTGGAACCCAAAGGAAAGGTGACTATTTCTTTAAGAAGCTGAAATTGTATGAGTTATATAAGATCAGAGTCAATAGCAGCTGATTGGAGTAAAGCCTGCAGCCAGGGAGACACCCAGGAGCAATGGTCAGGGAATGGATCGGGTCTGCTAGGGATGGCTATAGTGACAGCAAAGGCAGCCAATAGGGAAAGATGGAAGTCAGCCAAGGCAACCAGGGACTGCATTCCACTTAAAAAAAAATCAAAGTTCTTTTAACATGGCGAAGATTAACATATTCATTCTAAACTACTCTACCCTGGGAAAACTCCATGATCCCATTTCCCCTTCCAGAGATAATCAACCATCTCCCCTAGACACAATGTGGTGGCCACCAGCCCGGCTCTTACCTATCAGCTCCCTGTCACTGCCTGGGTGATCGTGGACCTTCCAAGCTGGCAGCCCCAGTGGAGACACTGACAAGAGCGACTCTGACATCTGGCACGTCCCTGGACCCTCTAGTTTATTTCTCTATTTTGAAGGATTCATACCTGTATTTTTGAGATCACTACTACATTTTTCTGGATTCCCTGGGTGCATCCAACCCAGAACCAAAAGCTTGACCATTTGGCTGCATCTCTGAAATCTGAAAAGAGCTGTAACTCAAAACTCTGAAGTGAGCCCAGAGCAGGGGCACTGATGGTGCCAGGCTGGGTCCCACGTCCCCCTTCAGAGCCTCCTTCTCCCCTCCCTGCTCTTCCACATTACTCTCAGAGCTACTGAGAGTTAATGAGTGTTAAAAGCCCTTAGATCTATTTAGAGGAAAGGCCAATTTACTGTGATTAAATGCAAGGTAGTGTTCAATTAGCAGAAGATAAACATATCAACCTACTACGATAATTTTTAAATCAAAAGTTAGAGCACATGTAGGCTGCTGCAATAATAATTTACTAATTTAATGACGATGGAGCTTTTTAAGATCTTGCCATTCTCTAAGAGTGTGTATGGAGGGCACTCCTAATGTTAATTAGAGCTTGCTTCATTAACAACTTAACCAAAAGGCCACACTTTGTGAAATTATTTGGGAGCCTTACAAGGAATGAGAGTTGATGGAAGGAAATTACCATGAGTATATTTCCCATCAGTTAATGAGAGTATGATGTATAAATCATAAGCAGGGCCCATATGGTGAGAGTCAGTAAAAGAAAGGAGAATGTGGAATTCATGGATGGGAACAGGGCAGATGGCTGGGAGGAATGTGTGGAGGCACATGCCTCTTCATATATGTGCCCTCTATGGCAGCAAAGGTCCTCTCTGCCATGAAGCCTCCAGGGCAGCTTTGTTTGGCAGACAGCTGTTGCTTACACCTCTGGGCTCTGCCTGACAGAGTTAGAGTCACCTCCAGCTGAGTGCTAAAGCTTTGACAGACAGTAAGTGCTTGGGAACTTATGATGAATTCATGGCTGACACTCCAGTTGGATAGACGCCTCCTAGATTCAGCACAGTCCTTTCTGACCCTGGTGGCCAGCTCCTTTGAAGATGTGTGCGCTAGTCCACAATTGCCCAAACCAACTTAGGATTCTAGAGGGCAGGGCCCCCTAACAGCCTGGGACAGGGGTTCCCAAAGATTGCTTCACACTGGAATCAATTGAGAGGTCTTTTAAAAATGTTAATTTCTGGCTCCCATCCCCAGACATTTAATCCATATGGAGTATGAGGTGGACTGAATGTTTGCAACCTCCCCAAAACTCATATGTTAAAACCCTAATTTTCAAAGTGATGGTATTTAAAGATGGAACTTTGGGGAGATAATTAAGTCATGAGAATGGAGCCTTCATGATGGGATTAGTGTCCTTTAAAAAGATACATGAGAGAGCGTTCTTGCTCTCTCTGTGTTCTTCTAGGTGAGCATACAAGGAGAAGACATCTGCAAATCAGGAAGGGGGTCCTCATCAGACACCGAATCTGCCAGCTCCTTGATCTTGGACATTCCAGCCTCCAGAACTGTGATTCAGGAGAACAGAAAATTTCTATTGACAAAACTACCCAGTCTATGCTATTTTTGTTATAGCAGCCCAGATGGCTAAGATAGGTATTATCTGAGCCTGGGGACTTTTTAAAACTCTACCTGCCCCGGTGATTCTAATGTGCAGCAATATCTGGGATCACTGGTCTAGGACCCAAGCCCAAGGTCTAAGGTGGAATCAAGTCTCTGAGCCTTGTAGCCAATCCTGGAATTTGGGAAGAGCATATCACAGGCAAGGCTGCTGACAAGTGAGGTGTGGGGTCTTTAGAAGGAGGAAGGTCTTTAGAATTAATAGACCTGGGTTAGAATCCATGCTTACTTTGGGTAATTATCCTCTCTGAGTTTTCTGTTCTGTAAAATGGAGGTAACAATGCTTTCCTCAAAAGCTGTGTGGACATTAACTGAAATAATATATATAAAGAATATAGACATCCAAAGGAGGGCCTCTGGAGTGTGGAGTTCAGGAGTTTGGAGAAGGGTGTTGGAGTCTCCAACTATGAAAGTGGATTCATCTGTGATGATGTGAGATGATGTGAGCATCAAGCACTGGCTAACAGCTTTGAAAATGTTCCTATCCAAAATCTATGAGGACTTTAGCAAATAAACTGTGGTTAATAATTCTCATGTCAGTCATTTATGGGCTATTTAGGTCCTGTTAATTGAATTTAAAAGAGGGCTTATCATAGAGAAAGGACAGACTGGTTTTGAATATCTTCCCGAAATAAATAGTTAAAGCACCTTTCTATGTCCAGTGTATGGAACAAGCTAGTGGCCTGTTTAAAAATGAGGTGCCATGTTGCTTTTAAGATCTCAATATAATAATCTGAGTGCCAGATTGGTTCAGGATCGCAGAGTGGAAGGACGTGCTCTCGTTCCAACTTGTGAGAACAATCATCAATCAGGAAGACACTGGAACTCACCAAAATACATACCCCACCTCCAAAGACAAAAGAGAAGCCACAATGAGATGGTAGGAGGGGCACAATCACAATAAAATCAAATCTCATAACTGCTGGGTGCGTGACTCACAAACTGGAGAACACTTACACCGCAGAAGTCCACCCACTGGAGTGAAGGTTCTGAGCCCCAAGTCAGGCTTCCCAACCTGGGGGGTCTGGCAACGGGAGGAGGAATTACTAGAGAAACAGACATTGAAGGCTAGCAGAACTTGATTTCAGGACATTGACAGCACTGGGGGAAACAGAGGCTCCACTCTTGGAGGGCACACACAAAGTAGTGTGCACATTGGGATACAGGAGAAGGAGCAGTGACCCCGTAGGAGACTGAACTAGACCTACCTGCTATTGTTAGAGGGTCTCCTGCAGAGGCGGGGGGTGGCTGTCTCTCACAGTGAGGACAAGGACACTGGCAGCAGAAAGTCTGGGAAGTATGTCTTGGCGAGAGCCCTCCCAGATTTTTTCATTAGCCCCATCAAAGAGCCCGGGAAGGCTGCAGTGTTGGGTCACCTCAGGCCAAACAACAAACAGGAAGGGAACCCAGCCCCATGCATCAGCAGACAAGTGGATTAAAATTTTACTGAGCTTTACACAACTGAGCAACAGCAGATCTTCCCACCACCAGTCTCTCCCATCAAGAAACTTGCTCAAGCCTCTTAGATAGCCTCATCCACCAGAGGGCAGACAGCAGAAGCAAGAAGAACTACAGTCCTGCAGCCTGTGGAAAAAAAACCACATTCACAGAAAAACAGACAAGATGAAAAGGCAGAGGGCTATGTACCAGAAGTAGGAACAAGATAAAACCCCAGAAAAACAACTAAAAGAAGTGGAGATAGGCAACCTTCCAGAAAAAGAATTCAGAATAATGATAATGAAGATGATCCAGGACCTCGGAAAAAGAATGGAGGCAAAGATCGAGAAGACACAAGAAATGTTTAACAAAGACCTACAAGAATTAAAGAACAAACAAATAGCGATGAACAATACAATGACTGAAATGAAAACTACACTAGAAGGAATCAATAGCAGAATAACTGAGGCAGAAGAATGGATAAATGACCTGGAAGACAGAATGGTGGAATTCATGGCTGTGGAATAGAAAAAAGAAAAAAGAATGAAAAGAAACGAAGACAGCCTAAGAGACCTCTGGGACAACATTAAATGTAACAATATTCAAATTATAGGGGTCCCAGAAGGAGAAGAGAGAAAGGACCCGAGAAAATATTTGAAGAGATTACAGTCAAAAACTTCCCTAACATGGGAAAGGAAATAGCCACCCAAGTCCAGGAAGCACAGAGAGTCCCATACAGGATAAACCCAAGGAGAAACATGCCGAGACACATAGTAATCAAATTGGCAAAAATTAAAGACAAAGAAAAATTTTTGAAAGCAGCAAGGGAAAAACAACAAATAACATACAAGGGAACTCCTATAAAGTTAACTGCTGACTTCTCAGAGAAGCTCAACAAGCCAGAAGGGAGTGGCATGACATATTTAAAGTGATGAAAGGGAAGAACTGACAACCAAGATTACTCTCCCCAGCAAGGATCTCATTCAGATTCAATGGAGAAATCAAAACATTTACAGACAAGCAAAAGCTAAGACAATTCAGCACCACCAAATCAGCTCTACAACAAATGCTAAAGGAACTTCTCTAAGTGGGAAACACAAGAGAAGAAAAGGACCTACAAAAGCAAACCCCAAACAATTAAGAAAATAGAAACAGGAACATACATATCAATAATTACCTTAAACATGAATGGATTGAATGCTCCAACCAAAACACACAGGCTCACTGAATGGATACAAAAACAAGACCCATCTATATGCTGTCTACAAGAGACCCACTTCAGACCTAGGGACACATACAGACTGAAAGTGAGGGGATGGAAAAAGATATTCCAATCAAATGGAAATCAAAAGAAAGCGAGAGTAGCAATACTTATATCAGATAAAATAGACTTTAAAATAAAGAATGTTACAAGAGACAAGGAAGGACATTACATAATGATCAAGGGATCAATCCAAGAAGAAGAAGATATAATAATTATAAATATATATGCACCCAACATAGGAGCACCTCAATATATAAGGCAACTGCTAACAGCTATAAAAGAGGAAATCGACAGTAACACAATAATAGTGGGGGATATTAACACCTCACTTGAACCAATGGACAGATCATCCAAACAGAAAATTAATAAGGAAAAACAAGCTTTAAATGACACAATAGACCTGATAGATTTAATTGATATTTATAGGACATTCCATCCAAAAAGAGCAGATTACACATTCTACTCAAGTGCGCACAGAATATTCTCCAGGATAGATCACGTCTTGGGTCACAAATCAAGTCTCAGTAAATTTAAGAAAATTGAAATCATACCAAGCATCTTTTCTGACCATGACACTATGAGAGTAGAAATCAATTACAGGGGAAAGAAATGTAAAAAACACAAACACATGGAGGCTAAACAATACTGTTCTAAATAACCAAGAGATCACTGAAGAAATCAAAGAGGAAATCAGAAAATACCTAGAGACAAATGAAAATGAAAACACGACAATCCAAAACCGATGAGATGCAGCAAAAGCTGCTCTAGGAGGGAGGTTTATAGCAATACAAGCCTACCTCAACAAGAAAAATCTCAAATAAACAATCTAACCTTACACCTAAAGGAACTAGAGAAAGAAGAACAAGCAAAACCCAAAGTTAGTAGAAGGAAAGAAATAATAAAAATCAGAGCAGAAATAAATGAAATAGAAACCAAGAAAACAATAGGAAAGATCAATAAAACTAAAAGCTGGTTCTTTGAGAACGTAAACAAAATTGATAAACCATTAGCCAGACTCATCAAGAAAAAGAGGGAGAGGACTCAAATCAATAAAATTAGAAAGGAAAAAGGGGACGTTACAACAGACACCGCAGAAATACAAAGCATCCTAAGAGATTACTACAAGCAACTCTATGCCAATAAGATGGACAAACTGGAAGAAATGGACAAATTCTTAGAAGGGTATAACCTACCAAGACTGAACAATGAAGTAATAGAAAATATGAACAGACCAATCACAAGTAATGAAATTGAAACTCTGATTAAAAATCTTCCAACAAATAAAAGTCCAGGACCAGATGGCTTCACAGGTGAATTCTATCAAATATTAGAGAAGAGCTAACACCCATCCTTCTAAAACTCTTTCAAAAAATTACAGAGAAAGGAACACTCCCAAACTCATTTTACGAGGCCACCATCACCCTGATACCAAAACCAGATGGAGATACTACAAAAAAAGAAAATTACAACCAATATCACTGATGAATATAGATGAAAAATCCTCAACAAAATACTAGCAAACAGAATCCAAAAACACGTTAAAAGGATCCTACACCATGATCAAGTGAGATTTATCCCAGGGATGCAAGGATTCTTCAATATATGCAAATCAATCAATATGATACACCATATTAACAAATTGAAGAATAAAAACCATATGATCATCTCAATAGATGCAGAAAAAGTCTTTGACAAAATTAAATACTCATTTATGATAAAAACTCTCCAGAAAGTGGGCATAGAGGGAACCTACCTTAATATAATAAAGGCCATATACGACAAACCCACAGCAAACATCATTAGCAATGCTGAAAACCTGAAAGCATTTCCTCTATGATCAGGAACAAGACAAGGATGCCCACTCTCACCACTATCATTCAGTATAGTTTTGGAAGTCCTAACCATGGCAATCAGAGAAGAAAAAGAAATAACAGGAATACAAATTAGAAAAGAAAAAGTAAAACTATCACTGTTTGCAGATGACATGATACTATACATAGAAAATCCTAAAGATGTCACCAGAAAACTACTAGAGCTAATCAATGAATTTGGTAAAGTTGTAGGATACAAAATTATTGCACAGAAATCTCTTGCATTTCTATACACTAATGATGAAAAATCTGAAAGAGAAAGTAAGGAAACACTCCCATTTACCATTGCAACAAAAAGAATAAAATACCTAGGAATAAATCTACCTAGGGAAACAAAAGACCTGTATGCAGAAAACTGTAAGACACTGATGAAAGAAATTAAAGATTATACCAACAGATGGAGAGATATACCATGTTCTTGGATTGGAAGAATCAATATTGTGAAAATGACTATACTACCCAAAGCAATATACAGATTGAATGCAATCCCTATCAAATTACCAATGGCCTTTTTTACAGAACTAGAACAAAAAATCTTAAAATTTCTATGGAGACACAAAGACCCCGAATAGCCAAAGCAGTCTTTAGGGAAAAAAACAGAGCTGGAGGAATCAGACTCCCTGACTTCAGACTATACTAGACAGCTACAGTAATCAAGACTATATGCCACTGGAACAAAAACAGAAATATAGATCAATGGAACAGGATAGAAAGCCCAGAGATAAACCCACGCACATATGGTCAACTAATCTATGACAAAGGAGGCAAGAATATACAATGGAGAAAAGACAGTCTCTTCAATAAGTGGTGCTGGGGAAACTGGACAGCCACATGTAAAAGAATGAAATTAGAACACTCCCTAATACCATACACAAAAATAAACTCAAAATGGATTAGAGATCTAAATGTAAGACTAGACACTATAAAACTCTTAGAGGAAAACATAGGAAGAACACTCTTTGACATAAATCACATCAAGATCGTTTTAGATCCACCTCCTATAGTAGTGGAAATAAAAGCAAAAATAAACAAATGGGAGCTAATGAAACTTAAAAGCTTTTGCAAAGCAAAGAAACAACAAATAAGACGAAATGACAACCCTCAGAATGGGAGAAAATATTTGCAAATGAATCAACGGACAAAGGATTAATCTCCAAAATATATAAAGAGCTCATGCAGCTCAATATTAAAAAAACAAACAACCCAATCCAAAAATGGGTGGAAGACCTAAACAGAGATTTCTCCAAAGAAGACATACAGATGGCCAAGAAGCACATAAAAAGCTGCTCAGCATCACTAATTACTAGAGAAATGAAAATCAAAACTACAATGAGGTATCACCTCACACCAGTTAGAATAGGCATCATCAGAAAATCTACAAACAACAAATGCTGGAGAGGGTGTGGAGAAAAGGGAACCCTCTTGCACTGTTGGTAGGAATGTAAATTGATACAGCCACTGTGGAGAACAGTATGGAGGTTCCTTAAAAAACTAAAAATAGAATTACCATATGACCCAGCAATCCCACTAGTGGGCACATACCCAGAGAAAACCATAATTCAAAAAGACACATGCACCCCAATGTTCATTGCAGCACTATTTACAATAGCCAGGTCATGGAAGCAACCTTAATGCCCATTGACAGACGAATGGATAAAGAAGTTTTGGTACATATATACAATGAAATATTACTCAGCCATATAAAGGAACGAAATTAGGTCATTTGTAGAGGCGTGGATGAATCTAGAGACTGTCATACAGAGTGAAGTAAGTCAGAAAGAGAAAAACAAATATCGTATATTAATGCATATATGTGGAACCTAGAAAAATGGCACAGATAAACTGGTTTCCAGGGCACAAACTGAGACACAGATGTAGAGAACAAATGTATGGACACCAAGGGGGGAAAGCGGCAGAGGGAGGTGGTCGTGCTGTGATGAATTGGGAGATTGGGATTGACATATATACACTAATATGTATAAAATGGATAACTAATAAGAACCTATTATATAAAAACATAAATAAAATAAAATTAAAAAAAGAATATATAGCCTGAAATATCATAAGTGGAAGAATGGTTTATTTAACCAATGAGACTTAACTAGCAAAATAAAAAAGAAAGGAAAAAAAAGGAGGATTAAGGCACAATAGTATCTGGTACTTGTTTGAAGTTGCTAAAGAAACTGTGCATGTGCCTGCAATAAACCAAGGACACTGTGGTAATAAATGTATTTTTGTTGTGTTTCAACTGGGAACCAGGCACTGTTCTAGGCACTTCATAAAGACTTCTTAGATTGTTGACTGGTAATTGTGTCAGTCAGGATTTTCAGACAAGGAGCAGGCCAGAGAGGAGATGTTCTTCAGAAATTCTACTAGTCCAGAGCACATGCTGTCCATGACTGTAGGCCATGGATGTTGAGAGAATATCTGTTAATTTCCCAAGGGTACAAGATGTGACCTGGTGGAAGGAGACACGGTTACATCTGTCAGTCTGCCACTCCCAAGCTGACCAATTGTGGGTACATTTCCTCAACATTCTAACTCTCAGTTCATTCATTATTATAAGGGACAGAGAAAGACAGCTGCCTCACTGGGCTCAAGGCACAAAATGAGTCGATATAATTAAAAGCGCCTACCATGGTTCTAGGTTCACAGCAAGAACTCAATAAACAGTTCTCTGAATTACACATTCTAAATAGCAGAGGGTTCCCCCCAGGGAATGGGATGTGTATGGATGGAAGCCTGGGAGTCCGACTCCTGGATTCTATGAGGACCCGGGAACTTCCATGCAGTGCACTCCCCATTTCCCAGCCAACACCAGGTCTAATGAGCTCTTGAAACCATCCTTTTCTTGCTCCCAGACATATTCATACACCTGTGGGCACTTTGTTCCAAGCAAGCCCCTCAGCTGGAGCTGAGAAAACCAAAAGGGCTCTGCAGCAGCTGTGGCATCCCACAAGCATGACACCCGGCACCTCAATTAGACTGCAGTGTGAGAAAAGCCAGGTCCCGTGCCCTACTCAGCAACAATCCTTTCTGCAGAAACAACCAACCCCCCTAACTAGGGAAATCAATGGACTCTTCTCCCCACCGATATCTAAATAGCTATTTGAATGTGTTCTATAACAGGAGGAGCTGTTGAACAAAAGGTCAGGGCTGATTTGAAGTTGGTCTTTATATCAGCAATTGCTTTTAAAGACATAATTCTCCCAACTCTGTGAGCCCCTGAAGATAAAAAAAAAATTATATAAACGTACAAATGACTTTATGACTTTGATTATATAACTTCTGAGAAAATGTCCGTATGAACTGTTAAGGAAGACTAAAGATATTGTGATAAAGAAAGCTTTTTGAAATTCTGCTTAAAAAAAAATCTATGTCATGAGATATGAATGTAGCCAAAGTCTTGATAAAAGTCGTGTCATCCTTTTGCCATGGAAGCTGCTGAGGCATGAAAAGGACCACGGGCCTGGAGATCTTTGCTGCCTTTAAAGTCTGGCTGATCAACATGCATTAGAGTCTTCCTAAAGATGGGCCTGGCCAAAGGTTATCAACAAAAACCTAATCTAATGAGCCCAGAACACAGAGAGAGGAGTCCTGCCAAGCCAACACTGAGAGGAATTGGGAGCAAGGGCATTTCATTTTCAGAAAAGGAGAAATAAAGATAAACTCATTAAAGCAGAAGGTACTGCATTGTTGTTTTTATCCTCAGAGTACCACTCTCTGTGCGGGTGCTGCTCACTCCATTTTGGGGACTAAAATCTCACCCCACCCAAAATAGAAGCTCATGACAATAGACGCTTTGAGGATAGAGGAGAGCCACAGGGAAGGCTGTTCTATAGACCAGCAGCAGTGCTGAGATGTGACAGCCAGTGTGTGCAAAGGCCAACAGGCTCTTCTGGGGCTGAGGCTGTGCTTTCCGAAATTTGGTTACCAGTAGATCTAGGCCACTGTTTCCATCATGGCTATGCAAATGCAAAGAAGAATTCTGGAAACCCTGAGGACAGAGAAAGCTACTCAAAGAAATGTTGCAAACGCTCTGCAATCATGAGAATGAACTGTTCAGTGGAGAATGGTGAGGACCTCTTTTGGTGTAAATCATTTAGGGGTCCCAGATTGACATTGGCTACAGGAGACAGGCAAATAGCATAAGTTAGTAAACCAACCCAGCAATGAGATAAGAGGGAATGTCGAGGTGAGACTGTGGGCTCTTTTTAAGGGAATAGTAGATCCTCAGCTCTGATGGATAGTTGCCCCACTGGAAGGGTGTCATGTTACCAGATTTGATTATTTAATTAGCTGGAAATTAAAGTTTTTATATAAAATCTCCTGATTTTAAAGTTTTGGTAACTAGGTTTTTTTTGTTTTTTTTTTTAAACTTTTTTGTAGGCCAAGTAAGACATTTCTGTGGAATGGATATAGCCAAAAGTCTGTCCACTGGGGCCATCTGACTAGAGCATCAGACAACAGTGAATAGCGTGGCCTAGTACTGAAAGTCAGAGGGAAAAGTACCTATTAGGAGGCTGAATGAGTTATAACATTTACATTTATTTATGGAAGAAAATATCAGCCGGTGAAGATTGTCATGAATGGCCATGCATGTTGTATATTACACAACTCCAGGGAGCATCATTTATAACAAAGACTATATAAATGGCACCTGTTGAAGTTGCAGAGTGCACAACCTGCACAACCACACCCAGCAGACTTGGTTGTGACACACCCCAGTCCTTCATTTCAATAGGTTCCTGAGGCATAGAGAACAAACCCACTTAAGTTCCTATCCATTGATTCAGATGGGCCAGCACACCCATTCTTGACCCTCAAAAGAACTTTCATCAAAATCAATTATATTTGGGCCTCCCTGGTGGCGCAGTGGTTGAGAGTCCGCCTGCCGATGCAGGGGACACGGGTTTGTGCCCCGGTCCGCGAAGATCCCGCATGCCGCGGAGCGGCTGGGCCCGTGAGCCGTGGCCGCTGAGCCTGCGCATCCGGAGCCTGTGCTCCGCAACGGGAGAGGCCACAACAGTGAGAGGCCCGCGTACCGCAAAAAAAAAAAAAAAAAAATCAATTATAAAATATTCTTTGGCATTGTAAATGCTACCGAGAAAGAATAAAATTTTCCTCTCATCTTGTTGACCGCAAAGCAAGATGATCCCAAAGTTTGCATCAGCAGAGACCCAGTAGATTGTACTTTAGTAGTGACTCAGCCTAAGTATACTCAAGTAAGGCATTTTTCTTAAATGGAAAAAAAATAATAAGTTATATATGTTTCAGTGGCTCTGTCTGTGGTAGGTTTGTAACAACTGTCATTTAAAATTGATTGTTGGGCTATATATTCTGTACTGGATTAATACAATAAACACGATTTATGCCCTCACAGGGTATAGAGTTATATCTCCAATGTCCCAGAGGCTTCAAAGACAATGATAACACTGGCTGGTCTTGGAGCAGTAAGTCTCCTGCACTTCTGACCTCACTGCAAAGTATAGAAAGAAAGTTCCAGAAATTGTCAGGAGGAAGCTCTCCTAGCATCTTAAATCAAACAATGGTTATTTTCCTTGGCTGCAGTAAGTATCTTCAAGGAAGAGAAATATGGGAATGTGTTAGTGAATTTGATGAGCTGGATTTCAGTGGCTCAGAAAATATGTAACCAGTAATTCCCATAAATATTTATAATAAGCCAGATATATAAAGACAAAGGGGGATACAAACACATTTGTTACACATTATTAAAAATGTATCATAAACATTTGTTGACTAAAGTGATATTTCAATTTACATAATCCCCTAAGACAGAGTTTCATTCCTGATGATAAACAGTGGTACTGCTTAAGGGATGGGATGAAAAAGAAGGTTGGATCTCTCAGCTGACCCTGCTGTCACTGGCCTTAGTGAAAATGATGGGGCATGATCTATCTCTGGTCCATTGGGTCACTAATGAGGACCTTAATGCTCACTCATCTACAAAGGGCCTGTTCTAAGATGTAGTTACCAGAACAGAAGAAAAAAAAAAATCAATAAGACACCAGTCTCCTCTGTTAAAACTGGGTCCGTTTACAAATAAAAATTGAGTGTTCAATGTAAGAACGGCTCTATCTGACTTGTTCCTTGCTTTACGTGGGGACAAATTAAAAAATGGACTGCCACAAACATTAGACCAGAACAGTGCAGGAGCTTAATAAACACCTTCATGAAATGTTAAAACGGCTGCCTCATTTGTCTGCAGCAAGAGTCAAGCACCACTACAAGAATGTTTCTTACTTCCTTTCCAAATCAGGGGCAATTTGCTGGCTTCAGGGAAAAAAAAAGAAAAAAGAAAAAGAAGCAAAAAAAGAAATGAAAAGAGAGGGAACCCTGCCTGGTCAATGATTTATTTATGGAGCCAAGATAACTCTTCCCCTCTAAAATGGTATTTTTCCTGGGTTCTAACCCTTCAATCTTCCTCCAGCCTGGGAATACATATGTTTCTCTCCTTTTCTCTCCTCCATGTATTTTTGAATGGTTTCCATTATTACATGACACACCATTCACCTCAATCTACAGTGCTGAGATCTCAGCAGGGTTGCCCTTGCCCAGAGAATTTTGCTGCTCCAAACTCCGAATTGATGCTTTGTCTCGCTTAAACAGCTGTGCAGTTTCTCCTCTAGAGGACTTCCCCACCCTAGGAAGAGGCTGTGAGCAGAACAATGAGAAGCAGTGACATCTGTAGTTGGTCATGTCCACAGTTTGTACACAAATTACTTCTTAAAAAACAAGCAGAGTGATGGATTGACGATCCAGTGGCCCAAGAGATAGCCTGTATCTATGTAGAGACAAAAACCTTAACCCATGCCCTTGGAGAGCTTCATGCTGCTTCAGACCTTAGAATTATTATCCATAAGCACATGCAGATTTGGAGAATGGGGATATATAAGAGACTCTAAGCTATGACCCTCTGGGTATGACTTAACTTTCATATAAGAGAATTCAGTGTAAGCCAAATATTGATGTCTTAACAGAAAAACAGGCAGCAAGGTGTGAATGAATTTTTAGCACTATATAAATAGCATAATGAGATGCATCTTAGCCCAAAGTCCCGAGTCTGGAGGGAAACATCAGTTGGGATTGAGAAATGGAGACATCCACTTGCTTCTCTGGTGATTCCGAGGGAGAAACAAATTTAAGGGGATCATGTTTATTTGTAGAACCATTCCTTTAGGTAGATGTCCAATGGTCTCTCATTCCCTGCCCACAAATTTGCTTAGGAAAGTGGTGATATGCCAGAATTCAACTCAGATATCACGTTCTTGAAGAAGCCTTTCCTCTCTGTTCTGTGTCCTGGACCTACCTCAGTTGCATTTGTCATGCTGCTTTTCAACTTTTGGTTGATGGATATTTCTCCTATTAGAATGTGAGTTCTTGCAAGCAAGATGAAGATGTATTCAGCTCTGCATCCTCAGTACTTAGTACTGCTATGTGCCTGACACATAGCATGTAATCAATAAATATTTACTAATTCTGTTTGTTAAATGGAATTTCATTCTGATTTCCAGTTTCCTTCCCTTGATCACCATAGTAATTTGGGCATTTCTTTATTTCTGACACTATAGTTTCTTGTCCTCTGTCATTCCCCCTTTTGGGTACTTTTCTCTATTTCTTCTTCCATTCCTACCATTTGTCACTTACCTTCCTTCCTCTTCTCCAGCCCTCGTTTTAAGTCTGACTCCCATGGGTGTTTCCTAACAAAGAAACCCCAGAGATTTATTGAAGAGAGACTATCTTCAGTTGTTTGACAGCCCTTGTAATAAACAGAGAGAAGAGAGGGTATGGAGCAGTAAAATCTCTCAATGGAATAGGAGGCAGGAGAAAGATAATAACAACATTTATATTCCTGATGGGCTAAGGAGCTGGATAGGGAGTGAGAGACACTTTGGTGATAAACCTGCTTTGAGTTTCACCAGAAAATACCTCAGAATCCATAAAGAGATCTTTAGCCATTGGTTAGGGATTCCCCCACTCAACACAACAGGTAGATATAGGTAGCCAGCTCTAATTTAGGGAATGGGTCCTGTTTTTTCCCTATTCAATAGGGCTCAACCAAAATCCATATATTTTTCTTTCTTAGAAAAGAATACTCTCACTAAGTCTGGAAGTCAGGAAATGAATAGAATCATCCAATGGCAGGCTTCATTAGTAACATCTCAATGCTCTCTAAACATAGTCCTCCCAGAAATGCCATATTCAACAATTCTGAGATGTGCCCATGGAGGCTGTGATATTAATCAAATTCATGAGGGGAGGCTGAGGCCAGAATGCTGAAGGCCAACGCATCCTAACATGCTCTTCCCCTATTAAGCGGGGAAAGCAAGCCTCAGTGTAACGTGACATCATCAATCTAAGGAGGCAAGTGGAATAGATTTCCCGATTACCAGGTTAAGCGATTCATCAAACAGGAGCTAGCCTGGTCATTACTAATCATTTAAATTTAGGAAGACTGAGCTCAGTGACATTATCAGGCCCATATTAAAGAGTGACTTCTCTCTGCTATCAGGAATGTATTGATGTCCCCTGCAGGATTTATTATTCTGGGAAATTGTAGGATGGGCTGAGGCAGCAACTATCTATGGCACCAACCCCACCCATCATCTCCACAACCCCAATTCTGGTCAGCCTCAGGGGGCTGGGGTCTCTGATCTCTCCTCTTTGCTGGGTTCCTTCAGTGGTCAAGTGTACAAGCAGACTAAAAAGCAAGCAACTAGAAATGAGTTCAGTTAGAGTACTCTTTCTTACATCATCATTAAATCTCCAACCATCTTATTTCTCTCTGGTTTTCATTTTGCGAAAACAATGTTTTCTCATACTCTAGACTACAACAGCCATCTGAACCCAGAGATGGTTTTTGCCCAGGATACTCATGCTTCAAATTCATTGCCAGAGATTCTATTTCACTTGCTCTACAGTGGGAACCATGTATCTAAATTTAGAATAAAATCCTCAAGTGATTCTCAATCACACATATTACTAACAATCACTGATTTACAAGCTCCCCTTTGAGGAAAACTATGTAGTTGAGCAGATATTTGGGAACTACCCACCAATAAAATCACTAAACAGAATCACAAGTTGGACTTGAGAACCAGAGTAAAGACGTGGATTGGGAACAAAATCTTGGACGTTATCAGCTATAACAGTACTTCTCAAATTTCAATGTGCCTGTGACTCAACTGGGAAGTTTGTTGATGTGCAGATTCTGATTCAGCAGGTCCAGAGTGGAGCCTGAGATTCTGCATCTCTTATAAACTACCAAGTGATGCCAATTCTGCTAGTCCATGAACCACACTTTGGGTAACAAGGCTCCATAAGAATGGTTCTTAACCTTGACCTCACACTAGAATCATCTGGGATGCTTTTAAAAACTCCAATGCCAGGCTCACACCAGACCAGTCAAATTAGCATCTTTAGGAGTGGGCCCACACATCAGTAGCTTTTAAGTCTCCCCAGGTGATTTCTTTGTATGGCCAAGCCTGAGAGTCATTGATCTATACTGATGAACAGCTCTGCTCCTTGGCAAATTCAGTAATTACTGAATCTTTTAGGTTGAATAGTTTGGGTGGACATTTAGTATAGAAATTCACCTTCAGCCCAAACACACAGGATCCAGGGAAGCTGACCATGCTTCCAGATCAAGGTAAGAGTCTGAGTTGTCCTAAGGTTATTTAAGCCCCCACCCCATTGCCAATGGTTGTGGAAGAATAGGCATGTCACCTAATATGAGTCAATAGGATATCAGGAGATGTTCCTATATATAGTCTTTTAGATATATGTGAGCCAATAAATTTGTTATTGCTTAAGCTAACTTTACTTGAATGAAGGTATCAACTTATACTGTCACTGTCCTTATGTAGAACAAAGGACAGGATAATGCAGTAAAACCCTACTAATTGTCCAAAAATGGGAACAGGTCTACCAGATTTGACTAAAACCATCCCACCTCCCGTACTCTTTCCTCACTTCCTCACTTTCCTCTTTTCTCCCTTCACTCTCCTTTCTCTGTGGAGACGGCAGGGTAGAAGGTGAAGGGAATGCCTAAGGAGTGTTATTCTGTTTCCAAACTCTCATAAGAAGAATGACCTTGGAAAAGTCCCCAGCTTTATCTAAGCCACGGTTTGCTGATATTTAGCAGGATAAGAGTAATATCTATGTCAAAACTTTTGTGAGCATCAAATGAGATAATGGATGTACAAGCACCCTGCAAATGTTAAATTGCTATAAAATGTTATCTATAGTTTTTTTGTGGTTGTTGCTTGCTGTTAAGAAAAATAAGCAGTGATGTCAAAGGTGGAAGTTTATTAATAGTGCTAGCTATTGTGCATCCATGCACTGTCTCCTGAAGAATACAGGCAAAGCTGGGTGTACTGCCAGTTCTGGCAGAGTTCCCATCTAAGAAGATGTCCCTGAGTTATCTAGAGCAATCAGGGTGGAGGAAGCAATACAAATCACACTCTTCCTTGCAAGCAGTGGGGGAGTCAGGCAGAGGGGGAGAAAGGGAGGTTGCAACCTAAATGATTTTTAATTATTTTCTGATTCACTACATCATTAGGGAGACAGGGAAAACTCTTAAGACATAAGACATGTTGATCTGATGTCATTGATTTTCATATATATTTTATGAGTTATGAAATATGATGAAGCTGGGAGAGAAAAGCTTTTCAAATATGATAAGACTAGAGAATCCTCAAGCCCATTTATAAAAAGAAGTCAAATTCTGGACTCAGGCTGGGTTTGCAAAGTCAGGCTTCAAGATGTCCCAATGTGGGTTGGGCCTGAAGGCTCCCTGGCTACTCAAACTTACTCTGAGGTTGTCTTGAGTGCCCCCTTCTCAATGATAAACTTAAGAATTATATAGTCTGTGTCTACTAAAATGTAAGTTTCTCTATATCACTTGCGATCACATGCTCAACCTCTAGCATAGGGTAGGGTGCATGGTAGGCCCTCAGTATATTTCAAATGAATGAAACTTACGTGTCTAGTGCTGCACAGGGTTCTTCAGGAATAAAGGAGTATGACTCTCTTACTATCTTCATTGAGGTTATAATTATTTGGATGACTACATGCAAAAATAATTTAATAAGAAACAAATAGACAATGGTGCAATTATGCAATTAAGTACAAAAGAGCCACTATAAACAGTAAGGTATTGTCATTTACTGAGCAAAAAAAAAAAAAAAAGTATTGGCTAGTGTTACATAGGATGACATTCCAGATGAAGTAGAATGTCTACTTAATCTTCCAGTGTCTAGCATGCTTCCTTGAGCAATTATGAAGTCCTTAAATATTCAATCAAGTGGCTTTATTTCCAGTTGCTTAATCTCATTTTTATCCAAAGGAGAAAGTAAGCAAACTTCAATCAACCCATGTAAAGTATATGATTCATAATGTTAAAATACATTCAATGCGGTTCACTATGCAAGAGAATATGTTGTATTCCAGCTTTGGATTAGAATAAATGGAGCATGGCTGGAAAGGTGGTAGAAGAAAAGAGACCCAACATCCACATGAGAACAATGTCTGCTTGTGTTGGAAGGCTCCTTCTCTTGAGTTAGTCCAAGCATAAGCTGGGTACAAGCAATAAAAAGGGGAGGTTGGAAGGAAAGACAACTTCAGCCATTACAAGGTTCATGGCATTCTCATTGTTTTGCTGTTCTTGCCTTCCCCAGCCATACCAATACCAAAGACCAAGGAAGAAAAACCTATGAAATAACGATGTCAATAACAACAACACTGCTATTTATTTAAGCACCTTCTATTCCAAATAATCAATGAATAATTTAATTTTTTAAGTTCTGACAACTCTAAATATTCATATCCTACCCTTATTTTACTGATAATCTAAGGAACACAAAGTTTAAGTAATTCTCAGAGTCATATAGTCAGTAAGTAGAAGAACAAGGACTAGAACCTATCTCTGACTGCAGAGACAGTGCTCTAATTAGGATGCTACCACTTCTCTCTCCTGCTGTGTTATTAAGTCAGAGTTGTTGTAAGACAAAAATAAGGCACCACTGCTTTAAGGCCTGCTTGGAAACAGAGTGCAGCCCAGGTAGGGGTTGAAAGCTATTTCCTCTTCTTCTTTAGGTCCAAGGAACTCTCTCCAATGATCTGGGAGCCTGTGATCCACATGACAACCATAGTTGAACTAGGTTTCAAACAATAACTAGAGTTTGTTTGAGTAGTGAATTAAGCTTGGAGCTCTGGAGTTCTGCATATGGTGATGGAAGGGAATAACTGATTATCATTTGAGAATAATTTAACAAAGCCAAGAGAATGATTGGCTGCCTCAAATGAAAGAAAAAGAATTCAGAGTTCACTAAATCTGCATATGGTGTGGGGGTTGGGGGAGAAGTAGAGAATCATAGCTCCTTTCATAAAATTAGGAAATTCTCACACACAAAAACTCTGCTATGAATGGAAAGACAGAGTGTGTGCATTACTTCCAGGCAATAAAAGTTAAGAGAGGTCAATAACGTTTTGGAAGATAAGAATGATCAGTTAAAAAGACTGTTTTAGGGAAATGAATCTATTAGTGAAGTACTAGATACACTAACAAGGAAGAGAATGGAGTCAATGCTTCATGGATTCAGCAAACTTTTGCTAAAGTGACAGTCCATTAAAAGGTTATTATAATGCAAGAAATGTTGAATATGATGACTAATAAAAACCTTTGAGGTGTATAGCCTCAGTTACTTAGAGAAGACTGGTATCATCAGTTTACAAAAAAAAAGAAAAATAAAGACACATATCCAGTTAGGAGAAGAATTAAAAACAATAATGGCTACTGTTTACTAAAATATCACTATGTGCCAATCATTGTATAAAACACTCTACAGACCCTACCTAATTTAGTCTCCATAAACACCCTGTGCTTTGGTATTATTATTCTCTTTTACAATCAAGGAATTGAAGCTTAGGTTAAATCATTTGCCAGAAGCCCTAGGTGGTAATTGATGGTGTAAAAATAATGAGGTCAGGGGCTTCCCTGGTGGTGCAGTGGTTGAGAGTCCACCTGCTGATGCAGGGGACACAGGTTTGTGCCCCAGTCCGGGAAGATCCCACATGCCGCGGAGCGCCTGGGCCCATGAGCCATGGCTGCTGAGCCTGCGTGTCTGTGCTCCACAATGGGAGAGGCCACAACAGTGAGAGGCCTGCGTACCACACGCACACAAAAAATAATCAGGTCAGTTTTAAGCATGTTGAGATGGTGAGAGAACATCACAAAAGAAATGCTGAAATACAATTTGGAAACCAAAATAGAAAGAAAATCAACTAAAGGTATTATTGCCATGTCTTTGTTGTCTGAAGGTACCACCAAGTACCTCCAGTTCCTTAACAGGGCACCAAAGTGAGGGTGAGAAGCTGGAAAGGCAAATTCAGAATTTTTCGGGTTCAAGATGGTGGAGTAGAAGGACGTGCACTCACTCCCTCTTGCAACAGCACCAGAATCACAACTAACTGTTGAACAATCATTGACAGGAAGACACTGGAACTCACCAAAAAAGATACCCCACATCCAAAGACAAAGGAGAAGCTGCAGTGAGACTGTAGGAGGGGTGCAATCACAATAAAATCAAATCCTATAACCACTGGGTGGATGAGTCACAAACTGGAGAACAATTATACTACAGAAGTCAACCCACTGGAATGAAGTTTCTGAGCCCCACATCAGACTTCCCAACCTGGGGTCTGACAAAGGGAGGAGAAATTCCCAGAGAATCAGACTTTGAAGCCTAGTGAGATTTCATTGCAGGACTTCGACAGGACTGGGAGAAACAGAAACTCCACTCTTGGAGGGTACACACAAAGTCCTTTGCACATAGGAGCCAGGGGGAAGGAGCAGTGATCCCATAAGAGACTGAAGACCTACATGCTTTTGTTGGAGGGTCTCCTGCAGAGGTGAGGTTGGCTGTGGCTCACTGTGGGGACAAGGACACTGGCAGCAGAAGTTCTGGGAAGTACTCCTTGGCATGAGCGCCCCTGGAGTCCACCATTAGCCCCACAAAAGAACCTGTAGCCTCCAGTGCTGGGTCACCTCAGGCCAAACAACCAACAAGGAGGGAACTCAGCCACACCCATTAGCAGACAAGTGGATTAAAGTTTTACTGAGCTCTGCCCACCAGAGCAACACCAAGCTCTACCCACTACCAATCCCTACCATCAGGAAGCTTGCATAAGCCTCTTAGATAGCCTCATCCACCAGAGGGCAGACAGCAGAAGCAAGAATTACAATCCTGCAGCCTGTGGAAAGAAAACCACATTCACAGAAAGACAGACAAAATGAAACGTCAGAAGGCTATGTAGCAGAAGAAGGAACAAGATAAAACTCCAGAAAAAAAGTTAAATGAAGTGGAGATAGGCAGAAAAAGAATTCAGAATAATGATAGTGAAGATGATCCAGGACCTCGGGAAAAGCAATGGAGGCAAAGATTGAGAAATTTCCAAAAATGTTTAAGAAAGACCTAGAAGAATTAAAGAACGAACAAACATAGATGAACAATACAATAACTGAAATGATAAATACACTAGAAGAATCAATAGCAGAATAACTGAGGCAGAAGAAAGGATAAGTGACCTGGAACACAGAGTGGTGGAATTCACTGCCATGGAACAGAATAAAGAAAAAAGAATGAAAAGAAATGAAGACAGCCTAAGAAACCTCTGGGACAACATTAAATGCAAAAATATTTGCATCATAGGGGTCCAAGTAGGAGAAGAGAGAGAGAAAGTACCCAAGAAAATATTTGAAGAGATTATAGTCAAAAACTTCCCTAACATGGGAAAGGAAATACCCACCCAAGTCCAGGAAACACAGAGTCCCCTATAAGATAAACCCAAGGAGAAACATGCCAAGACACATAGTAATCAAACTGGCAAAAATTAAAGACAAAGAAAAATTATTGAAAGTAGCAAGGGAAAAATGACAAATAACATACAAGGGAACTCCCATAAGGTTAACAGCTGATTTCTCAGCAGAAGCAGAAGCAGAAGCTCTACAAGCCAGAAGGGAGTGATATGATATATTTAAAGTGATGAAAGGGAAGAACCTACAACCAAGATTACTCTACCCAGCAAGGATCTCATCAGATTCGATGGAGAAATCTAAAGCTTTACAGACAAGCAAAAGCTAAGACAATTCAGCACCACGAAACCAGCTCTACAACAAATGCTAAAGGAACTTCTCTAAGTGAGAAATACAAGAGAAGAAAAGGACCTATAATAACAAACCCAAAACAATTAAGAAAATGAGAATAGGAACATACATATCAATACTTACCTTAAATGTGAATGGACTAAATGCTCCAACCAAAAGACACAGGCTTGCTGAATGGATACAAAAACAAGACCCATATATATGCTGTCTACAGGAGGCCCACATCAGACCTAGGGACACAAACAGACTGAAAGCGAGGGGATGGAAAAAGATATTCCATGTAAAAGGAAACCAAAAGAAAACTTGAGTGGCAATACTCATATCAGATAAAATAGACTTTAAAATAAAGAATGTTACAAGTGACAGGAAGGACACTACATAATGATCAAGGGATAAATCCAAGAAGAAGATATAACAATTATAAATACATATGCACCCAACATAGGAGCACCTCAATACATAAGGCAAATGCTAACAACCATAAACGGGAAAATCGGCAGTAACACAATAATAGAAGGGGACTTTAACACCTCACTTACACCAATGGACAGATCATCAAGCAGAAAATGAAGAAGGAAACACAAACTTTAAATCACAATATAGACCAATTAGGTTTAATTGTTAGGACATTCCACCCGAAAATGGCAGAATATACTTTCTTCTCAAATGCACATGGGACATTCTCCAGGATAGATCACATCCTCGGTCACAAATCAAATCACGGAAAATATAAGAAAACTGAAATCATATCAAGCATCTTTTCTGACCATAACACTATGAGATTGGAAATAACTTACAGGGGAAAAATATGTAAAAATCACAAGCACATGGAGTCTAAACAATACGTTACTAAATAACCAAGAGGTCACTGAAGAAATCAAAGAGGAAATCAAAAAATACCTAGAGACAAATGACAACAAAAACACAATGATCCAAAACCTATGGGATGCAGCAAAAGCAGTTCTAAGAGGGAAGTTTCTAGCAATACAATCCTACCTCAAGAAACAAGAAAAATCTCAAATAAACAATTTAACCTTACACCTAAAGGAAATAGAGAAAGAAGAACAAACAAAACCCAATGTTAGTAAAAGGAAAGAAATAATAAAAATCAGAGCAGAATTAAATGAAATAGAAATGAAGAAAACAATAGCAAGGATCAATAAAACTAAAAGCTGGTTCTTTGAGAAGATAAACAAAATCAGTAAACCTTTAGTCAGACTCATCAAGAAAAAGAGAGGGAGCACTCAAATCAATAAAATTAGAAAGGAAAAAAAGTTACAATGGACACCACAGAAATACAAAGCATCATAAGAAACTATTGCAAGCAACTCTATGCCAATAATATGGACAACCTGGAAGAAATGGACAAGTTCTTAGTAAGGTATAACCTTCCAAGACTGAACCATGAAGGAACAGAAAATATGAACAGACCAATCACAAGTAATGAAATTGAAAATGTGATTAAAAATCTTCCCACAAACAAAAGTCCAAGACCACGGCTTCACAGGTGAATTCTATCATTTAGAGAAGAGCTAACACCCATCCTTCTCAAACTTCTCCAAAAAATTACAGAGGAAGGAACACTCCCAAACTCATTCTATGAGGCCACCATCACCGTGATACCAGAACCAGGCAAAGATACTACAGAAAAAGAAAATTAGAGACAAATATCACTGATGAATATAGATGCAAAAATCCTCCACAAAATACTAGCAAACAGAATCCAACAACACATTCAAAGGATCATACACTGTCATCAAGTGGATTTAGCCCAGGAATGCAAGGATTCTTCAATATATGCAAATCAATCAATGTGATACACCACAGTAAAAAATTGAAGAATAAAAACTATACGATCACCACAATAGATGCAGAAATTTTGACAAAATTTTGACAAAATTCAACACCCATTTATGACAAAAATTCTTCAGGAAGTGGGTATAGAGGGAACCTACCTCAAGATAATACAGGCCATATATGACAAACCCACAGCAAACATCATTCTCAATGGTGCAAAAGTGAAAGCATTTCCTCTAAGATCAGGTACAAGACAAGGATGTCCACTCTCACCACTATTATTCAACATAGTTTTGGAAGTCCTAGCCACAGCAATCAGAGAAGAAAAAGAAATAAAAGGAATACAAATTGGAAAAGAAGAAGTAAAACTGTCACTGTTTGTGGATGACATGATGCTATACACAGAGAATCCTAAAAATGCCACCAGAAAACTACTAGAGCTAATCAATGAATTTGGTAAAGTTGCAGGATACAAAATTAATGCACAGAAATCTCTTTCATTCCTATACACTAATGATGAAAAATCTGAAAGAGAAATTAAGGAAACACTCCCATTTACCACTGCAACAAAAAGAATAAAATACCTAGGAATAAACCTAGCGAAGGAGACAAAAGACCTATACTCAGAAAACTATAAGACACTGATGAAAGAAATCAAGAATGACACAAACAGATGGAGAAATATACCATGTTCTTGGACTGGAAGAATCAATATTGTGAAAATGACTATACTACCTAAAGCAATATACAGATTCAGTGCAATCCCTATCAGATTACCAATGGCGTATTTTACAGAACTAGAACAAATAAATCTTAAAATTTGTATGGAGACACAAAAGATCCTGAATAGCCAAAGCAATCTTGAGGGAAAAAATACAGAGCTGGAAGAATCAGACTCCCTAGTTTCAGACTATACTACAAAGCTACAGTAATCAAGACAATATGGTACTGGCACAAAAACAGAGGTATAGCTCAATGGAAAAGGGTAGAAAGCCCAGAGATAAACCCACTCACCTATGGTCAATTAATCTATGACAAAAGAGGCAAGGATATACAATGGAGAAAAGACAGCCTTTTCAATAAGTGGTGCTGGGAATACTGGACAGCTACATGAAGAAGAATGAATTTAGAACACTCCCTAACACCATACACAAAAATAAACTCAAAATGGATGAAAGACCTAAATGTGAGACCAGACATTATAAAACTCTTAGAGGAAAACATAGGAAGAACACTCTTTACATAAATCACAGCAAGATCTTTTTTGACCAACCTCTTAGAGTAATGGAAATAAAAACAAAAATAAATAAATGGGAGCTAAGTAAACTTAAAAGCTTTTGCACAGCAAAGGAAACTACAAACAAGATGAAAAGACAACCCTCAGAATGGGAGAAAATATTTGCAAATGAATCAACGGACAAAGGATTAATCTCCAAAATACATAAACAACTCAATGTTTAAAAAACAAACAACCCAATCCAAAAATGGACAGAAGACCTAAATAGACATTTCTCCAAAGAAGACATACAGATGGCCAAGAGGCACATGAAAAGCTGCTCAACATCACTAATTATTAGAGAAATGAAAATCAAAACTGCAGTGAGGTATAACCTCACACTGGTTAGAATGGCCATCATCAGAAAATCTACAAACAGCAAATGCTGGAGAGGGTGTGGAGAAAAGGGAACCGTCCTTCACGGTTGGTGGGAATGTAAATTGATACAGCCACTATGGAGAACAGTATGGAGGTTCCTTAAAAAACTAAAAATAGAATTATCATATGACACAGCAATCTCACTACTGAGCATATGCCCAGAGAAAACCATAATTCAAAAAGACACATGCACCCCTATGTTCACTGCAGCACTATTTACAATAGCTAGGTCATGGAAACACCCTAAATGCCCATCCACAGACAAATGAACAATGAAGATGTGGTACAATATACAATGGAATATTACTCAGCCATAAAAAGGAACGAAATTGTGTCATTTGTAGAGACGTGGGTGGACCTAGAGACTGTCATACAGAGTGAAGTAAGTCAGAGAAAAACAAGTATCATATATTAACACATATATGTGGAATCTAGAGAAATCGTACAGATGAACCAGTTTGCAAGGCAGAAATAGAGACATAGATGTAGAGAACAAACTTACGGACACCAAGGGAGGAAAGTGGTGGGGGGGATGAATTGGGAGATTGGGATTGACATATATACATTAATATGTATAAAATAGATAACTAATATGAACCTGCTGTATAAAAATAAAATAAAATTTAAAAAAAAGAATTTTTCATGGATCTGCCCAAGAAAAGATTACTAAGAAATACCAAGAACAGAAAAAGGTGAGAAAAAGACCACAGGATTTTATGAATTCCCATGCATCAAAGTGTAGTTGGCCATTAAAATGACCATTATCAAAAAAAAAAAAACAGAAAGTAAAAAATGTTGGTGAGGGGCTTCCCTGGTGGCTCAGTGGTTGAGAATCTGCCTGCTAATGCAGGGAACATGGGTTCGAGCCCTGGTCTGGGAGGATCCCACATGCCGCGGAGCAACTGGGCCCATGAGCCACAACTACTGAGCCTGCACGTCTGGAGCCTGTGCTCTGCAACAAGAGAGGCCACGATAGTGAGAGGCCCGTGCACCGTGATGAAGAGTGGCCCCCGCTTGCCACAACTAGAAAAAGCCCTCGCACAGAAACAAAGACCCAACACAGCAAAAAAAATTAATTAATTAAAATAGGTTTAATTTTTAAAAAATGTTGGTGAGGATGTGGAGAAATTGGAACATTTGTGCATTGCTGGTGGGAATGTAAAATGATATAGCCACTGTGGAAAGCATTATAGCAGTTCCTCAAAAAGTTAAGCATACAATTATCATATGATCTAGGAATTCCACTTCTGGTATATATCCAAAAGAACTGAAAGCAGGGACTTAAAGATGTTTGTATATATACCATTATTCATAGTAACATAATTCACAGTAGCCAAAATGTGAAACAACAAAATGTCCATCAACAGATGAATAAATAACAATAATGTGGTACATATATACAATGGAATATTATTCAGCCTTAAAAAGAATGAAATTCTATCACATGCTACAACATGGATGAATCTTGAAGACATTATACTATGTGAAATAAGCCAGGTACAAAAGATAAATAACATATGAATCAATTACGTGAAACACCTAAGAGTAGTCAAATTCAAAGAGACAGAAAATAGAACAGTGGCTTCCAGGGACTGGGGGAAGAGGGAAGGGAATGGGAAGTTATTGTTTAACTGGTACAGAGTTTGAGTTTAGGAAAATGAAAAAAGTTCTGGAGATGGGTGGTGGTGAGAGCTGCACAACCACGTGAATATACTTGATGCTACTGAACTGTACGCTTAAAAGTGGTTGAAATGGTAACAGGAAATAGCTACTGAGTGTCAACGTAATGAATATAATAGAAAAAAAATTTCTTCATTAAAATGGTAAATTTTATGTTATATATGTTTTACCACAATTTAACCAAAAAGTAGTTGGCCAAGCATAAAGTTGGAAGTTGAATGCAGGTTCTCTTGCCCTGTGTTGTGTGTGTTGTGAGGAGGCAGGAGAGACCCAGATACATTCACCCAAATGATGGTCCAACTAATCATCTTAGAGAGGCTGGTATTAGGGAAGCAAATTAGGTGTGTGGTTGCTGATGTTTATGCTATGATCCACCTTATTAAAACAAGGAGACTGGGATTAAAAAAATGATTTCAAGAATTTGGTACTAAATTTATTAGTTTATTCTCCCCAAGAAATGTCATCTTAAGTATAGCTCACAGCCAACTCTGGTCCCAACATGGCATCAGAGGAAAAGGCACTTATAACTGGGATTAAGGAATTAATAAGACTAAAAATAAGAACAAACGTCTTCATAGTGAGAGCTCTTCATCCTGGCACTGAGTGCCTCAGGGAGTATTTAAGCTTGTTTTCTGGAAGCATTTAGGCACAGCATGGGATCAAATTTTCTAGGTTAAGGTAAAAGCAAGGAATGGACACCATCACTCTGCAGTCTCCTCCCTGCCTCATGATCCTGTAGGTAGGTCATTTAGCTATGTGTTGTTTTCTGTGAAATATCTCACACAGACTTGGAGATTCCTCAAGCCTTCTTAGCTTGAGCAAAAAGACAACACACAATGCTCCAAAGCTGTGCAAACACTCAGATGGGCCTGAGAGGAAGGGGTTGGCATTTAGTGGAGACAATTCTCACAAACATTTCTCATCTCAGAGATGTTACAACTCCTGACAGCTTCAATCTTCCATTTTAGAGATTTCTGTTGATTAAGAATCACACACCTTTTGTCCACAGCACAGAGATACCAAAGCAAACTTTTCCCCTAGTGCCATTTCCCCAGGGGATGGGAATGATTGATTCTTATTGGTTCATCTCCTAGGATACTCACATCTCAATCCAGCCAATTTTCTTTGGAGAGAGCCCACTCTAGTCCACTTAATTGTATTTTCTAACCAAAGAGTTGAGAGAGATTTGTCATCTTTCCAGTCCAGAGGAGATGAATTTCCAGACTTCTCTCCCAATTGTGTGAACTTGTTTCTGAAGTTGGTGACTAAAGAAGGGAGCCAGGCTTAAGGAAAAAAAAAATCACATACAAATATAAAGCTGAAAATACAATGACTGAAATGCAGGCAAAAAAACTAATCTGGGCATCGAGGACTCGAAAGGTCTGAGAAGAAACAGTTTGCTCCATGCTTTCAACTTTTATTGGAAAATAATTACTGTATGTAGTCTTTCATTTGGATCTGAACAAAGAAGAACCATATATTGACTAAGAAAGTCATCCCCTCAGTTCTCTGACACATCTTCCTTTCTGTTTGCCTTTTCTCATGGCTCATTCTATACTCCCATGAACCTCTCATCACCCCAACCCCTGCTTATTTTAACCTTCATTTAACTCATACCAAGTTTCCCATGTTTCCCTGTCTCAGCAATAGCTTGCTCTGGGGTGTGGAAATGAAGATGCAGAGAAAATTAAGAATGCAAACTAGCTTGAGACTTTGGAAAAATTAATGCCCATGGTAAAAGGAAAGCCTTCCTCCATTCTCTTAGCAAATGGAAAAGGTGAACAACTCGGAATGGGATTCTTTGCACACTGACACTGTCCAGCCCTCAATTATGCACTTTTTCTTATTAAATATACAACCACCCCTGATAGTTTCTTCACAATGAATCTCTTAACCCACAGAATCTACATTATGTTGCATATTGCTCTTTTGTGCATGGATTTCTTTTCATCTTCCCTATTAAACTGTAATATTCCTGTGGACCAAGTAACTCTGTTTCTTTGCTTCTTCCACAGCAAAAAAAAAAAAAAAAAAAGAAAGCACACAATGTTGGGCATGACTTTGAAAATGTTACAAGATAGTGCTATAAAGTGATAATATCATTTATGTTCTTTATTTCAGAAAACCACATGAGAAATTGTACAACAAAAGTAGTACTAGGCTTTAAAGAAATCACCGAAGAGTGACTTGATTTTCTTTCTTTCTTTCTTTCTTTCTTTCTTTCTTTCTTTCTTTCTTTCTTTCTTTCTTTCTTTCTTTCTTTCTCTTTCCTTTTTTTTTTTTTTTTTTTTTTTTTGGTAACCTTCACAGCCAGTTTATAAACCCCAGAAAAAAAGTTGTCTTAATTTATGGTCAATCATAATTTTCAACACATTTTTATTAGTTTATTTTTGACCTATATTTTCACACTACTCAACTTGATCTACTGCTTTGTTTACCCCACTGGCCCAAAATTATTACTTTGATCACATCAAAAATTACTACCTATGATTCCCTCCAAGCAAAAGAATTTACCTCTACCAAAGTAAAAACAAAGTAGCAGGCCATCCCCAAACTGGAACACAATAGATTCTGAGCATTGATAACAGTTTTAGAGTAAGTATACAGCTGCTGAAGATGACCTCTTTGAAGAAGATATTGAGAAACAACTCTCCATGAATATTTTCAACTTTCTGCATGGCCCAGGCTTTTTGAGCAAAAGAACTAGAACCTGGGTTAAAAGTAGAATTAAATGGTAAACATTCAGTTAGAGATAATATATTGCACCAGAAACATTTAGGGGTTTATTTCTGTGGTACTAAGTGTTCTGCAATCAATTCCATCAAGGGAGGCTAGGGCAGGTCACCACACCAACCAATTTTCTGTGAGACCACCTGAGCGTCCTACAATTCTACTCAATTCTGACACTATCCATCTGGAGATCACACCAGATTCTGCAGATTAAGGGCTCAGTTCTACAAGACTGACTCAGTTCACAAGTCCACCTTGTCACCTAGGCTTCTAACCAACTGGCTATAGATTGAAGGTTCCAACACCCCCCTCCTCAGGTTTGGTTAATTTGCTACAGTGGCTCACAGAACTCAGAGCAAAATTTCCCTTACTAGATTATTAGTTTATTATGAAAGGATATCACTCAGGAATGTCCAGATGGAAGAGATGCACATGGCAAAGAATGAGGAAAGAGTGTAGAGATGCCATGCTCTCTGCAAGTGCACGATTTTGGCCAAATTTCCATATGTTCACCAACCAGGAAGCTTCCCAAACCCCATCCTTTTGGATTTTTATGGTGGCTTCATTGCATAGGCATAATAGATCAAATCACTGGTCACTGAGGATTGATTCAACCTCTAGCCCCTCCTCCTTTCCCTGGAGGCCAAGAGGGTGCAACTGAAAATTCCAACCCTCTAATCACATGGTTAATATCACAGATAAAAATTTTCCTGCATGCACTGGTAACATCAGGTCCTTGTCACATCATCCGGGGTTGATTGGGACACAGGAAACCAGCTCTAAGATCCTCTATGCATAATAAATGAGTTAATAATAAACTCTAATATGGAGTTCTGGTGTTTCTGTTAGTGTATGTGTATATATACACTGTTAGTGTGTATGTGTGTTTATACACACACACACACACACCTGTACATGACAGGTTAACTTGTTAACTTGTAAGTAAGGTAACATCTCAGCCCTATCACTATTTTGGACTTAATGGAAGATAATAATCATTATAACACCCTTGAGTATTAATTAAATTACAAAAACAAGAACTTAAAGATGGTTTAATTGGGCGCCTTCTTTGTGTCTATGAAAACCTCTGTCCTTGGTCCTACATTCTTGCAGTTGACTTCTATGTGCAAGGTGGGATCAGTGCCTTTGGGGCCACAACTGTAAATGCAGCACATTCTCAGTCCTCAAGGAGTTTACTGTCCACAGGAGAAGATGAGGTATTTACCCAAATATCTTTAAAAGAAAAGATAAATTGTTTCTGTGAGAGAAATATATATATGTACCAGAAAAGATAAAAGGGAAAAGGCAGTTGTTACTTTTAGCTGTGGTCAGGGAGAGCCTAACAGATGTTCTCATGAAGGGAAACTTCCCATATCTGTATCTATCATTTAGGTAAAGCCACAGAAGACAAGCTTCTTGAATCTATGGATAACACAGAGCAGGGTGTGATGGCCAGTAAACTGATTAGCAAAATCAAGGTTCTGAAATAGATCTACAAACCAGAATGACAGGAAAGGTTAACAAGATGAAGCTGCACAGTTATAAATGTGGAGTAATAAATGGGTTCATTTGTAGGGGAGAAACAACAAGCATTGCAGCAGATCATATAAACTCAACAGCAGTAAAATTTAATTCAAACATTCCTCTTGGTGCTCTTTCAAATCCCTTCATGTACCTGCTCATCTTTGAGGCTCACACAAACTCTACGAGGGCTGCATCAGGCAAGTTTTACTGTTTCCGCTGATTAGAAGGGGGGATGTGGTCTCAGAGCATAAATGACTTGACCAAGGTTGTGCAGCAATTAAAAAAAAAAAGTGAGAACCATCTTTGATCACATGGATTGGAAGAATGACTTCCCAATCAAAGAGTCTCAACAATAATGAGAATTCTGTGGTCAGTTTCAGGAACAACATTTTGTGAAGCATGTTGATGATAAGGGATCCCTCCATCCAGTGGAGGTAGTTAGGATGATGAAGGGTCTGGACATCATGGCATATAAGGAATGTTTGGAGGACTTTCACCAGGAACAGAAAAGACGTAAGAACTATTGTCTGCAAATATCTGAGGAGCTGTGATGTGGAAAGGAATTAGACACATCTGTGAAGGTTCATGGGGCAGAACCAACACCACTGTATGAAAGTGACAGCAGGGAAGATTTCAGGTACTGTAAAGGGGCACATTCTATCATTTAGAAGTGGTAAACGTGAGCTTGCAAGAGAGTGAACCCACCATCCCAGAGCTGATTATAGCGCAGGCTGTGACCAGCCACAAATTGCAGTTGTTGAAGGAATTCCTGCCTAAAAATAAAAAGTTCATGGCTTCTCACATCTCTTCCAAGTCTAAGATTCTATTACTTAAATAAAAAATCTACAGTACCAGGAAATTCATGTCCCAACAATAGATCTTCAAAATATGCTTAGACATTAAGGACCATGCTGACACTATGAGTTAGTACTATCTTCATCTGGGTCATAAAAACATCATAAATAGTCATAAGGCCATTCACATATCATGATTTCATGATTTTTGCTGTTTGCTAGACTTCATATCCATCTGTGGATGAGAAAAGGGCTTGAATGATTATCCCAGAGAAGTTAAGTGATGAGTTGAAGGTGATATGGCAAGTTAGTAGTGAAATCAGAGCCAGAAACCTAGCACCCCCTTAGATTCATTGAGATCTCAGCAACAATATTAGTAAAAAATGACTACTATTTATAGCTCTTACTATAGGACTGGTACTGCTTTAAGCACTCTACATCTGTGATGTCATTTAATCCTCACAAAAACCCTGTCAGGTGAGAACTATTTCATCCCCATTTTATAGGTTAGGAGACTAAGAGGCAGAGAGGTTAAGTAACTTGCCTGAGATAACAGGTATATACTATGTGGTAGGGCTTGATTGCAAACTTTGGCAATATGACTCCAAAACCTGTACTGTCAACCACTAGGCTTTGTTTTCCTCCTAGAAATTACTGCGTTGGCAAAATATTCGTTCGGGTTTGTCTATGGAAAATACGAACGAACTTTTTGGCCAGCCCAATATTTTATTTGTGAGAGAGAAAGGGGAAGTCCCCATAATTGTACATCACAGCTTCTGCGAAATATGTTGCCAAAGGAACCAAATAAGCAGGTTTGGAAGCTTTGAGAGCTGGGAAAGACTCTACCTTAGAAGACATCTCCCTGCATCACTCAGCTCATCCCCCCAAATATGAAGTACGGCTGCAGAAGTTCCTTCTCACCGGATGACGGATGACGGAAATTAACTGAGCAAGCTACAAACTTGAGACTCAGCGGTTCCGAAAATCAGACTGGACTGAAATGTGGCCGAGTTTCAAGCAAACACCATGGAGGAGGGGCGCTCCATAGAAGAGTAGATGGCAGAATCCACATTTGACCCTTCGCTGGAGTGGGAGAAAGACAAAACTGAAATAATGGGTACCACAGATAACTGTTTATTCCTCTCCAGCACAACAAGCACATAAACTGCCATTGGTGCCTCCAAACTTCATAGAGGGTAATATTCCTTCAATGGAATGCTTTTAGAGAAGAGTCATAAAAATAAATTGAAAAGTGTTTTCTGCTGGCTACAGCTGGCATAAGCAGCATCTGAGCAAACAGGATAACACAAGGCTTAACTTAGCAGCGCCATTTTTATTACCCGCCACAGGTCTTATAATAGTATAAATTCACTTAAAAAAAAGGACTCTTTTCTCCTATCACCACTCCTCCTCCCACCACCATGCATCCAATAACCTTCTGTGTTCATTCTGAACAGTGTAATTACAGGTCCTTTTATGATTTAGGTTTGAAACCAATTAGCTGATACTGCAAACCAGTTTCCCTCTCTTGGCACTCCTTGTTCTGCTGGGATTTACTTGAATGCTTGTAAAAGGCAAATGTTTTGTGAGGAGCGGAGAAATCGGGTATGTTTGTGGACGGGTTCCCTCCTCCCCTCTCTTCTCGTGTTCTCATCTGCCCTTGCACCTGGTCTCTAAAATTGTCACAGTGTGAAATACACACTGAATATTCATGCTGGGTGCCCACACTGCTTCTAGGAACAGGTAGTTGTGTCATAAAGCTGCCAGTTGCTTTCTCCTCCTATTGCTTTTCCTATAGGTGGAGCTGCAGACCCATGCTGGGCAGTGTTCTGCTGCCATTTTGAAGTGTGTTACCCATTGGCAGGATGGACAAGAGTTCAAGAACTCGGAACATCACTACCTGACAGCCTGGTCTCCTCCACTACATCTGCCCCTAACATATTCCACCCCACATTCATGATATAGTAAGGCTACAACAATGGCCATGATGTCATATATTCAGCAAAGATCTACATAATCAACCAAGAAGCATGAATTGTATAAAGTCCTGTGCACCACTAGAGGATTCAGAGGTGAATAGGATTCCTGCCCTCAGTGTGCTGTTAATTGAATGTAAGAAGACTCAACTTATTCACATAAGAGGATAACTTAGAATATAAGGCAGGATATGGTAAGTGCTGTATGGAACAAGCAATAAGTTCAAAGAAAGATTTTGTCATGGGATCCTGAGTAATCAGAGTCTCTAGACATCTATTCTGGGCCAAGAACTTTACAAACTGTGTTCAATCCTTACACAATCCTTCAAGATACATATAATATATAATTATATATGGTATACCTAAAACTTTTTCCAGATGAAGAAACCAAGCCTCACAAAATTAAGTAACTTGTCCAAGTCACAGAATCCCAAAACTAGTAAGTGACAAAAACTGAAATTTTGATTTCTGGTGTGACACCAAAACCTTTACCACCATATCATCTTTCCTCCCTGTGGGTCAGCAGAGATGAGGTCTAGTAGACATTCTGCTGGTGATTGTGGGGTGGTTATAGAGGGAAGTATAAGAATATTCAAGAAAGGAAAAGTGGACTAATTTGGATAGAATAGAGAAACTAAGAAGACCATAAAAATACTAAAATATAAGGCCAGAAAGGAATTTACAGAGCTAACCCCAGCTATAGTATTAAATTAACAATCCAACAATATATTGGGATATTACACAGCCATTAAAATCACTCTGAAGACTAGGTAAAATTATGAAATATGCTAATGCTATAATGTTAAGTAAATGAAATAATAAGAAGATAAAGCAGAATATAAAGTACCTTCTGGTTGCAACTATGTGAAAATAAGTATTGGTAGTGTTTTTACATAAAACTTTTAGTTAAAATTGTTTAAGAGGAAAATAATAAGTCCATTCCCTGGGCATAAGCATGACTATATTTACACTTTTCCAGACAGATGGTTTTCTTTCCTCTTCTAATAGATTTCCATGGAGAGAAATCTAATGCCCTCCCGCTGTTATTTTCGTGCCTCATAACCCCATTTTCTCAAGTCTAGCCTCCATCCCCCTACTGAGGCAATTTCACCCCACAGTTGGTTTCTGTCTCTGTGAGCTAACCACTGGCTTAAAATTTTTAACATGCTTTGGGTTCCAGAGATAGTGAAAGTAAGACTGTCGTTTCCCTCCATGCTCTTTTTGCATTCTGCGTACCAGCTCTGATGGTACTCTTGATATGACTGAGGTGGTAGAAGAAGGGGAAGTGATGATTAAAAAAACAAAGCAAAACAAAACAACCTAAGCATCATAATTCAGCAAACCTATTATTTTCCCATCTTCTGCTTCTCTTTCATGCTACTCACAATGATTCCACTTAATCTTCCAATATCATTCATACCTAGTAATTTGAAAAACTCCCATACTCTGGAAAATCTACCTCTCTACTGTTTACTGGTAGTAATGTCATAGACTTTGCCTTTCAGATGTAGTTACTATTATCACCTTACCTCCTCCCACCTATCCTCATCCTAGAATAGCACGACCCTTGATGAAGTTAAATAAACCCCCTCCCACTTCCTTTTATGTGTAGATATCAATAAGCCCTATTAAGAGAGGTTTTTGCCCCTTGTACCTGATTCTCTGTTCCCAGGATTGTACCCAGAACTATCATACCTTGTCACTGCTTAGCTGGGCAAATGAAAACATAGCCTTGATTCGAAAAGGTTATATGAGAGGACATGAATAGATAAGCAGAGATAGATAGATGGATGGACAGATAAATAGATAGAAAGAAAGATAGATAGATAGATAGATAGGCAGACAGATGGTAGATAGAGAAATAAATACAAGCCAGGGTCACCTAAGCAGAAACAGGGATGCTATGAAGCAAAGTCAATAACCAAACCCATTGGTAAGTCCCCAGATCTGTGGCAGCCAAGTGGGAAAGGCAAAGTTAGGAGAGAAATCTGAACTCAAGAACCAGCTGTAATATTTTCCAAGAAGAGAAAGTCAGAAGCCTATGTAAGGAGTGGCTGAATTATTTGAGTGCACTACATTTTGCTGCTGTCCCTTTGCAAGGTCCATGATTTCCCCCTGCCCTGTCTTACTAGGAGGCACCCTGAACCTGACAACTGACCTTCACCTAGGAGGAGCTCTGATACTGTCACCACCGATCTACCTTTCCAGAATGCCACTTCACTCCCTCTGCTCCCTCCACCACCTTCTGCCTGGTTCCACGACCCTGCTTGTCATCACTCCACACTTGGGAGCTGCCTGTGTCTGGAGCGCAGTGCCCACCTTCTCTATCTGACATGCTCTCAGTCACTCACAAAGCTCATTGTCACACTGTTTCCAGCACCCCTTGACAATTTGTAACTCCATCTTCAAGGCTCCCATACCGTTTTGTCAGAGAGCTTATCAGCATGTTATAATTGCTTGTCTAAATGTATGTCTCTCTCTCCGACTCTACACGGAGTTCCTTAAAGACTGACTGCTTTTCCTTTTCATCTCTGGATTCCCACGCCTAGCACTTTGCTTGGCATACCATAGTACTCAATGTATGTTTCTTAGATGAATTAATCAAATATAGCGTATTCCACGTTCACCTATTCACTTCATTCCCCTCTAGGATCTTGCAAATCAAGAGAGGCAATCTCCTAAAACAAACAGCATGATACCTAATAGATGTAGCTATCACAGTTAACAGCCAGCCAATGGCCTCAGTCAGGAAAAACAATTAGCGTACCCAGATATTGTGTTTCTGTTTAGTTCTTAATCCCAGGGCTACTTGTCTAGGTAAGGACTCAGTCTCTGGGAGCACATGCAAATATATTTTCTGAGATGAGTTCTGGAGAGTACAGTGCAAGATTGTGAAATTCAAAACACACCTGGGAAATTCAGACATGATCTCAATAATAAGAGCTGTAATCAAGGAAGAAACCCTTATTTAAGCAAATAATTTGCCTTGGGAGTAAAAGGCTGAACATGATGTTCTTCACACACAGGGACTTTAGTTGGAATTTTGTCTTCAGTCTACATAGACCTCGCTGAACAAATCACAAAAATAAAATATGTACACTATGCCTACCATGGTAGAAATGGTCTTCCAAGCAGAGGAGAAATTGGTGGGGTGGGAATAAGAGAGAGAGAGAGAGCAAGAAGAGCACAAAATTAAAAGGGCAAAGCGATTTGATCCAAATTCTCCCCTAGTGAGGTAACATGAATGGTAATGAATTGTCTTATCTCTGCAGTTATGAGGATGATTTTCAGACATAGATTTTGTGATGTTACAGATATGATCCACAACTTTTTTCTTTTTTTTTTTAAAGAAGATGTTGGGGGTAGGAGTTTAGTAATTTATTTATTTATTTTTGCCATGTTGGGTCTTCGTTTCTGTGCGAGGGCTTTCTCTAGTTGCGGCGAGCGGGGGCCACTCTTCATCGCGGTGCATGGGCCTCTCACTATCGCGGCCTCTCTTGCTGTGGAGCACAGGCTCCAGACGCGCAGGGTCAGTAGTTGTGGCTCACGGGCCTAGTTGCTCCACGGCATGTGGGATCCTCCCAAACCAGGGCTCGAACCCGTGTCCCCTGCACTGGCAGGCAGATTCTCAACCACTGCGTCACCAGGGAAGCCCTGATCCACAACTTTTGAGAGAGGGGGGAAAAGTTGATGCAGAAAAATATACTTGGACTAGATAAACAATAGCCAGACAACTGTATATCACAGCAAGATATAATGTCAGGTGTGGAATCAGATAAATTGCAAATAACAATGGAGAAACAACTGAACCTTGAGGATTATCAGCAGGTAAACCAGATGAAGTGGATAAAGACTCAGTGGGTAGAGATGATGGGGAAGGCTTCCTGGCAGAAAAGTGGGAGGAAGTAGACAGAGGAAGAAGTAGAGTAGTGATGGAGCCTGAGCATCTAGATAAAAGGCTGCAGTCAGCTTTCCAAAAGTCAGAGAAAATAATAGCAAGAAATAATAAAATATAATTGTAGCAGTGTCAATTATGATAAGCAGATAATTTGTTTCTCTGTACAGCCTGGGGCCCCTTTTCCAGAGGCAGGCAGAAGTCCAAGTTCCTGGACTTCTCAACCTGTGCAATCAAGAAGAGATGTAATGCAAAGGGCAGCAAAAATCACAGACTGTTTGCACTGAAAGGGACCTTAGCAATTATTTAGAGCAAGTTCCCTTTCCATGGCACCATACTTCCTTGGTTTTCTTCCCACTTCACTAGCCATTTCTTCTCAACTCCTTTTCTGGTCTCTGTTTCTCAGTCCCTCTTCTAAATGTTGGAATGACAGTGCTGTGTCCCTTTCTCTATTGAGCGCTCATTCCCTAAGTGATCCACCCAGACCCCTAGATTTAGATATCTAAATGCTGATTAACTCCATATCTGTATTCCTAGCCTTGACTTCTCTCCTAGCTGAGCTCCAAGCTCATATACCCAACTGCATGCTTGGCATCTCCAACTGAATGGCTTCCAGTCATATCCAAAGCAGAGTTCTTGATTCTGCTTTTTTTACCTAAATCTGTTCCTCCTTGGTTTCCCCCATCTAAATAAATGTGACCTCAATCTACCCATTTGCTCAAGCCAAAAACCTAGGCACCATCATTGGTTCCATTTTTTTTTTCTCTTTCTCTCTCACTAACCGTATCCCATCTACTGACAAGTCATGCTAATCGATTTGTTAGTGACAAATAGATGTATCCATTGTATTTCCACAGCCGCTACCCCAACTCAAGTCACCATCGAAGTTCAACTAGAGTAGCCTCCCAGCTGGCCCTCACTTCTATTCCTGTTCCTCAAATTTCATTCCTTACACAGTTGCCAAAGTGATCTTTTCAAAAGATTTTTTTTTTTTTTTTTTTTTTTGCGGTACGCGGGCCTCTCACTATTGTGACCTCTCACTGTTGTGGTCTCTCCCGTTGCGGAGCACAGGCTCCGGACGCAGAGGCTCAGCGGCCATGGCTCACGGGCCTGGCCGCTCCGTGGCATGTGGGATCTTCCTGGACCGGGGCACGAACCGTGTCCCCTGCATCGGCAGGCGGACTCTCAACCACTGCGCCACCAGGGAAGCCCTCAAAAGATTTTTTTAAAGGTAGAAATTGAATAAATATTTGTTTAATGATAAATGATACAGAAAAGTTGGGTGGGTAAAACATCAGCAGAGTGATAATCCTGAGTGAATGTAGCTTCGATCCAGCCAAATCTATCTATTGCATAATGGCCCACTGAGTACTCAGTGTTTCTTCTGGCCCTGTCATGTGCTCTAACATTGCCCTATCTCTTCTTAGGGACTACTTGGGCTGTGCATCTGCCTGCTCAATTTTTTTAAAAACTAGCAAACATGCTTTCCTTTACTCTCTCCTCCCTCATTTCTGGAGCATTATTCCTAAATTGTCATATGAATGTTGCCAAAAATCTGGACTTTAGAAATATGTGAATGGTTAACAGCTTTGCTCACATTTCTTTTGGATAGTGAATGACGTACGGTCATAGCTACAGAGTCTCTTAGCTTCAAAGAAAGCAGAAACAACTCTGGGTTTGGGGGACTGTCTCACTCCCATTAACTCCCCTTCCAAATTGAAGCATATAGGTCAGTGTTTATGTCCCGAGTTGCATTAAACCCATTAAGCAATGGATGAGGTTGAGAGAGAATTGTGTGTTTGTTTGCTTATGAGTGTTAGAATAAGGGCTCTAACATGCCCCAGAAACTCTGGATTCTGACTAATATAATGATGTGCACTGCCCAAAGCGCCATCACATTCATTATGTCATTATTCAGCCCAATAATGCTACAGCTGTTAGTACCTACAGATGTCAGTAGGTACTAACATCTGTATTTTGCAAAAGAGGAAACTGAGGCTCACAGAGTTGCATGATAACATTACAGAGCTGTGTTGTTTAATGACAAATCCTGAGTGCATGGTGAAAACACCTCCCATCTGTCCCCTGAATGAGGTTAGGGGAAACTATTTCAGCAAGGTTGCCTGTTACTTATTGGAAACCAAGGGAAGCCCCTCCCTGTCATGGAAACCCCTTGCCCTGCACTCTTTCCCGTAGCTACAGTGAGCACCAAAAGGAATCCGGGCGACTCCATCCTCAGGGTGTCTGTTTCCTGGTGGGAGATTTCCCAGTGGATCTGCAGATTGTCCTTTTGCCTCCTCACATCACCAGGGCTGTTTCTGTGGATCTTGGCATCCTTGCTGTAGGGACAGCTCTCATTCACACTCCCAGCCCAGCCTGGGGAAGGACTGCTGATTAGACTGTGGGCTCTTCCCACCCACAAGCCAATCTGAGGCCGGAGGCGCTGTCAGACAGCCCCTCCGTCATCGTCAGTTCTCACCGCTGTGTGTTACCATGCAAGACAGAGGAAAATGACAGTTTTCATCATTTCCTGTTAAATGATTCAGTGCTGATTCAGCCAGTTTCAACTCTACAGCAATACAGTGAAGAAAAAAGGGGGGAAAAAAGACCCAGAATAGAAAAGTAAATGCTTACCAACCATTCTGAGGTATTGTTGCAGGTGGGCCCATTCTTTCCCTTCACTCAGTAAAGTCCTTGTCACCCTTTTCAAGGACAGATGACTGCACGAGAGGAGCTTCCTCAGGTCCCAGGTCAGTCTCTTTATTCACCTGACTTAATTCCCCTATAGGGGCTCTTTTTTGGAAAGATGCCATTACTTCTCTGGCCCCAGCAATGGGAATGTGTGTTAGGGTGAAAATCAGTTGGCAGAGCAGAAATATAGTGGCTCTGCCACAGAGCTGAGCCACGACCTTGGGTAAGTCATTTCCCATCTCTGAATCTCAAATCCTCTCTATAGAACAAAGATAAACCCTCTTCAAATGGATGTGAAACACTTTGCAAGCTATAAAGTATTGGAAGAAAGCAAATACATGGGGTTTTCTCTCCTCAAATGCCCCATTTACTTGTGCTGTAGGATCTCCCCGCATAAGAGCAGGAGGGCAAGGTGGCCAAACAGGGGTTGTCATGCCTGAAAGACACTCAGGAGAGAGTCATGCTCTGAAGAGGACTTTGTTTTGGCATCTTCTTTCTGGCTGAGGGCAGAAAGGAGGGCTCCTCCGTGAGCCTTTGCCTTTAGGGCTTTGCCACTTCTGAATGCTCCTTACCACCCTGGAGAGCCCGGGCTTCCTGCTCCAGCCATGTCCCCAAATCCCTTTATTGCTTGATTCAATCAAACTCTCCCTTCAGGGGATAATCCTCATTTCTTTAATCCCTTCCAGGTCACGCTAATTGATCCCTAAATGGACCTATTCCTTCTCTGCTCTCCCCACTTCAACTTTTAATATAATATGAATAATTAGGCTGTGTAAATAAATGAATCAGTTTCTTCCCAAGGACCACGGTTTGCTTTGTCCCGACATCCAAGCTAAAGAGTGATTCCATAGTGGGACTTCCTTTCTTCCCTCAGTATTTTCAAACATGCAGTTCTCCTTGCATGGGATATTCTCTTTTTCTTTCCTTTGCCCTATACCTAACTAACTCCTACGCACATTTTATGTTAATCTAACCATCACCTCCTCCACGCAGTCTGCCTTCATGCTATCAGACAGTCTGCCTATGACACATTCCCCAGCACCTGCACTTCGTCATCACCACCAGCACACCTGTAACTACTGTTACCTGCCCTACTAGGGACAGGTCCGTGGGAGCAGGGTTCATGCCTATGTGTTGACTCCCGTGTCCCCAGGGCCTAGCACTTTGCCTTGCACACAGTAGGGGCTTCATAAAGAAATGCTGAATGAATAAATTTTTGTGGTGCGGAAGATATATTTTGGCACTAACTTGGAATTGGCAGGAGCTCAGAGGTCATCTAGACAAGGGCCTCCACTGAAGTCTGGCATCCCTGTGCAGTGTTCCCGACAGAGACGTGACTGGCTTCCACATGTACAGGAGCAGATGTCGAGACATCACTTCTGCACAAGGCCATTGATTCCTCACTTTGGCAGTTCTACTAGCAAGTTCTTCCCCATCCAAACTGGCTCTGCACACTAACTGTTCCCTTCCTAACCATAGGTGAGGTTACAGATGTTCTGTAACAAGCCCTGCAGTTGTGTCCAACACCGATGGACATCATCCCACTTGGGATTTCTTTATTTCTTTCTGAAGTCATTTACCTAATCCTGCTGCCTCCTGTTTCCATCCCACTGCCTGGTGTCAGGTCTTCCATCATTCAGATGGAGGCTTCCTTAGGACTGTCTGACACTGACTTCCAGATGCCTCCCCAGACACTGTCTTTCACACCTCTGTTGACTCCACTCCCTGTCCCCATTCCATACTCAGACACAAGTCCCTGAACTTCTGATGGAGTGCAGCACCCTGGATGCTCTCTTCTTGGAAGGTGAGTTGGGACATTAGTTAGACAGAGTGAGAGTATTTTCTCTTGTGAAATGTAGACATTGGCCCCAGTGTGCCTTCTGGAGCCACATACCCCTCCATGAGGGGGGAACTCCTGCAGTGACCTTCTTTTCCCCACACTCCCGCACCTGAGATTGTCTCTCTTCAAGTCCAACAGTCTCGGTCCTTCTGCTGTTTCTCATGTGGTGTGGTTTGAAAGCTTCCACAGCTCCAACCATCCTTCGCAGGATGATTATTAACGGGGACCTCCCTCAAAAGTCACAAACCTGACCCTAGCCAGATCCACCTGAGTCCCTAGAGTAACAGATGGGCCTCAGGTTTTCATTTACACACACAGAACACTGAGAAGTGTCCCCATCACTATCATCAGATAATTATTCTTTCTCACAGTGGAATATATTACGTGCAGCAAGGCAAAAGTTGCCCTGGGGAAGGACTAGGATTATATACAATCTGCTCTCTATTTAAAAAATGAAAAGGAAAATGGAAAAAATTTCCACAACTTCTCCCTTTCTGTGCTGTTAAGATAAACATCCTTTCCCCCAGTTACACAGCTCAAGCTGATGGTGAATACTTTTCTCCCTACAGAAATTGCTTCTGAGAAGCAGACATTTAATATTTCCAATCTGTCTCTGAAGCCGAGATTAAATTACATTCTGTTTTGAAGGAATCGAAAACACACTTGTTAATATAATAAATGCCTTCCGTTAGTTCTAGAATTTGTCTTTGTTAGGCACATAATTCAAGAATTATCTATTATGGTAAAAAAAAATTGAGCCATCTGGGTCTGTGCTAATATCTGCAAGCAATAAGTCTTCGATTTCCTTCATACTTCATTACTGGCGATGCACAGAGAGCAATCATTCCAAAATCAGAGCTTGTTTTCTGTTGCTGGACTATAGTTCATCAGGATTTATGATGCAACAAAAAGGCATTTTCTTGATTTTCTTAAGTTAAGCTAACAGTCCAGTGATGACAACCCCATTAAAACTCAGCAAGTTAGATGTTAAAGTTATGGAATTTTATACCGTATCTATCATATTTACAAAGCGGCTTTCTTTCCTCCAAATTTCCGTAGAATCTTTTATCAATAGAAAGGAGAGGAAAAATGTTTATTTACCATACATTTGTTAAGCCATATACATTCGCAATGTATCTTACCTGACAATGTGGAAAGGGTATAAAGCATTATCAAACTGACTAATTTTGATGATGTAGAGAAAAGAGATGGTAGGCAAATAGCATTCTCTCCAAATGAACTCTGCCACACTGCTTTTTAATATGCTTCTCCCTGGGGATGGAGAGCAGGGAAGCACCAGCTCACTGGTAGCTGGGGTCAGCAGCACAACTTCCTCTAGAAACAGCACGACTGCCTGTCTCTGGGTTACTGGACCTGCAGTCTACAGATGCACAACTTGTACACTGTATGTTGTGAATCTTCTGTGACTTAGGATGCTGGAAACATTTAGTACCAGCTGAGACATTGGGAATCAATGTGGAAAAGGAATCTCTGACTGGCAAGAAAAAGAGATTTCTTGGCTTTAAAGTCTTGCATTTAGGCAGTTCCCGTTCACGACAGGGGAATTCCTGGTAGGTACTGAAAGCATCGGTTTATTCTCCGTGACTCTTTTCTTCCTCAGGGCTGCCTGTTGGACTTACAGTAAAAGAGTTATCCAGGGCAAGAAGGTTTTTTTTTTTTTTTTAAGAAGGGAGCTCTTGTCATCTAAAAGTCAAATAGAAGTCTCTCAGGTCAGTTCCATCTTAAATCAGCCTGCAGCTTGCTGGTGGCCATGACCTTAGTAGCAGGGACCTGACAGACACACGTGGATGACACTGAAAGCAGAGAAGGTGTTTGAAGAAATTTCATTCTGAAAAGAGGTGAGCTTCCCAAGCGGTGTGAGTCCATTGTAAACTTGGATAGAGTCAGAGAGATGGATTGAGTTCCTGAGAACCCCACAAAGTCTTGTCTCTGGGCATCTTCCCATATCTTGCTATTCTATTGATAGAAACATGGTGGGAAAGGGAGAGGAAAATGGGAGCCAACATTTTTTGTGCACATTGTAGTCTACACACTGTGCTAGGCATGTTTATATATGTGATCTGTGGTTTTCTAAGATACCTGATCTGCTGTTTTCCCCAAACATAGCCTCCCATGAACCCAAAGCTACAATTTCCAGCTGTGATGGGGAGACACGAAAAAAATGTGTGCCCGATTGTGCTTCATGATCTGCCCCCAGGAGGTGACTGATGTGGAGCAGGCAAAAGCACAATCACTTTGATAGATGACTGGCTCCTCCAGGCTCTGTTTCTAAGAAACCCAAAGTCTTCCTGTGTGATTGCCTAAGATTCCAGAAAGCCTGGGCTTTGTTTCTTTCTGCCATCATTGTGTCTGAGGTCAGATGCCATCTTCTGTGTGACTAACTCCCTTTCCTGAAATGAAAACCAGTAGAAACAGCTTCCAAACACAATCGGCCTGTGCCAGTTGGTAGTTGAATTCTCCTGTCCACCAGTCTGTGCTTCTCGTTCTCTCAGCCTGGTGACTTAGTGCTGTAAAGTTAATTCCCAGTTGTTCTATCATTACCCTTTATCAGGCCTCCCTTGGGGTACCCAGGGGAATAATGGAACACAGACTCCATTTTTTATGAAACTGCCCTGTAATAAAATAATTTTTAAAATGATAGATTAGATCTTAAAATATATGAACAGCTTATGTTATCACTTGCCTGAGAGAATTCACCCCTCCTGTATGGTTCTGACTCTGTTTCTGATGAAATTTTTAAAAAATGCTGTTGTGAGCATTTGGCTTCTGATTTTCCATGATTCTTATTTGTAAGCACTTTTGTGCTGGTACCTCCTTATAATTTACTAAGTGCTTTGCTCTTAGAGATCATTTAGCAGAAAGAAGTGCAGGGAAATTACATCTGGCAATTATGCCAGTAAATTTCACTCCAGGATTTAGGCTGGGTAGGTCATTCTTTGCTTTAGGTTTCCTGTCCTTGCCCCTTGCAACAGGTTGCCTGAGGGCTGTTCCCGACCGTGTTGAAGGAGGCAAGAGGCGATTGATTGCCTGCTGTGAAGCTGTCATTTAGGGCTCTGATGGCCCTGGGAATGCATGAGTGAGACTCCTTCAAGAGCCAGAACAAAGATAGTACAGCCAAGGCAAAACTCAAGAAGGCTACATTCCAAAAAGTCTTGTGGTCTCTCAGACCTCAAAGAAAGAACGTGGACAAAATTATTTTCTCTGCCTTAGAGAAGATGCCAATAATCTTGCCTATGACCTACTCCTCTCCCTTGCCTAACCACTTCCCATGCCTTTTGCATAGAACAACCATATAATGTATCTCCAAACGCAGGTACTTTTGAGAGTGAAAGGGGGAGCTTAATAGTCACACAAGAAAAATGGATGTTACCAAAGATTCCTGGGCAAACTGGGGGTGAGTGGACACTGCCTCCCAAGAACCCCACTTCCAGGGTTAACAAGAAATGGGGATATACAATAAGACTGAAGGGCTTCCCTGGTGGCGCAGTGGTTGAGAGTCTGCCTGCCGATGCAGGGGACACGGGTCCGTGCCCCGGTCCAGGAAGATCCCACATGCCGCGGAGCGGCTGGGCCCGTGAGCCATGGCCGCTGAGCCTGCGCGTCCGGAGCCTGTGCTGCGCAACGGGAGAGGCCACAACAGTGAGAGGCCGGCGTACCGCAAAAAAAAAAAAAAAAAAGACTGAAGAAACAGTGGTTTCAGTCATTAGCTCTGAGTCCATTTCTCCATGTTGTCTTTTCCAAAGAGCTGGCGGTTTCAGCCTTCTTGCTGCCAGGAACAGAGAAGACATTTGATATCATGTGTACTTGGTCTTCTGAGGAGTTAGTATGGTGAAGCATCAAAGCATGTGGACTCTCAAGCCAGACTGTCTGGATTTAAATCTTAACTCCTCACTCACTGGCTGGGTGACCTTGGGAAAGTTACTTACTTTTTTGGTGCTTCAGTTACTGAGTAAGGGAAGAAAAGAGAACCCAGGAAGATTATAGAAATGGAAACGCATCTACCTGGAAACAAGAGGCAAGAGGAAAGGAGGTGGCCTCCTCACAAGGGTTACCATTTTTTAAAGGCCCACCAACATCAGACCCTACATGATAACTTTTACCTTAACAACAACTCTGCAAGGTACATATTCTTATCACCCTCATTAACATCGTCACCATTGTTTTGTCTATTTGGCAGACATGAAAGTGGAAGCTTGATGACATTAAGTATCTTGCCCAAGGTCATACAGCTAGCAAGAGTTAGAATCTCAAGCAACCTATCACAGACACTCAAATCTGCATTTCTTCTAGAATGCAACGTCTCTCAACTGGGGTACACATGTATACGATAGCGTATTCTGCTTCAGTGAGACCCCTAGTCAAACTTAACTCACCACCAGCACACACTCCCTAGAGAAGTTTACCCCAATGCCAAAGCCCCTCTTGCCAAGGCATTTCTCCTTCCTCAAGGCCTCTATGGCATCGCTGTGTGACCTAGGACGAGCTCCTTAATCTCTCCTTGCTTTGGTTTCGTCATCTATAAAATGGGGCTTATATTCACACCCACCTCGTGGGAGTTTTGTGAGCGTTCAGTGAATGAATACATGTAAAGCCCTTAGAATGGTGCCTGGCACGTGGAAAGTGCACCATTATTTGTTGTCAATATCACGCTCCCAGCTCGTCGAGGGACATCAGAAAGTTGGAGAGACAGTGGCCTCCTCATTGGGTTGGGAGGAATGTGGAAAACTTCAGGATTCTTCTGCCAAACAAGAAAGAGGTGGGCAGGACAAACAAAAAGATCCTCTTTCCTGACCTCATAAAGAACCTTCCCAAGGATCTGTCTCACAGGTCATTCTCTCCTTCACTTACACAGTAGCAAGTAATTGGTCCACATTTAACATCATTGAAACCTAGGTCTGCTGTTTCTGCCTTTGCCTGCTGATACTCTCCTGCTCCCGTGCTGCCTGCATATTAGCAATGTTAGCTGGCACAAGAACCTCCCAGACCGCTGGCTGCTCTGTGTCTACCTGGGAAGAGCGAACCAGAGCAGAGCAGTCCAGCCTGAGAGGCACACACACCTGAAGGAAGGTTTTTCATCTAGAAAATGAGGAGGTTGGACTCACTCAATGATCTCCAAGGCCCTCTCCAGCTCTGACATTCTACGGGTCTGTGACTCAGAGGCACCCCTGGATTACCAGGGCTGAGCCAGTTGCATTTCTCATCCATAATGAACTAGAGGGAAGTAATTGGTGGGAATTAAAGTCTCAAATCCCCAGCACTGCAGTTTGTCCTTGCTGCTTATTGGGAAGCTGAAGGTCATGCTTTGCCAGAGTCTTAAATATCAATCTCATCCATAACCCTCATTCAGGCTGCCTGGAGAGTCAAAGTCTCTTATTCCAGAAGAGAGCAAGGTGGGGAAAGGACAGAAGACAATGGAATATTTTAATACCGGCAAACAGCTTCTGGAGTCGAATGGCCTTGTTCAGCTTTCCTTTGCAGCTGTGTTGTTTGATCTCCTTGCCATTGGGTTGGAAATTGTAAAAATATTTAACTTGCAAAACTACACGGTAGATATGGTTTTCCATCCACCAGCTTTTAGGAGGAATTAAACATCCTGGAACACTGTGATAACCGGAGACCATAGGCTGAATCCTCAAGGGCAATAAGGTACCATAAACAGGGATACAGGTCATAGGCTTTGTCTTGTCCAGCCTATGAAGTGCAAACTTGAGAATGAGTGGGGGGAGCGGAGACAGGGTAGGTGGGTATGCAGATTCTCTACAGGGTCAAATGATAGTTTCCTGGATGTCAAATTCAACATGGAACTGGGCCAAAAGAGAGAGTGGCTTCTCCTAGTCTCTGGAGACCTAATTCAATTCCACCTGCTGTTGGGATTCCAGTTACCCTCAAGCAAGTTGTGTCTCTACTGCATTACAATGGCATATTCAACAGCCTAATGAGACCTTTGTCATGGGGTCCACCTGCCAGAGAATTGCTTGCTTCTGTCTATCCCAAGTGTCTCTCTGATTCACGTCCTATCACTTGGCTCTCCTAAAATCACTTGTTCACAAGGTTCACTGATGATTTCAGTAGATCAGTGCTCCGGACACATGTATAAGAGGCAGTATAAGAGGTCACTAAGCACCAAAACCCACAGCCAGACAATCCGGGTTCAAACCCCAATTCTGTCACACCGTGACAACTCACTTAACGTTTGTGACTCAGTCTCCCCATGTGTAAAATGGGGAATAATTTACATCAGCATGTTGTGGAAAGGATTGTGGTATATGAATATTTATCTATGTATCACCTGTTTTTTTTTTTCTTCTTTTTCATCAAGCACAGGCCAGGTCTATTGTGTCAGAGACTACTGGTGAGACTCATAAAGCTCTTCAAATCCTCCTTCACCACCTGAGGGATTTATCCCTTCAGGCTCTGAAAGTTTAATTCCAGTTTTTGCTGCTGAAGAAGGGAATGGTTACTTATCTAACGATTATCTCACTATTTTGCCAAGATCAAATCCCTTCCTGGTTTGAAAGGAAGAGGAAAGAAAATAAGATGGCACTAAGTGTTGTGAAGAAAGAGGTGAGAAAGCTGGGGGTGGCATTGGGGGGGAGGTGGAGAGAAGAAAGGGGCCAAAAGAGATTTTGCTAGAGGTCCAAGCAAAGCTTTGTTGATTGTATAGATTTGCTTCTCTGGTCTCGCTAATTGTGCTTCCCCTCCCCTCTGCCATCAGAATCTCCCACATCTCTCCTTGCCTTTCTCCTCTCCTCCCCCAACCAGGTCCACACTGCCCTGACCCCCCAGAGGCCCCTCAGAGCTGAGGGCAAGAAGGAGGTGGGATGAGGTGGGATTTCATGGGATTTGTGGTCACCATCCCTAGCACCAAGCCCTGCTGTGATTACCAGATATTCAGAAATAAGCCTGGGAATACACTTCAAAAGAGTGCTCAGACTGACACCGAAGCTGCATCCTCACTGCTTGGTGCAGAGTGGCACGGAAGATGGAAACTACCAGCCGGATGCTTCTAAGGAAGGGGGTTCGCACCTCCAGTGGAAAAGAAGAGGGTGCCCCCTCCCCTCAAGCTGAGATTTGATTCCTGCTCTTTGCAGCTCCAAGGCATTAAGAGTTCTGTCAATGGCATATTATATTGACTAGGAACTAGCACTTTCTCTAAAAAAGGTTCAGAGGCCCAGATGGGCAGTGCTCGCAGCCCCATATTTCATCCCCTGAGTCAGGTTCCTTCTCCTCCTCCTCCAGCTCTTTTTTCTTTTCTCCACCTCCAGAAAAAGGCCTTGGGTTGTACAAGGGACTTGAATTTTGGGAGGGGGAATATCTTTACAAAAGTAATACACACTCATTGGGGGAAAAAATAAAGTAGAGAATTTGTGAAGAAAAAAGCAAATTATTCCCATAATGGCCTAACCCAACAAGTCCCCTTCTCAGGGGTGGTCTTGTGGAACAGCCTTGAGAATATTCTTCCAGAAGCTTTGTATGTACGTGTAAGCAAATGAGAATAAATACAGCAATATTTTATGGATAAAGTAAATTTACATAATGCTTATGAGTATGCAACTGCATATTCTGCTCTGTGATAGATCATGGATGTATTTGTTTCCTAGGGTTGTTATAAAAAAAGTACTAAAAACTGGGTGACTGATATACCTTAAACTTACACAGTGCCATATGTCAATTATACCTTCATAAAACTGAAGAAAATAAATAAACATAAATAAAGAAGATTTTATTTAGAAAAAAATAAAAACAAATAAAAACTGGATGGTTTAAACAACAAGAATGTATCGTCTCACTATTTTGGAGGCTAGGAATCCAACATCAAGATGTCGGCAGATTCATGCTTCACCTAATGGCTCTAGGGGAGAACCCTCCCTTCCTTCTTTTAGCTTCTGGTGTTTGCCAACAATCCTTGGTGTTCCTTGGCTTGTGTAGACACATCACTCTAGTTACCTGGCTGTCTTCTCCCTGTGTGTCTTCATATCCTCTTTGCTCTGTGCCTGTCTCTATATCTAAATGTCTCCTTTTTATAAGGACACCAGTCATATTGTATTAGGGCCCACCCTAATGACCTCATTTTAACTTGATTGCTCCTGTAAAGACACTACTTCCAAATTAGACCACATTCTGAGGTGCTAGGTTGGGGGGTGGTTGGGATGTCAACATATCTTTTTTGGGGGGACACAATTCAATCCATAACAATAGGCATCCTTTTGAATCTACATCATTTTCTCAATGGCTGCCTGATATCCAGAGTTTTATTGTGTTATAATTTACCATTCCCCAAATGATGGACATAAGGTCATCTTTAATTTTCTGATATGCCAAACAGGACTTTAATAAAAAATCTTATATCCTAGCCCACATATTCTTGTTTTTGCATTTTTTTTTTTAGAATGGGATCCTTAGGAGCAGAATATCTGGGTCTGTAAGATACGTACATCTTAAATTGTGATGGCTATTGTAAAATGTTCCTGCATATAATTGTATTCATTTTTACACCCAACAGTATATAGAGGTACCCACCTTCCTACATTTTCATTAACACTAGAGATCATCAATACTTTATATTTCTGCCAATCTGATGGGTAAAAAGAAATTTGTATCTTGTTTAATAGGTATTTCTCTGATCTCTAGACAAACTCATCATAAAATGTTTATAATCCATTTGAATTTTTATTCAGTGAATTTAAAAAAATATTTTGCCCATTATTTTATGGAGTTGTTTATTAATCCAACAGATATTTATAGAACATCCATAATGTGCCAGTTAGAGCACTGGGTTGCATCTTTTTTTTTTTTTTCTTATTTGTTTGTAAGTTTTTAGAAGGTATCTTCATAACGGGGAAATTAGTCCAATTTGTATAATATCATTAAATTCTCTTCTTGGATTTTTGCTTTTTATTGTTTCCCTATAAAAATTGTAAACACTTAATTAAATTACTCCCTTTTTTCTTATTTATTCTGAATCTCTGCTTAGAAGGCTTTCCATAGTCCAAGAGTATAGAAAGTATCCTGATATTTTCTTCTACTACTTTGTAATTTTGGTAGGTTTTATTTGCATTTAAATTATTAATCCATACAGAGCTTGTATGTTTTTTACGTAAGCTTATCTCTTTTTTTTCCAAAATGGTCTGCTGATTTAAATACCACTTATCAATTATTTTGTCCTTTTTTCTACTAGTTAGCGATAAATACATTAGCTAACATTGGATATTTTCTGCTTTTGCCTTGGTTCCCTGAACATAGAACCTAACAAAAACTTGAGTGCATTTGGAAATGTAATCCCAGGAAACAGGAATTCTGAAGTGGAGATTAAGACCTGGCAGGAGGGAAAGTTAATACATGAATGTGATTTCAAGTCAGCCACCCCTATGGGTAACCATTACCTAATTCCCTGGATCTTCTGAGAAACTTTACTAAATATTCTGGGACTAATACTAAATACACTGCAAATGTAGGGGAGAAGAATTTATCCCTTGACTCCCATTCATCACTGGTCAAGGGTGGCCCCATAAATATCAGCTCCCCTACAATTCTAGGTTGGGCATGTATGAGTGCAAAACACATTCTCACCTACATTCCTCATGATGTCCCACAGCATAAACTGGGATCTGGCTGGGGCCAGGATTTAAAACCATGTAGTGTAATTCTACAGGGTATACTTCCAATCATTACACTGTAAGTTCCTCTTTGCATCAAATTCCCATATATACATGGATCCATATCTGGATTTCTTTTTTCGTATTATGCACCAGTACCGCACCATTTAAATACTGCAGCTCTAGAGTATGTTTTGACTCCTGGTAGTTTTTTTTAGCACTCTATCATGAAATATTTTAAAATATGTTGGCTGTAACTAACTATCTTCCACATGTGAGCCAGAAGTAATTAGAAAGGCAAAGGATGATTAAGATGCTTTGGGCTTTAAGTAATCGAAATCTCAACCAAAAACAGATGTTTGTTATCCCACATATTAAGAGGTCCATAGGCAAGTATTTTCAGAATTAGCTAATATAGCTACTCAGAGACTTAAGGTTTCATACTCATTTATTTTTCCACTTTTCCAGATTATTGGCATTTGCCCTAAAGGTTTTCTGTCCATGGTCCGAGATGAGTACAGCACTTTTAACACTACCTCCTGATTCAACCAAGACCAGAAGATGTGGATTTGGGTAGGAAGCTTATAGTGTCTGCTATCATGACAAAGAAGATCACGATTCAATTCAGAGACTATATCGGTTTAATATTCAATAGAACTAAAAATATTCCAAATTTGCTTTCTAATTAAATTATGATCTCTATGTTGAAACCAAAACAGGAGAGATTTTAGGAGGAGAGTTCAGGGAATCTAAGTAATTTAATTAAAGATCTTAATTCTTCTATGAATAAAGGGAAATTGTGTCTGAGTTCAAAAAATGCACCATGTCTTTCTTAGAAGAATTCAATTTTGCCACAATGTCTTATTAAGACAAGGGGAAGCTGACTTTCAACCTCCTGAGCTGCAGCTCTCAGTGTAATTCAAACCAGAGCATTTTACAATTTCAGATCTGGGGAAATCTGGAAAATCATGTGTTCCTGATGGTTCAGTTACAAATGAAGAAACACAAGCCCATTCAAAGTCAGAATGAGGACTAGAAACCCATTCCCTAAAGACTCTGCCATGCCCTCTCCCCCTGGACCCTTTCCCCAGATGGAAGGGAAATGAACTCTGATCATTTATGGCTACACTTCTTCTGTGACTAAAAGCCCTTGAACCACTTTTCTAAAATGGGCACACACTAACAGTCTTCAGAACCTAATATTGCTGTGCTCAGAAGATCTAGATATTTTCTAGATAATTTAGATTATATTTAAGTCTTACCAACATTCTATGAGACCGTTTAGGCATTTGAAGGACATTGTAAGCTTAAAATCTGAAAAGACAATTGAAAATTTTGTCATGTATTTTCTAATTAAATGGATCATGTGTACTGATTGCAGAAAACTTGGAAACTTCTATTTTAAAAAAAGCTCAAAGAAACAAAAATCACCCAGTATCCACCACCTATAATTACTGTTAACATCATGGCTTGTGTCTGTCCATACGTTTGTAATGCATATTTATATATGCCTTTTTAAATGAAAAAGTGTGGTATTTTAATTTTTTGCAGCCTCCTTTCTTAAAAAGAGATCAGGAGCACTTTCCAATATCAATAAATAGTATACAACTTGATTTTTTAATGCAAATTATCATACTATATAAATAAAGTACACTTAACCTAATCAATTCCCTATGGTTCAACATGTAGGTTTATTACTAATATTTTAATATCTTAGACATATCTTTATGCATTTCCAAAGGTAGAAAAATGCAGTCAAAAGATAGGCACTTTATTAAGGTCATTAATTCATTTTGCCAAACTGCCCTCCAGAAAGCTTATACCAGTTTACACAGCTCCTAGCTGTGTGCAAGCTGTCCTTATTCCCCACCCCCTTGCCCACACTAGGGGTTATCATTCATGGTAATTACAGCCAAGGGCAGCTTTTGTAAAAGCCAAGCTTACCTTTGTGATGCAATTTATTTGTACCCCTTTGCAGCTCCCGTGAATTCCTGTCTCCGCCAAGGCCGTGAGGTGGGTTTCTGGACCCACTGGCTGTGCTGACATTGATTCAACAAACGGTTTTGCCAAAAGGACAAAGCTAACGGATGTGATCGCTAGGGAGACCTGCTAGCAACAGACCATGAAGATGGCTTGAGGGGGAAACAGCAGCTTCTCCAGAAGTGCCTCTGACATACTGGAGCGAGGTGATCCCTTCTTTAATTGCTTTCACCTTCCTCTCCTGCAGGTTATTTCCCTCCTGGTCTCAGATTTCCCCAGGTAGGGGCTCATTTGCATTTCCTTATGCAGTTCATGCCTCTGGACACACAAAGGTGAATCTGAGAGCAAATTTAACAAACTGGCAGGAGAATCTATTCCAGACAGCTCTGGAGAGGCTTGGTATAGTAGGGTATTTTATTCACTGCTAAATCAGTGCAAACAACAGGGTGCTTTATTTCTTTCCATGCAAGCTTTAGTAAACCAACCCAGTCATAATGAATTCTGGGGCAGCATTAATGTAAAAGAGTAATGGTGATTAGGTAATTATCAAGTACAGAGTATTTAACCTTCCCAGTGACAGAACTGCCTAAGACTAGCTGATATCGTGTATGCTCTCTAGAAATAATTAATAATTTTAAAATTATCCAATCTCTACCATTAATCAAGAAATAAGGATCCAGGAGCAGCATCAATCAAGCTGAGTTTTTCCTCCGTTTAACGTTGGCCAATGTGCTGCTTCTCTCTGATGTCTTTGAATGTGTCGGCCTTTTTCATTTTTATTTTAGGCTGGCCAGACTTAAGCTGCTGCAAGTCTCTCAGAATATCTCAACAAGCTGAGACACATCACCCTCTAAAATTATCCACCCCAAGCGAAATGCCAGGGAGTAACCTTTGGCCTCTGCCTTTTTTAATTGCAGCTCAAACCATTTTTAAGCCACAGGCTGTGACAACCCCATGTTCTGCTCTCCTTCACCCACACTCCAACCCCCCACACCCCTCTTGGGTGGTCTACTCCAAAGAGATTGTGTGTGTGTGTGTGTGTGTGTGTGTTTTATACTGTATTTTATCCCACTTTAAAAAAAAAAGGTGTGCCTTCTCCCCAACATAAAGTTTAATTCCACAGCGAAGGCAGCTATACTTAGTTGGGCCTTATGAACCCATACATACATGAGTGCCTGTGTGCACCCACAAATAAACACACAGATATTACCTGGCATGTAGAACAATTCATTATGCTAAGTGACAACGTATGTACTACAGGAAGATTCACAGTAGAATGACTAGAAGGGACTTTAAAAGGTCATTTTCTCCAAACCCCTTACAGAGAAGATAATCTTGAGACATTGAGAAAAGCAGCGACTTTTCCAGGATCATACAACTAATGATAAAGAGGAAAATAATTAAAATACAATTTCCTGACTCCTGATCCCAGAACTCTTTTCCCTAAATGGAATTGAGTCCAAGACCAGGGTATTCAAATAATATAGGCAATCTAATTATGAAAATATTTGCTTCTATACATGTTGCTTCCTCCCCCTAGAATGTCCATGCAGCTTTCTTCTTTGAATGGCTGACTCCTTAAGATTCAGATCAAAGAATACCTGCTCCAGGAGACCTTCCCTGATACACTCAGGGTTAAGGCCCCTTCTGTGAGAAATCTGTGCTTAACCTTAAACTTAAACATTTTTCAGAGTATAGCCAGTGTTGGTTTTCAGGTCTTTTATTTCTCCTGTGATTCTAAGATGAAGAGGTTGTATATTGTTTCCTGTTGCATCCTCAAGCACTAGCCTAATGCAGAGTGCTCAAATAGATATCACCAAATTATGCAAAATCATAGAGATTCATGAAGCCATGACAAGGCCAAAGGGGCATATTTGCAGAAGAGCTCAGGCCAGATAATTTGTCAACAATCTGGGACACGTAGACACACAGGAGAGTGAAGGAAAATCACCACCAAAGGGTGCCCCTGGGGGACAAGCCCAGCACAACCTCAGACAGTCTTGCTTCTCCATGAAGCAGAAATGCTCATCAGGGTGAAGCCCATGATGGGCTAAGGGAGGACAAGGAGTGACTCTACTTGTACAGAAAAGCAGAAAGGGAGCAGGAGACAGCAGGGGAATGTGGATGCCAATAACAACCTAGAATGGACAGCTGTCTGGATGTCTCCTTGTCATCTGCAACTTGTTTCTTGAAAGGGAACTATTTTGGGGAGAGGGGAGGGGTCTAAATTTCTGCCTGTTGAGTAAATGGACTATCTGCTTATTGTAGATCCAGGCTCCATGTCTGGGGATGTAGATGGGGATGGGGTGTTGAGTCTATGAAATATACTCAGTCCCTAACTCAGTGTTGAGCTTTCAGGAAACACAAAGCATTGCATGGGCTTTTCCCATGCATCCCTTTCTTCCTCATTAGGCTAGGCCTGGATCATTAGTCCTGCATCCAGGAGTGTCTTTATTCTTTGTAGGCATTTGCTAAGGACTGTTGATGCCAGGCACTGGGCTGGGCACTTGATTCTATAGCTCAGTGTTTCCTAAACTTCTGTGATCATGAGAATCATTTTCATTACAGACTCCTGGACAACCATTCTATATCAACTGATTTAAACTCTAGGGAAGGGGCCTAAGAATATGTAGTTTTTCCAAGTAACCCAAGGAATTTATACCATCAGACAAGGTTGGGAAATACTGATAGAGATAAATAATAGCATAATAACAATAATAAAATAAAATAAATAAAAGATAATCACTCCTGCCTCCAATGAGTACACAGTCAGGTAAAAAAAATATTCTTTAAAATAATCATTCCCAACTCAGGGGACACTCACATGGCTTTCTAAGAAAACACATGAAGAAAACTAGAGTTTCCACCTTAAATGCATGATATTCATTTGTATGATTTCAGTGCAAGCATCTCTTGTAGGGAATGACTTGGAAATCCCCAAATGGGGACAGGTAACCAAGGAGAGGACTCCAGGGTAGCTATTGAAACTGTTGGCCTAACTAGAGGACCCTCTGCAGATCAAGGCTCAGGAAATGAAAATGTAAACTTTCATAAGGAGAAGAGAGTTTCTTTGGGTTCTGGGAAATATTTGCAGACAGTGTGGAGAATGAGTAAAAGTAAAAATCAGTCACCCGAGCAGAAGCTTATGATAGATGAGACATTTAGTACACATTATGCAGACAAAAAATTTCCCCAGCTTCAGCCAGTATGCAGAACTTGGAGCAGCTGGGCAAATAGTTCTCAGAAATTCCTGAATGATCAAAATCCTATTTGGCTGTAAAATGTGCATTGCCACCACGCAGGTAACCCAATGTCCTCTCTCCCCTCTCTGCATCAGCATCTTTGCCTCCTTACCTGCCATTATCCCCTCCCCTTAGAGGACTCCTCCCCTTTCCATCTGTTGGGCTTGGCTCCCTTTCAAATGCTCTCACCCTCCTCTGGAAGCTTATCGTCAGCCCATGAGGCATTAATGCATGTACTGATGGTAAAGACACAATGAAATTATTTCTACATGGTGCCAGGATAATCAAAGCACTTGTTAGGGGAAAAAAACAAAATCAGTCTGAATGGCATTTGGTAACATGGACTGCATTTATCACTTTTCAACTAGTACATTTTGGTGTTAAAAGTCATTAAATATTCAGGATTACACGGTCCAGGGTTTTTGTTTCAAATTTGTTTGTTAGCTTGTTTGTTTTGTCCTGTTTGGCAATGGAGATTATTTTTCCAATGAAATATTACGCAGAAGCCTAATACACAACGTATGCACATTGAGCTGCTCTGGATAGACAAGCAGAAGGAATCAGATTCCTGCTACCCCCTGCCCTTGTTCTCCCTCGGTATCCCCTAAATCACCCTACAGGTGCCTAAGACACTGAAAAAACCTGTCTGAAGTCCTCCAAGCCCCTTGTTCCACAAATAAGGAATCTGAGACCCAGATATTGGAATTGGCATGCAGAATTCTTGCCAAAAGTAGCAAAACTGGAAGCAGAACTCAAAGCAGAACTTGGGTCTCTTGAATTGCAATCCACTGCCCTTGCCTCTACATCAAGAAGAGAGCCTTAGCCAAGAGGCCAATGTTCCTCCATGGGTTCTCACCACCCCAGGACAGTGGGGCAGGGTAGCAAGAGGAAGAGGCATATGTTTCTTAGGCCATCCATCTACTGCACACTGCACCAACTCACTACTTTCTTTGTAGGCACTCTCCCATTTCTTTAAAATTTTCAGCTGAGTTAAGGTCAAAATGACAAGTTAACCCCTTCCAAACTAGACAGCTATCCCAAAAGAAAATAAAACGGAAAGTTGCAGTTTTCTTCTCAATTTCTGTGTACTCCAGACCCGCCTATCAAGGAGACAATTGTTCACCTAGCTCTGGGCATTCCTTTCTGCTTCCTTCTACCTCCCTCTCAATTACTGATCCAGTCCACATCTCTGCATTTGTGTCACTGTTCCCCCACCCCCAAGAATATCAAATAATCTTAGCTTCTGTGAAGACTCATTGTCCTGCCCTGGAGAGCCTCTCCTTTTATAATCTGCCAATAAAGTATTAATACATTTGTTGCCTCAAGGTGCACTCTTTAATGAGGGCCATGGACATTCACTTAGCTGAATTTGATAGCGACAATACATTGACATTGGTAAGGTTAATCATCCAATGCTTTATTTCATTGAACTAGTTGAACAACTCTTAGCACATTGATCCACAGTGTTCTACAATTCATCTTTGCTATTACTTTAATGGTGCCATGGCATCAATGCCCTTTAAGTAATTGGCACCAAGAGAAGATGGACTTGGCCTTGTCGCGTTGGATTAGAGCTATGCTGAATTGTGAAAGATTTTTGTCTTTCCTTTATTCTCTCTTTTTACATACTCCTGATTGAAGAGGCAAGAGGGGGCTCACAGAGGCCAGGAGGGAGATTCTGGCTGTATAGTAAAGAGACAGAATTACACATTCAGAAATACAAAGATCAACATTCCGAAGCCTTGATTTCCTTTAGATCATCAGGCCTGTGTGACCGTGAGCAGGACTCTGAGCCTCCTTAGATCTCAATGTCTTCATTTTAAGTAATAAAATGAAGGATAATTAATAAAATCTACTCATCCCCACCTGCCTCACAAAAGATGGGTCTTAGTTTCAAGACTTGATGCTTTACCTTTGGTGCAAGGAGATGGCAGAAGAAAGAGAAAAGAGCGGGCTGGGATCTCACCTGATCCCTGCCCATAAGGATGGGCAGATACTCATTTGGGGACACTACATACCAGAGGCCAGCTCTGAGGTGACACTTGGGAAAGCTGGAAATAGAGTCTAAGATCTTGGTGAGTGCTATGGCTCAGCCAGGAGCGGGCAATGAGATCCTGACCAGCAGGGCAGAACACATTAGTCAAGATTACAGGTGAGGCCAGGCAGGTGGTCGGTTCTTGGGAGTATGTCCTTGAGACACGTTTGTCTAGTAAGACTGAATTCAAGACAGGCCCTGTGCCCTGAAGATGAGCCTTGGATGGGTGAAAACTTTGAAAAGGGGGTCCTGGCTGATGGGAAGATGGGCCCTGGCTGGGGGACCACACAGAGCTTAGTGATCTCTCTGACGAGAGATACTCCATTATATTTTGGCTGGTGGGATTCTAATGGTAACTGGGCCACTGAACCCAGTTAAGTCTTAAGCCTACAAAGACTAATCACTAGATTAAAACTTAAGTCTATTCAAAGTCCTGCCTTAGTCAGGGCTAGTTAAGAATTTGTGAGAGGATGCAGATAGGGGCGAGCTCTGAGTTAGCGAGAAGAAGCCCCATGGCACATGAGGGATGAGGAGGCCCACACACGGAACCTGGTTTACCACTTGCTTGCTATCTGACTTGATTCATAAACAGGTTACTAAAGAGCTCTGAGCTTCATTTCCCTCCTTGCTAAAAGGGGGAGTGACACTACTCCACGGAGGCTTTGTAAAATTTGTTAGTGTAACGTGTGGGGTGGGATGGAGCCTGGCTGGCTGCGGGAGGATCAGCAGCATCAATTTCTGTTTGAAAGGAATGAAATGAGGCAGAAGAAAGAGACATGAAGTACGTCTAACGTCATTCATTTAACAGACCTGCTATGTACCAGACGCTAAACTTGAAGTTGAAAAAACAAAGATAGACCATATGGTATCCCTACCCCCAAGTTGCCCACAGTCTAACAGAGGAGACAGACTGTATATTTTGATGTCTACTCTGAAATATTTAGTCCCCAAGAAAGGAAAAAAATTACCAAACTCTAGGAAGAAAAAGAGTGGGGTCTCTTTCTTTCCATCATCTCGCTCACTCCCCCAGCACATTGCTGATTCTGCCTGGGACTGGATGGGTGAGTTTTACTCTGGAGGAAATTATTAGGGAGACACACTTGGCTGCAGATCTAAGCCATATTCTCTAGTAAAATTTACCAATAAAAATTTATACTTTTATTTCCATCTGTTTGACAATGGTGTCTTATTTCTCTGTTGATTCTGAATTCAATTGGAGAATAAGGGGAGTGTTGTTTATTGGCTTTGAGAAAATCCAACATGATACAGTTATTGTACTGCAGGAAGTGTGTACAAAGCATAGAAGTAATATGAAGCAGGGAGGAATTTATTCTATATGGTGTGTGTGTGGGGTGTGTGTGTGTGTGTGTGTGTGTGTGTGTGTGTGTACCTGCATATGGAGAGAGGGGGAGCCCAGAAAGATTTACAGAAGCAGGGATGGGTCACTAACCAAAGGATGACTGAAAAAGAGAAAGAAAGACTGCATGTACAGAGAATTGAAGGTGAGAAAGAACATATGTAAAAAAAAAGTTTAGAAAAGGTAAAATGATGTGCAAATTTTCAGTAGGAGTATTAATATCATTTTGTCAACACTGTACTAAAGAACCCATATTTCACAGAAGAGCATTTCTCAGCTCTCTCCCTGTTGGAGTTGACAATGCCCTAGTAAACCAAGAAATAACCCCATCAGAACTGGCCCTGTGCCAACTGGAATGACACTGAAGAATCCTTGGGGGCATTGTTTCACCTCAACAAATCTGAATCTTGAGTTTGGATGTCACTGTGCCATTATCAGGGCAAATTCTGTGGGACTCCAGTTTCCCCATGTGGAAAAGGAACAGTATGATATAATCTCTAAGACTTCCTCCAGCCCTGACATTCCACGGAGCACTCATCCTCTCACACTGTTTTGTTTTGTTTCCATCAATTCTTTCTAGACCTTTCCAACTCTCAACAGAACTCTCCATTCTCAAGATCTGTATAGATTAATTATGAATATTTCAGATCTTATTTTGTCAACTCTTGGGAGCACATCCCTATAGAACATCACTTGACTCTTATTTCCCCTCTTCTTTATTATCCACAGAGGAGAGTATATTAAATTTGCAGAGAGGAAAAAGATACTGGGCTGAGCCAGTGTTTGGTTCTAAAATCAAATACAATTCTTGAAGCCCTTCTCCTTCCCTTAAGAACTCCATTACCCAGTAGTCATACTTACAGACCCATAAAAAAGGTTAATGCCAAGCTTGTCTCTATCCTGGAAGTAGGGCAAGTATGGAAATGTTTATCCCTCTAGGGTAGAGTTTCTTAACCTTGGCACTACTGACATTTGGGACTGGATGGTTCTTTGTTCTGGGGGGCTGTCCTGTGCATGTTAAGCAGCATCCCCTGTCTTTACCCACTGGATGCCAGTAGCACTCCCTCCCCAATTGTGATGATTAAAAATGTCTTCAGACATTGTCCAATGTCTGCTGGGTGTCAGAATTGCTCTTTGAGTACCACTGCTCTAGGAGGCTACATATACCCCACCTAAAGTGAGTGAATTGATCATAAGCATGCATGCATGTCTTCAGAGAGACACTGATGAAAGTACATCTCTTTGATGCTATTCATTCCTTTGTTCATTCAATGAATAAAGTTCCTACCGGATGTTTGCTACACTTCTTGGTTATTGGAATTCTCATTTCTGCATCCCTAACTCTATACATTTTAAGCCTGACAGTGCTCACTTTCACCTGGCCACAGTACCCCCTGCTGTTGTTCATCATGGGCTCGTTCATTTCCGGCTCTTTGCTTCCACACCCATCAGTCATCCACAGGAAATCATACGGGACAGTGAAAACACCAAGGGCCTGAGGTAAGGCCTTGAATCCTAGCTCTAGTTCTGTCACTTCCTAGCTGTGTGACCTTAGAAAAACAGGAGCATCTCTGAGTGTCCTGGTCTGTAAAACGGGAACGATCGTGGCACATTCCTGCTTACTCATCCAGTTGTTTGAGGGAAAAATAAGTGCATGGCAGAGGAAGTGATCTGAAAGAGATAAAGCACTGTACGCGAGAGAAAGATTTTTATGATCATGATCCTTATCTGTAAAACAAAAGAGTATTAGCACAAACTGCTTGTCAAGCAGAGAGAAAACCAGCTGAGGGAGAGAAAGAATAACCACCTAGATTGGGTCAGGATAAGGAATTAGAAGAGAAAGGCATAGTCCTTCACTGATTTAGGGGCAACTAAACTCACTTCCTCCAGGAATGTGATCTTAAACACAAGAAGCGCCAGTGTGGCTGTGAGAAGGGGCTCAGCTGGGCCCCAGAGCAGGGGTTCTTGATGGGGCCTGGGCTCAGTTTTCCAAGTACAGTTCTTTCAAGCAGAGGAAAAATTAGAAAGTCTGTTAACATATATTTTGTACTTCCTGTGTGCCAGGCACCACACCACGAGTGTTCTAGAAGATGTTTTCAGAAGCATTGCATCTAGAAAAGATGGAAGAGTTGACATTCCCCTCACAGCCCCACCTATGCCACTCCAATAGTCCAATGGAACATTTCTCTATCTCATAAGAAAAAAATTGATGCACTTTGGAAACACTAGAAATGAAACAGGATAATCCATGAAATTGCTTATGTAAATTGTGAAGCATGTGCCATAGTTCTATTTTTTATGTTATAATAATGATGATAGCAAGCATGTGTGCAATGCCTAGTATGGGCCAGGTACTAACCTAGACACTTTACAGTTTATTCATTAAACAAACTGAAAGTGAAGATAAATATAAGCACCATCACACAGAGAGAACTGCAACCCTCCTTCCCTACCACCTAACCATTTCCACGGTTCTATGCCTCTAGAGTTTCAATGACAAAGGAGAAGGGTATGTCTAAAATGGGCAACCGTCCAGGCAGTCCCCAATAAGAGCACTACCAGCAGTGGTGAAAATGACCCCATCACATTCAATAGACAAGCAAGAAGACAATCGATGGTGGGTGAGGCTGGCAGGTGCACCAGGCAGTGAATGGCAACCACGGGCAAAGGGACAAGTGTCACTCGTCATAAACTCCATGGGAAGCTGGAGAAGATGTCAGCTTATGGGCTACCACACAGATTTCCTCTTTTTCACTCAGGTAGAGATTTTAGAGGACTGAATCTTGTCATGATTCTTTGAGTGGGAAGAGAATAATTTAAACATAACTATTGTTTGCTGGTGTGCAAAGGGGCATGACCTATTAACAGAAGCATCAGGATCCTGTAAAGACACATTTTCTTTGGTACTGAAGAAAAATGATCTACCTCCCGACAAGAACAGCATGGTGTTCCAGTGACATTTACTTGATGCCCCCCACCAACTCCTGACTAAAGAGACCATGGTACCCAGCGGTCTCAGTGTTCATACAAAGCTGGTGAACACAAGTCATTTCGTGTACCTGGAAGTTGTGATCTTGCCTGAGGTCAAGCCCTTTTTTCCAAGCCAGCAAACATTTCATTTTCACTAAGACAAAGTAGGAAAAAGAGACAACCTTCACTGATATGCTGTCAGTGGGCCGAGGTTTAAATCTGAAAAGATGGCCCCGTTTATTGTAGATATGGCCGTTGCTTTGATCATTTACCACCTGACTTGACCATCAGTCTTGAATCCAAGAAACATCTTTGGCAGCTAAAGAGTCCTTTTTCAACCAAATACCATGCCTCCTGTATTTTATTTTATTTTTTCTTTTGCAGTACGCGGGCCTCTCACTGTTGTGGCCTCTCCCGTTGTGGAGCACAGGCTCCGGACGCGCAGGCTCAGCAGCCATGGCTCATGGGCCCAGCCGCTCTGCGGCATGTGGGATCTTCCCGGACCGGGGCACGAACACGCGTCCCCTGCATCGGCAGGCAGGCTCTCAACCACTGTGCCACCAGGGAAGCCCTGCCTCCTGTATTTAAAACCACCTAAAATGTACCCTTTGGTTTGTGTGTGTACTGCCCGTTCATCACTTTATGTATCATTCCGTTTAATCCTTAAAATTATCCTGAGAAGACAGGCATTATTTTTTTTTACTTTATTTTTTTTATTGGAGTATAGTTGTTTTACAATGTTGTGTTAGTTTCTACATACAGTGAAGTGGAGTTCCATGTGCTATACAGCAGGTTCTTATTGGTTATCTATTTAATATATATTAGTGTATATACGTCAACCCCAATCTCCCAATTCATGCCCACCCCCCGCTTTCCCCACCTTGGTGTCCATATATTTGAGAAGACAGGCATTATTATTAATATCCTTACTTTCTAACTGATAGAATGAGGCTGCGAGTAAGCAAATAACATTTACAAGATCAGGAAGTGGTAGAGCTGAATCTCACTCTGAGTGGTCTTTAGAGTTCTCTGACTCCCAAGGCCTTGATCTTCACCCTTCACCATACTGCACTCAATTCTTGGCCATAGATTTGGTAACTTCTCTGAAGGTCTCTTCTGCCTTGTCTCCTAACAATGGGATTCCTTCCATGGCAACAGCTGAGGTTGGCGGTGTCTATACTTCCATAACTCACTCCTCTGGTGGCTGCTTCTTTCATATTTGCCTGTAGCCTCTGGTGCAATGGCTCAAGACACATAAAGCATTCAGGAGCCTCAGAAAGGGGACAGTAGTAGCACAAAACCTCCTGACGTTGGATATGGGATCTGTCCTTTTTTCACCTTCTCTTTTCCTTCTAAATTACTGTTGATTATAGAGCATCTGCTTCCTTCTGAGATGCATATGCTTCTCCTCCTCAGTCTGAATGCCTGTCGAGTAGCTCATACAGAGCTGAATACAACAAACACACAGCTGAAAGTTGTCTTTAGAAGCCCTCCATAAATCAGATCTACAAGCTCAGCTAGCACAGCTCTGGAAGTGGTAGATAGCAGTCAAGGCAAAGATAGAAAATACCCTCCCCAAATCATCTGATAGCTCAGAAGTTTCCATCACTCTAGACACAGATGGCAAGCAAAGAAATCAGCAAGAAAACACTTTCCCTTCTTCCACACAATGGATCTCCAGCTTTCCTGGCAGTGGAAGAAAGAGGGAATCTGGGGTGTCAGGATGAGCTCACAAAACTTCAAAGAAGAAGGAACAGATGACGCTCCCATGTCACTAAACCCTCATGTCAGTTTATCCGCAGGTCCCCCATATGTCAATCCCATTCCACCTCTCAATAAGTCACTAGTGTTCCCACATTAGCCCTCAAGCTTTTCTAGGCAATGAGGTCTTTCTAAACATAGGCTCTTTTTCACACATCTTTGCCATGTATCTTCATATACTCACTTTTGAAAAAATATTGGGAGAATTAATTTGAGTTAGATGATTTGACTTGTGTTGGTGGTCATAAGAAAATTCACAACAAAATAAGTAGTAAAGAAATAGCTATTAAAACCAAGACACCAAGAGGTCCTAGCGTGAGCAAAGGAACATTTTGGACTGGAGAAGCCAGCCCTTCCTAGAGAGCATAGAGATGCACTGCTGACCTCCATCCTCTACAAAATGGCTTTTGGGAGGAGTCTGGGCAACCTTGAGAGCACAGCTGAATTCCAGGGACCTGTCTAGGCCAAGGTGGAAGTTTCTCCTGCTGATAATTTCAGTGCATGGAGTCAAGGGGCAATTAGAGAAAGCAGACTCTAACTGTAAGCCAAGAACTTTAAAGGGATCATCTTTGTTTTCACAGCTTTATTAAGGTATAATTGACACACGATACACTCTACAGATTTATAAGTACACAATTTGATAAGGTTTGACATATGTATTTATATATCAATAAAATTATCATCACAATCAAGATCATGAACATACCCATCATCCCCCAAAATTTTCTTTGTGCCCTCCCTCCTGCCCCTCCCCACCCTTCTCTCAGGCAACCACTGTCTTGCTTTCTTTTGCTATAAATTTGTTTGCACCTTCTAATGTTTTGAAATAAATGGAAACATACAATATGTACTCAACAGCTCATTCTATTATATTGTTTAGTAGGGTACATCACAATTGGTTTACCCATTTACCAGTTGATGGGCATTTGGATTGTTTCCAGTTTTGCACAGTTACAAATAAAACTGCTGTCAATATTTATGTACAGGTTTTTGTATGGACATGTTTTCATTTCTGTTGGGTAAATACCTATTAGTGGAATAGCTCAATGGTGTGATAGATGTATGTTGAATGTTTAAGAAACTGTCAAGCATTTTACGAAATGTTTATACCATGTTACATTAGCACCAGCAGAGTTCGAGTTCTGACACAGTCTTGCCAACGTCTAGTCAATCATTTTAATTTTAGCTATTCTAACAGGTAGTGGGTTAGCATTGTGGTTTTAACTTGCATGTCCCTAATGACTAATGATGTTGAACATATTTTCATATGCTTATTTGCCATCTGTATATCTTCTTTGGTGAGTGTTGGTTCAAATCTTTTGCCCACTTTTAAGATTGTTTTGCTATTCCTTATTGTTGAGGTTGCATAAATCAATTTTATTGGGGGTTAATTTACATACATTTCAATGAGGTTTGAAAAATTTATACATCCCAATAACTGCCATCACAATGGCTGATCCCACTCTTTCAACTTTTACTCTTTTTTAAATGACAGCTTTATTGAGATATAATTCACATACCAAACAAATCACCCATTCAAAGTGTGCAAGTCAGTGTTTTATAGTATATTCACAGAGTTTGAAATCATAACTATAATCATGTTCATCACCTCACAAAGAAACTTCATGTCCATTAGCAGTCACTCCCCATTCCCTATTCCCCTCCCCCCACTTTCCAACCGCCAATCTACTTTCTGTTTCTATAGATTTTCCTATTTTGAACATTTCCTATAAATTAAATCATAAAATAAGTAGTTTTTGTGACTAGTTTCTTTCATGTAGCATAATGGTTCAATTCACTTTGTAGCATATATCAGTGCTTTATTTCTTTTTATTGCCAAATAATCATTCATTGGATATTACCATATGCATATGCCACATTTTATTTATCCATTTATCAGTTGATGAACATTTGGGTTTTCATTTTTTGTCTATTACATATACAATGCTGCTATGAATATCTGTGTACAAGTTTTTGCGTGGATTATTGTGAGATAATAGAAAAATACATATGTATTTATACATATTGGTCTCTGCCTCTGGTTCCTGGCACAGAGCTCCTGAAACCCTTGTAATTTCCTAAGCGATAAGAGAACTAGGAGCATCTCTTGCTCTAATAGTTGGTCTTTGATCCCATTCCTGACACAAGGCTTCTAAAACCCTTGTAATTTCCTAAGTGATAAGAGTACTAGGAATATCTTTTGTTCTAATGAGGCAACTCTAGATGGGTTCCTGGATGGGGTCTGGTCTCCAGAAGACCAAGCCATGAGTAGAAGCTTGGAATTTTCAGCTCCCTTGTCCCCACCTTCTCCAGAGAGGGTAGAGGGGCTAGAAATGAAGTTAGTAGTTGATCATGCCTACATAAGGAAACCTCCATAAAACTCCTATACCAGAGAGTTTGGTGAGCTTCCAGGTGGTGAACACACCCACAAACCAGGTGAGTAACACACCCCAACTCCATGTTGGCAGAAGCTCCTGTGCTCAGGACCCTCCCAGCCTTTGCCCTATGTATCTCTTCATCTGGCTGTTCATCTATATCCATTTCTTAAAAAAATTTTATTGGAGTATAGTTAATTACAATGTTGTGTTAGTTTTAGATGTACAGCAAAGTGAATGAGTTATACATATACATATATCCATTCTTTTTTAGACTCTTTTCCTATATAGGCCATTACAGAGTATTGAGTAGAGTTCCCTGTGCTATGCAGTATGTCCTCATTAGTTATCTATTTTATAGAAGTAGTGTGTATATGTCAATCCCAATCTCCCAATTTATCTCTCCCCCACTTACTCCCTGGTAACCATAAGTTTGTTTTCTACCTAAACGTTCGTCAACAGAGGAATGGATAAAGAAGATGTGGTACATATATACAATGGAATACTACTCAGCTATAAAAAAGAATGAAATAATGCCAGTTGCAGCAACATGCATCTATATCCTTTGGTATATCTTTTAATAAACTGGTAAACATGAGTATCTCTCTGAGTTCTGTGGGCCCCTCTAGCAAACTAATCAAATGTTAAGAGGGAAGAGGTCATAGGACACTCTACTTGGTAACTAAGTAACTTGGGGCCCTACTGCTTGCAGTTAGCATCTGAAGTGGGAGGCAGTTTTATGGGGCTGAGCTCTTAACCTGTGGCATTCAATGCTATTTCCAGGTAAATGGAGTCAGATTGAGTTGGATTGTAGTACACCCAGCTGATGTGATGGAGAATTGCTTGATGTGGAGAAAAAATACACACGCATTTGGTGACCAGAAGTGTCAGAACTGAAGTGTTCTGTGTAAAAGTAAAGGAGATAAAGGAGAGAAGACTGGATTTTTCCGATACAGTTATGCTTTGTTTTTCCTGTGTTTGTACCTAGGAAGAAATTGCTAGGCCATATGGTAACTCTATGTTTAATGCTTTTTTAGAAATTGACAGACCGTTTTCCAAAGATCTGTACCATTTTACATTCCAACCAGCAGTGTGTGAGGATTCCAATGTTTCCACATCTGCAAAGACACAATTATTATTGTCTGCCTTTTTTATTATAGCTATCTCAGTAGGTATTAAGTGACAACTTGTTGTGGTGTGCCTCTGTTTTGCATGTCTCTGATGGCTAATGATGTGAGCATCTATTCATGTGCTTATCGTCCATTTGTATATCTTCTTTGTAAAAATGTCAATCAAATCCTTTGCTTATTTTTTAATTGAATTATTTGTTTTTTAATTGTTGAGTTGTTAGAGTTTTTTATGTATTCTATATACAAGTCCTTTATCAAATACATATATTTTGCCAAATTTTTCTCCCATTTTGTAGGTTGTCTTCACTTTCATGAAGGTGTATTTTGGAGAATAAGAGTTTTAATTTTGTTGATGTCTTATTATTGAGACTTAAGAATTCTCTTCATATTGTAGATATATGAATATTTCTACATAAGGATACTTCATCAGATATATGCTTTGCAAATATTTTCTACCAGTTTGATTTTTCTTTTCATTCTCTTAACAATATCTTTTGAAAAGCAGAGTTTTAATGTTCATAAAGTCAAACTGATCAACGTGTTCTTTTATAGATTTTGTTTTTGATATATTATCTCTGAAAAATTTTCCTAATCCAAGATCACAAATAGTTCATACTATGTTTTCTTTTAGAAGTTTTATAGTTTAAATATACACTTAGATTTATGATGCATTTTGAGTTAACTCTTTTATATTGTGCAAGGTATAGATTAAGGCTTCTTTTTTTATATAGATATTCAGTTGTTCAGCACCATCTGTTGAAAAGACTGTCCCTTATCCACTGAATTGCCTTTTTACCATTATCAAATCAGTTGTCCAGATATGTGTGGGTCTTTCTATAGACTCGTATTTTCTTACTGACTATGTTTATACCAATACCACACTGTCTGATTTCTACAGCTTTATTAGCTTTGAAATCAGGTAGTGTTACTCCTCCAACTTTGTTCTTTTTTAAAGTTGTTTGGCTATTCCAGATTCTCTGCACTTCCAGTGAATTTTAGAATCAGCTTACTAACTTCTACAAAAAAAAAAAAAAAAGCCCACTGAGATTTTGATTGGGATTGTACTAAATCTGAAAATAAATTTAAGTACATTTACATCTTAACAATACTGAGTCTTTTAACCCATAATAAATTATATAGCTCTATTTATTTATGTCTTTAACTTCTCTCAATAATATTTTATAGTATTAGTACATGTTTTTAGCAGCTTTCATCAGATGTGTCACTAGGTATTTCATATTTTTGATGCAATTGTAAATAGTACTGCAACTTAATTTTAATTTCCATTTATTCATTGTTGTATATAAAAATATAGTTAATTTTTATGTATTGATCTCATATTCTACACTCTTGCTAAACACACTTACTAGTTCTAATAGATTTTTATAGATTCCATCAGATTTTCTATATCAGTGGTTCTCAACTAGGAGTGGTTGAGACTCTGGGGGTCATGTGCTAATTAATGTGCAGAGGCATTTTGGTTATCATACCTTGGGGTAAGGGGGTACAGACAGTGATACTGGCAACTAATGGATAGAGGCCAGGGTTTCTGCTAAACATCCTACAGCATATAGGACAGCCCCCAGCAACAAAAAACTATTGAACCCAAAATATCCAGCAGAGGTTGAAAAAAATTATTCTAAATAGACAAGCATGTCATCTCCAAGTAAAGACAGTTTACATCCTCTTTTCCAATCTGCTTGATTTGTACTTTTTTTTTTTTTACCTAGTTATACTAGTCAAATCCCCAATGTTGGATAAAAGAGAAGAAAACAGGCATAGTTGTCTTGTTCTTGATTTTGAGGGGAAAGCATTTAGTCTTTCACTATTATGTATGATGTTACCTATAGGTTTTTTGTAGATGGCCTTTATCAGGTTGAAAAAAGATCCCTTCAATTCCGAGTTTCCTGAGAGTTTATTCAGGAATAAATGTTATATTTTGTCACATTGTTTTACTGCATTTATTGAGATGATCACATAGTTTTCCTTTATTAGTCTGATAATATAATATGCTTCCTAGGATAAATCCCACTAGTTCAAGATAACTTCTCCTTTTTAAAATATATTGTTGGATTGGATTCGATAAAAGTTTATTTTGAATTCTTGCATCTATAGTCATGAAAGGTATTTGTCTGCAGTTTTTCTGTTTTTTGGTGTTTTTAACCTGTCATATCTTTGTATAGCTTTGGTATTGAGGTAGCCTCAAAGGATGTGTTAAGAAGTAGTTTCTCCTCTTCAATTTTCTGGAGAAGTTTATGTAGAATTGGTATTATTTCTTTCTTAAATCTTTGGAAGAATTCATCAGTGAAGCCATCAAAGCCTGCAGTTTTCTTTGTAGGAAAATGTTTAAGTACAAATTCAATGTCTTTGTTTGATATTGGCTATTCAGGTTATCTGTTTCTTCTTGAATGAGAAACAGTACTTTGTTCTTTTCAAGGAATTTGTCAATTTCATCTTAGATGTCAAATTTATAGGAGTAAAGTTGTTCACAATACTCCCTCATTATCCTTTTAATGTCTATAGATCTGAAGTGATGTCACCTTTCGTTTCTGACATTGGTAATTTGTGCCCTTTCTTTGTTTCCTGATCATGTGACTGGTTCTAAGAGATGAAGAAAACTGAGAAACCTCTAGCCATACTGTTTTCTATTTGAAGGATTTCGGCTTTGATCTTTATTTTCTTTCTTTTTACTTTAGTTTTAGTTGCCCTTCTTTTCCTAGTTTTTTAACATGGAAGGTGAGATCATGTGACTTAAGACTACTCTTTCCTAATACAGATGTTTAGTGCTATAATCTTCCCCCTAAAAACTGCTACAGAGCATCCCACAAATTCTAATATATTGTGTTTTCATTTCATTCAGCTCAAAATATTTCTGATTTCTCCTTTGACCAGTGGGTTATTCAGAAGTACATTATGTAGCAGATTATGTGTAGTAGATTATGTGTAGATTGGGAGTTTGGTATTGATATGTACACACGGCTCTATTTAAAATAGATAATCAATAAGACCTACTGTATAGCACAGGGAACTCTGCTCAAAATTCTGTAATAACCTAAATGGGAAAATAATTTGAAAAAGAATAAATACATGGACTTCCGGGTAAGATGGCGGAAGAGTAAGACGCGGAGATCAACTTCCTCCCCACGGATACACCAGAAATACAGCTACATGTGGAACAACTCCTACAGAACACCTACTGAATGCTAGCAGAAGACCCCAGACCTCACAAAAGGCAAGAAACTCCCCACATACCTGGGTAGGGCAAAGCGGAGAGATTCCCGCACAGAAGATCGGTGCCGAGCGGCACTCACCCGCCCGAGAGGCTTGTCTGCTCGCCCGCCAGGGCGGGCGGCGCTGGAAGCTGAGGCTCGGGCTTCGGTCAGAGCGCAGGGAAAGGACTGGGGCTGGCAGCGAGAACTCAGCCTGAAGGGGGCTAATGTGCCACAGCTAGCCGGCAGGGAGTCCGGGAAAACTCTGGAGCTGCCGAAGAGGCAAGAGACTTTTTCTTCCCTCTTGGTTTCCTGGTGCGCGAGGAGAGGGGATTAAGAGCGCTGCTTGGAGGGGCTCCACAGACGGGCGCGAGTCGCGACTGAAAGCGCGGAGCCCAGTGGCGGGCGTGGGACGCTGGGGCCGCTGCTGCCGCCGCCAAGAAGCCTGTGTGCGAGCGCAGGTCACTGTCCACACCGCCCTTCCGGGAGCCTGTGCAGCCCGCCACTGCCGGGGTCCCGGGATCCAGGGGCGGCTTCCCTGGGAGAACGCACGGCGCGCCTCGGGCTGGTGCAACGTCACGCCGACCTCTGCCACTGCAGGCTCGCCCCGCACTCCGTGCCCCTCCCTCCCGCCCGGCCTGAGTGAGCCAGAGTCCCCGAAGAGGCTGCTCCTTTAACCCTGTCCTGTCTGAGCAAAGAACAGACGCCCTCCGGCGACCTACACGCAGAGGCGGGGCCAAGTCCAAAGCTGAGACCCAGGAGCTGTGAGAACAAAGAAGAGAAAGGGAAACCTCTCCCAGCAGCCTCAGAAGCAGCGGATTAAAGCTCCACAATCAACTTGATGTACCCTGCATCTGTGGAATACATGAATAGACAACAAATCATCCCAAATTGAGGAGCCAGGAGTCAGTGCTGTGCCTCTGAGGTGGGAGAGCCAACTTCAGGACACTGGTCCACAAGAGACCTCCCAGCTCCACATAATATCAAACGGCGAAAATCTTCCAGAGATCTCCATCTCAACAGCAGCACCCAGCTTCACTCAACGACCAGCAAGCTACAGTGCTGGACACCCTATGCCAAACAACTAGCAAGACAGAAACACAACGCCACCCATTAGCAGAGAGGTGGCCTAAAATCATAAAAAGTCCGCAGACACCCCAAAACACACCACCAGACGTGGACCTGCCCACCAGAAAGACAAGATCCAGCCTCATTCACCAGAACACAGGCACTACTACCTTCCACGAGGAAACCTACACAACCCACTAAACCAACCTTAGCCACTGGGGACAGACACCAAAAACAACGGGAACTACGAACCTGCAGCCTGCAAAAAGGAGACCCCAAACACAGTAACATAAGCAAAATGAGAAGACAGAAAAACACACAGCAGGAGAAGGAACAAGATAAAAACCCACCAGACCTAACAAATGAAGACGTAATAGGCAGTCTACCTGAAAAAGAATTCAGAATAATGATGGTAAAGATGATCCAAGATTCTATTTCCCAGATCCAAAATCTTGGAAATAGAATAGACAAAATGCAAGAAACAGTTAACAAGGACCTAGAAGAACTAAAGATGAATCAAGCATCGATTAAAAACACAATACATGAAATAAAAAATACTCTAGATGGGATCAATAGCAGAATAACTGAGGCAGAAGAACGGATAAGTGAGGTGGAAGATAAAATAGTGGAAATAACTGCTGCAGAGCAAAATAAAGAAAAAAGAATGAAAAGAACAGAGGACAGTCTCAGAGACCTCTGGGACAACATTAAACGCACCAACATTCGAATTATAGGGGTTCCAGAAGAAGAAGAGAAAAAGAAAGGGACTGAGAAAATATTTGAAGAGATTATAGTTGAAAACTTCCCTAATATGGGAAAGGAAATAGTTAATCAAGTTCAGGAAGCACAGAGAGTCCCATACAGAATAAATCCAAGGAGAAATACGCCAAGACACATATTAATCAGACTGTCAAAAATTAAACACAAAGAAATCATATTAAAAGCAGCAAGGCAAAAACAACAAATAACACACAAGGGAATCCCCATCAGGATAACAGCTGATCTATCAGCAGAAACTCTACAAGCCAGAAGGGAGTGGCAGGACATAATTAAAGTGATGAAGGAGAAAAACCTGCAACCAAGATTACTCTACCCAGCAAGGATCTCATTCAGATTTGATGGAGAAATTAAAACGTTTACAGACAAGCAAAAGCTGAGAGAGTTCAGCACCACCAAACCAGCTTTACAACAAATGCTAAAGGAACTTCTCTAGGCAAGAAACACAACAGAAGGAAAAGACCTACAATAACGAACCCAAAACAATTAAGAAAATGGGAATAGGAACATACATATCGATAATTACCTTAAATGTAAATGGACTAAATGCTCCCACCAAAAGACACAGATTGGCTGAATGGATACAAAAACAAGACCCATATATATGCTGTCTACAAGAGACCCACTTCAGACCTAGAGACACATACAGACTGAAAGTAAGGGGATGGAAAAAGATATTCCATGCAAATGGAAACCAAAAGAAAGCTGGAGTAGCAATTCTCATATCAGACAAAATAGACTTTAAAATAAAGACTACTAGAAGAGACAAAGAAGGACACTACATAATGATCAAGGGATCGATCCAAGAAGAAGATATAACAATTGTAAATATTTATGCACCCAACATAGGAGCACCTCAATACATAAGGCAAATACTAACAGCCATAAAAGGAGAAATCGACAGTAACACAATCATAGTAGGGGACTTTAACACCCCACTTTCACCAATGGACAGATCATCCAAAATGAAAATAAATAAGGAAACACAAGCTTTAAATGATACATTAAACAAGATGGACTTAATTGATATTTATAGGACATTCCATCCAAAAACAACAGAATACACATTTTTCTCAAGTGCTCATGGAACATTCTCCAGGATAGATCATATCTTGGGTCACAAATCAAGCCTTGGTAAATTTAAGAAAATTGAAATTGTATCAAGTGTCTTTTCTGACCACAATGCTATGAGACTAGGTATCAATTACAGAAAAAGAGCTGTAAAAAATACAAACACATGGAGGCTAAACAATACACTACTTAATAACGAAGTGATCACTGAAGAAATCAAAGAGGAAATTAAAAAATACCTAGAAACAAATGACAATGGAGACACGACGACCCAAAACCTATGGGACGCAGCAAAAGCAGTTCTAAGAGGGAAGTTTATAGCAATACAATCCCACCTTAAGAAACAGGAAACATCTCGAATAAACAACCTAACCTTGCACCTAAAGCAATTAGAGAAAGAAGAACAAAAACACCCCAAAGTTAGCAGAAGGAAAGAAATCATAAAAATCAGATCAGAAATAAATGAAAAAGAAATGAAGGAAACGATAGCAAAGATCAATAAAACTAAAAGCTGGTTCTTTGAGAAGATAAACAAAATTGATAAACCATTAGCCAGACTCATCAAGAAAAGAAGGGAGAAGACTCAAATCAATAGAATTAGAAATGAAAAAGGAGAAGTAACAACTGACACTGCAGAAATACAAAAGATCATGAGAGATTACTACAAGCAACTCTATGCCCATAAAATGGACAACCTGGAAGAGATGGACAAATTCTTAGAAATGCACAACCTGCCAAGACTGACTCAGGAAGAAATAGAAAATATGAATAGACCAATCACAAGCACTGAAATTGAAACTGTGATTAAAAATCTTCCATCAAACAAAAGCCCAGGACCAGATGGCTTCACAGGCGAATTCTATCAAACATTTAGAGAAGAGCTAACACCCATCCTTCTCAAACTCTTCCAAACAATATCAGAGGAAGGAACACTCCCAAAGTCATTCTACGAGGCCACCATCACCTTGATACCAAAACCAGGCAAGGATGTCACAAAGAAAGAAAACTACAGGCCAATATCACTGATGAACATAGATGCAAAAATCCTCAACAAAATACTAGCAAACAGAATCCAACAGCACATTAAAAGGATCATACACCATGATCAAGTGGGGTTTATTCCAGGAATGCAAGGATTCTTCAATATACGCAAATCAATCAATGTGATACACCATATTAACAAGTTGAAGGAGAAAAACCATATGATCATCTCAATAGATGCAGAGAAAGCTTTTGACAAAATTCAACACCCATTTATGATAAAAACCCTGCAGAAAGTAGGCATAGAGGGAACTTTCCTCAACATCATAAAGGCCATATATGACAAACCCACAGCCAACATTGTCCTCAATGGTGAAAAACTGAAACCATTTCCACTAAGATCAGGAACAAGACAAGGCTGCCCACTCTCACCACTCTTATTCAACATAGTTTTGGAAGTTTTAGCCACAGCAATCAGAGAAGAAAAGGAAATAAAAGGAATCCAAATTGGAAAAGAAGAAGTAAAGCTGTCACTGTTTGCAGATGACATGATACTATACATAGAGAATCCTAAAGATGCTACCGAAAAACTACTAGAACTAATCAATGAATTTGGTAAAGTAGCAGGATACAAAATTAATGTACAGAAATCTCTGGCATTCCTGTACACTAATGATGAAAAATCTGAAAATGAAATCAAGAAAACACTCCCATTTACCATTGCAACAAAAAGAATAAAATATCTAGGAATAAACCTACCTAAGGAGACAAAAGACCTGTATGCAGAAAATTATAAGACACTGATGAAAGAAATTAAAGATGATACAAATAGATGGAGAGATATACCATGCTCCTGGATTGGAAGAATCAATATTGTGAAAATGACTCTACTACCCAAAGCAATCTACAGATTCAATGCAATCCCTATCAAACTACCACTGGCATTTTTCACAGAACTAGAACAAAAAATTTCAAAATTTGTTTGGAAAAACAAAAGACCCCGAATAGCCAAAGCAATCTTGAGAACGAAAAACGGAGCTGGAGGAATCAGGCTCCCTGACTTCAGACTATACTACAAAGCTACAGTAATCAAGACAGTGTGGTACTGGCATAAAAACAGAAAGATAGATCAGTGGATCAGGATAGAAAGCCCAGAGATAAACCCACGCACATATGGCCAACTTATCTTTGATAAAGGAGGCAGGAATGTACAGTGGAGAAAGGACAGCCTCTTCAATAAGTGGTGCTGGGAAAACTGGACAGGGACATGTAAAAGTTTGAGATTAGATCATTCCCTAACACCATACACAAAAATAAGCTCAAAATGGATTAAAGACTTAAATGTAAGGCCAGAAACTATCAAACTCTTAGAGGAAAACATAGGTAGAACACTCTATGACATAAATCACAGCAAGATCCTTTTGGACCCACCTCCTAGAGAAATGGAAATAAAAACAAAGATAAACAAATGGGACCTAATGAAACTTCAAAGCTTTTGCACAGCAAAGGAAACCATAAACAAGACCAAAAGACAACCCTCAGAATGGGAGAAAATATTTGCAAATGAAGCAACTGACAAAGGATTAATCTCCAAAATTTATAAACAGCTCATGCAGCTCAATAGCAAAAAAACAAACAACCCAATCCAAAAATGGGCAGAAGACTTAAATAGGCATTTCTCCAAAGAAGATATACAGACTGCCAACAAACACATGAAAGAATGCTCAACATCATTAATCATTAGAGAAATGCAAATCAAAACTACAATGAGATATCATCTCACACCAGTCAGAATGGCCATCATCAAGAAATCTAGAAACAATAAATGCTGGAGAGGGTGTGGAAAAAAGGGAACACTCTTGCACTGCTGGTGGGAATGTGAATTGGTACAGCCACTATGGAGAACAGTATGGAGGTTCCTTAAAAAACTAAAAATAGAACTACCATATGACCCAGCAATCCCACTACTAGGCATATACCCTGAGAAAACCATAATTCCAAAAGAGACATGTACCAAAATGTTCATTGCAGCTCTATTCACAATAGCCCGGAGCTGGAAACAACCTAAGTGTCCATCATCAGATGAATGGATAAAGAAGATGTGGCACATATATACAATGGAATATTACTCAGCCATAAAAAGAAACGAAACTGAGCTATTTGTAATGAGGTGGATAGACCTAGAGTCTGTCATACAGAGTGAAGTAAGTGAGAAAGAGAAAGACAAATACCGTATGCTAACACATATATACGGAATTAAAAAAAAAAAAAAAAGTCATGAAGGACCTAGGGGCAAAACGGGAATAAAGACACAGACCTACTTGAGAATGGACTTGAGGATATGGGGAGGGGGAAGGGTAAGCTGTGACAAAGCGAAAGAGAGGCATGGACATATATACACTACCAAACGTAAGGTAGATAGATAGTGGGAAGCAGCCACAGAGCACAGGGAGATCAGCTTGGTGCTTTGTGACCGCCTGGAGGGGTGGGATGGGGAGGGTGGGAGGGAGGGAGATGCATGAGGGAAGGGATGTGGGAACAGATGTATATGTATGACTGATTCACTTTGTTATAAAGCAGAAACTAATTAAAAATTTAAAAAAAAAAAAAAAAAAAAAAAGAATAAATACATGTATATGTATAACTGAAGCACTTTGCTGTATACCTGAAACTAACACAACAATGTTAATCAAACATACTCCAATATAAAATTAAAATTAAAATTAAAAATAGTACATTATGTAGTTTCTAAATCTCTGGGGATTTTCTAGATATCTTTCTGTTATTGATTTCTAATTTAATTCCACTGAGGTAAGAGAACATATATTGTAGGACTTGAATCCTTTTAAATTTGTTGAAACTTGTCTCATGGCCCAGAACACGGTCTTAACAATCTGTAATAGAAAGCATGCCCCAGCCACAGGACAGGCATCCAGGAGCAGCCTTCTCAGGTTGTCTGAGAAAAACTTGATAATTTCTTATGTATACTCAAAAATATATATTCTACTCTTACTGGGTGGAGTTGTTCTATAAATGTAAATCAGGCCAGTTGGTTGATAGCATTTTTCAAGTCTATCTTGTCCTTGATGATTTTATGCTTCAGATCTGTGGCTTTATAGTTTTCAGCAAGTTTAGGGAAAAAAAAGTTCATTATGTCTCCAAATACGTTTTCTGACTCCCTGCCCCTTTCTTCAGGGACTCCAATCACATGTATATCAGGCTGCTTGAGGTTGTCCCACAGCTCTTTCCATTTTTCCTTAATTCTTTTTTTTCCTGTGTGTTTTATTTTAGGTAGTTTCTATCCCTATGTCTTCATGTTTAAAAATATTTTCTTTCCCAATGACTAATCTGCCAGTAATCCCATGTAGTGTATTTTTCATATCAGACATTGTGGTTTTTATATCTAGAAGTTTATTTTGGGTCCTTTTTATAACTTCCATGTTTCTACTTAACTTTTTGAACATAGAAATACAGTTATAATAACTGCTCTAATGGCCTTGCCTTGTCTATCAATTATGTCATTTCTTGATCAAGTTCAATTAATTATTTTCCTCACCATAGGTTATCCTTTCCTGTTTCTTTGAATGCCTAATATATATATATATATATATATATATATATTTGGATTGCAAGCATTGTGAACTCTTCTTTGTTGAGTGCTATATTTTCTTAATTCCTAGAAATACCCCTGGACTTTGTTTTCATACATAGTTAAATTAATTTAAAAAAAAACAAAATAAAACAACAAAATAAAACCAGTTTGATCCTTTCGTGTTTTGCTTTTAAGATTTGTTAGGCAAGGCCAGATCAGTGCTCAGTCTAGGGCTAATTATTCTCCACTACTAAGGCAAGACCCTCCTGAGCATGCACCCTATACCTCATTAATTATGAATTTTTCCATTCTAGGTAGTGGGAGCAGGCACTATTTACAGTGCCTTGTGAGTCCCCAATACTATCTTCTCTAATATGTTTAGATGGCTATGTCTTGGTCTCAGATATTTTCCTAACACATGTGTGTAGATTAGTATGCTGCTAAATACTTAAGACAGAGCGTCTGCAGATCTCTGGAGTTATCTCTCTGTGTAGCTCTCTCCTCTCCAGTACTCTGTCTTGAAAAGTCTAATCACCTTTGACTCATTGGACTCCATCTGTCTCCTCAACTTCGGAAGTTTGCTAGACTCTGCCTGGACTTTCCTGTCTGCATCACAGACTAGAAACTCTTGAAGGTAGTGAGCTGGTATCATTGTAGTGCTTACCTCATTTGTTTCCCATCTCACAGGCCATTGTTGCCTGATGTCCAATGTCTTGAAACCATTGCTTCATATATTTTATCTGTTTTTCCTTTGGTTGCTTCAGACAGAATGGTAAAATCAATCCATGTTTCTCCATCTGGTCTAGAAGCAGGAGTATTTAATTGCATTACCTTTTAGATCTCAGAATCACTTGATAAGTACTAAATTTGTACTGAAATTGTACTTATTTTATGGAAATATAATTTGAAGGACAGAGAGGCTAAACTCAGTCAAGTTGGCATAGCTCCTAAGTGAGGGATGCAGGATTCACACCTAGATCTTTGTGACACCAGGTTTTGTGCTTAGTCACCATAATGCTTGTCTTTCTAACCTTGTGATACCATGATATTTGTGGGCTTGCCCATGGCCAACCCCAAACTATCATCACCTGAGGTCCATTTCCAGCCACACTCAAACACTGTTACTTTTTCACTGTGGTCCATTCAAGTGATGAAAACTGAGGGAGAAGGTGATGTGAATAAGTAGCCACAGATCCCAGCAAGTAGATGGAGGTTGGAAAAGGAGCTCTAGGTAAGTGATACTTAGTCGTCCCATCTGGCCATCTTCAGTAGAAAGCAGTCCCGTGGCCACAGGCCAGCCATTCAAGGACAGGCTTCCCATCTATGATAGAAACTCAGTAAAATTAATAGCAAGGCTGTACAGAAGTTTGGATAAGGATCAAAACAGATTGTTGTTTTCAAATATGCTTCACACAATTGTAATTGGGCACATGATAAAGGCAAGAGTCTGTTCTCAGAACAACTGTGCCATGGGTTAGGGGGTGGATAGAAGAGGAAAGTGAAGTGCCAGATTTAGTAGAGGGCATCACATCCTCGACCAGAAAAACAGGGAAAATGGCTCAGTGCTGAACTCTATAAGATGGGGTGAGTTGGCTTAAGTCCTCCTTGCTTTAGGTCAGGATCTTAGAACCTGGGTAGACCTGGGCTAAGATGAAGAGAGGAAAAGAGAAAGGAGACCAGCTGTAGAGAAGTGGAAATGAAGATTTTAAGGACTTCTTTGCCCCAGACCCTTTGTCATGGCACTTTGGGAACCTCAGTGGAGGCACTTGCATCAGTTACAGAATGTGGCTGGGAAGTAGAGTCAAGGATATGCAGAAAGAAAGTCCAGGCCCTGAGAGCAGCCCAGTTCATGAGGCTGTGGTGACAAGTACAGGAGTTGAGAGTATTTTAGGAGGGCGTTTTTGTACAGAAGATATGCACAGCTGGAGGAGGATGCAGGCCTATGCTACAACCAGAGTTTTCTGATTTGGGCCAGAGACATGAAGGCTTTGGGGAAGACGGGACCTTTAGAGCTGCTTCAGTTCACAGAGACCAGCATTGAAGGCTCATCAAGTTAAGCCAGTTCTCAGGCCACATCCTTTCAGGAAGTGGCAAGGAACAATGCAGGAGGGGCCATGAGCCCAGAGGTGGTCACTAGAAAGGGCTTGCCTTGGGCGTGTGGTCTATACTCCTGGCATAAGAAAATTAGGAGGTGCCCTTGTAGGTCTGACAAATGATAGTGGCATTTTTCAAGGTCATTTCATGGCTGGATCATTCTCATCTTTCAGGTCTCAGCTCAAATGTCCTCCTTAGGGAGACCTTACTTCACTATCTAAAGGGCCTCTTCTCTAATTACCCTCTGACTCCTCATCTGTGTACATAATTTAACCATGAAGAGCATGGACTCTGAAACCAAACTGCCTGGATCTGAATCTGGATTCTGTCACAAACTTGCCCTGTGAATTTGGCAACCTACTTAATCTTGTTTACCTCCACTTCCTATTGATTAAATGGTCATAATAGTACCTCCTGCCTAGGGTTATTATGAAGGTTAGGTTGAACCTACGAAATTGCCATTTAGGTGGATGGGGGCTCAAAATTGTCAATATCAATGACTTAATTAGGGATATATATATGGACTTAGAAGTGGGATAGTAAGCTGTCTATATAAGTATTAGGTATTATAACTCAATCTGTCATAATTTTGCTTATTCATTCATTCATAGTGTATATCGCACATTAGAATGTAAACCCTTAGATGGCCCTTAGCTATCTTCCTTGCCACTGGATCCAGAGCATTTGGTACAGTGCCTGGCACATGATTATTATTTGATAAATATTTATTGAACAAATGAATGTGGCATTTGCCCTACCCCATAATGAAGGATGGGTACAAGGATTCTGGGTGGAAGAGTCATACACCTGTGACCAACAGGAACCCCATTCTTAACTGATAGGTCTCTATGGCAAAGTAAGGACAAAAATAAGGGCTGCCAGGTCCTGGTCCCACACCTCCCATCCTCCTTGTATGTACTCTCAGCCCCTCCTGGCCTAGATAGTTATGAAGCAGCTGGTTGATATTCCCTGTGGTTTTCAGCACAGTCATGTGCTATTGGGCTGAGGATAATAATCCTCCACTTTTCCAGAAGAAGCAGAATTGCAAAATGAGTAAATAAGAAATATACCCTTGTGTCTGCATGTTTGTTTGATGATCTGGGTTTATGCATTTTGTTGCCATAATGATGAGGCTAGGCCTTGGAGCCAAGTTCCTGTCTTTATTTTGATCCCCTGGGAGCCAGTCTGGTGGGACAATTAGTGAGCAGAACCACTATGTATATGAGTGTTCCTTTTAAATACATGGCCCAAGATCCACAGGCTCACGTTTTTCTGATATAAAAGCAGCCTTAGTTCAGGCTAATCTATGCCAGCAGGTAGTTTGGCATTGCAGTAAAGCACCAGCATTTTCCTTCACTGCATCCTCAAGGGCTGGCCACAGAATTTAGCAAAGAATAGGTCCTTGGCTCCTGGCAGAGCCTCCGACCACAGAACCCAGTTTTCCCTCCCCATGCATTGGATCCCCTTCTTTGTTGTGAAGAGCAGAGTTTAAAAAACAACAACAAACCCCCCCCACTGTTTGTCTACCCATAGATGCTTCTTGGAGGCAAGAAGTGGACTGGGTTTGTCCCTTTATGGGAAAGCTTTGTGGTGTCACTACCCTAACGTCTGTGCTGAGTCCCGGCTGCCCTGTAACTATGAGTCTCAGCCACAGCTCCCAGGACCAGAAAAGCAGTTAAGGAAAGTCAGATTGTATGTGTCTATTATACATTGTAATGGTTCTTTTGAGAATTTTGCTTCTCTCTCCTCATTGGAGACTATGTCTCTGTGTTTCTCCTATATGTTTTCTCTTTTTCTGTTGGATTGTCAATTCCCCGTGTCCTTTCTTCCTCCTCTCAGGTCTTTTAGAGTTTCTCTTCCATTGTCATCACTGTACTTCAACATCTGGACCCAGGATCACAACACAGCTTAGGTTTAATTTTTTGCCACTCACTCTTTCCCTTCCTACACTGGGCCCTTCAGGACAGGTTAAGTGCTTGTCCCTTCCCCAAACACTCTATGTCCTTGTTATATCTGACTTCCTTTCTTTATCCCACTGTCTCTGCCTGGAAATTCTTTCTTTACCTTATATAACGGTCATACCCCAACACACCTCTTAAACATGATCGCAAATGTTCACTTCCCTGACCCTCCTTAACACATTATCCCTTCCTATTTCAGCACTTTACTATTTAAGTGTAATTTCTTAGAATTTTCCTACTAAAATGAGTGCTCCTCCAAGGTCAGGACCATGTTTCATTTATCTGTATCCCTTGTTCCAAGTATGGAGCCTAACTACTGCTAGGTACGCAACTAATGAAAAAGTAAGTGAAGGATGGAAGGAAGAAAGGAAGGAAAAAGGAAGGAAAGAAGGGGTCTGTGCTCTGCTGAGTGTCATGTGCTTTCCTCTAAAAGCTCAGTGCTCCTAGGATTCTAAGTATACCCTTCCTCACCTCATGTATTATCATGAAGAAAAAGACCACACTTAGAGAAAGTCTTATTTTTATGTTTCACTTTATTGCATTCAGTATCAGTCTTGTATGTAGAATACAAACCAGAAGCAAATATAGGGGTTGTCCCCCCAGTGAAATGCCCCCATGAATTACTGACAGCCCTCTACCAGAAACCCCTTGCACAATTGCGCTTCAACCTTACACATGACAGTGTTAGACTGCTTCTACCTAAGTGGATTACCCATTCCTGACCAGATGTCAAGTGTAAGGAACTCCACCTTTCAGATGGACAAAAATAATTTTCATAAGAAAAGGGAGGCAGCTGCTGGCCTTCAATAAGAGCAAACAACCTACTTCCCTGGATTATTCCAAGTCCACATGGCCTACACTCGCCAAGTATAATTCTTGTTAGTTCTTGTTAGCCATGAAATGCCATGGTGCTCTCACCTGTCCATTTGGTTTTTGCATTTTTCATTATGTTATTCCAGTATATAGCATTGGCCATGCTTCTGACTCCATTCCAATGAAAAGACTAGGTTCTATTACGCGGCTGTTCCTCTCCTGGCATTTTGACACTTAGCCCATCCCCAGGCTTACTATTCATCTCAGATTGCCTAGGGCAGTCCCAATTTACACACGTTGTCCGAGTGTAATTATTAATAGCACCCTCTTTCATTCTCATAAGTGTCACAGTGCGAATGATAAATTCTATGGTTACCCTACCATCTCTGGCTTTCCCTACTTCTGCCTCTGAACTGACAGCTCACTCACTTGTCACACCCACCTTGTAATATGCTGAGATAGGACAATTCCCATCCTGACCTACTTCTGTCTATTCCACAGCATTTGGGTTGCTGGGCAGAGTCAATAACTATGTTAGAATGAAATTCCAGCCTTCTGCCCATAGACAAGTATGTCCATACTCTACACACACACACACACACACACACACACACACACACACACTCACAGTTGAAACAACATTAGCATCCTTGTTTTTAACAAAGAGACTTCCATGTAGTGAAGAGGGAGGGAGGAAATTGTCTGGCAGCATTATAATGATAGATGTCAAGCAGTGACATAGAAAAGAATTTTAAAGGACCAGAAAGATAGAGATAGACAGTGATCAAACCCTTTTCCTCCAATGGGATGCCACTTTTCTTTCAAACCCCACACCATAAAGGGAAGAGATTTTTTTTGCACAGACACTGGCACAAATAATGCTCACAAGGTCTTCCCAGCAGATGCTCATTACCTAAGCCAGCCACCCAAGAGTTCTCACCTAAGCTAAACCCCGTGAGCTGCTTACCTCATGGAAAAAGAGAACATTTGCCTGTTAGCAGTGTTTCATCACTGTGGCTTTCCATTCTGCTTCCTCTGAAATCTGCAGAAACCTAGAGGCTTTTGATCTGTTAAGTATTTTAAGCTGAAAATATCCCTTATTTAAAATGGCTTCATTACCCCTTCAGAATGGCTCCAAATAGCACTCCAGGGTTACCAGCTTGTCTATGATTTCTATGGGTATCCATGCCCACTTCCTAAACATTGCTGAAAATCTAATTCTTCCAAGAAGCCTTCCCTGACCAAGTAGGGTCAAGATGAGGTGACATTTTTCCTCTTAATAATCACTTCTAACCAACACAAGTATCCGTATCAGCACAGATAAATAGGGACATAGCTCTGACCCCAAACCCAGCCAGTCTGAAAGAGAAACTAAGAGCTCACTGTTCTTTGAATGCCAGGGCTCCCAACCTGTGACTTATGACTGGGTTACTGGTGCACCAAGACCAATCCTCAATTCCTCAGGTGGCCAGGCTGGGTCCTGAAGCAGCTGGAACCCGCGGGCTATTGTCTCAGGGATTGAGCAGCCTCAGTGGTTTTACTCCACTATACTATTAACGTTTTCTATGTGTGTCCTGGCATAAAATCATTAGGAAGCACTGCCATGTATCAGTACATGGCCTTAGGACCAAATATGAAACTTCAGGTGAATTCAGAGGAAAACGTTTGTCATTAGTGCTATGATTAACAAGTCAAAAATCATACCAACAGGTACAAAAGTGCATGAATAATGTAGAAACACATCCGTTCTAAAGAGAGTAATGAATACCTTGAGTGTTAACACTGAAAATAAATCACATGCTGTCCACTGTGCCATTAATCCTCATAGTGTCTCACTTTCACTGTTGGTCAGACTTGCACGACATTACCTCTGAGATCATGCTCCCTCTTGATGCCATACAAGAGATCTAACAGAAAGGTAACTTTCTGTAGAGGAAAGAGTACTGGTCTGGAAATCAACCTGTCTCTGTCAACAATGAGGAAATTGTGGACAACTCTCAACCTCTCTAGTTTTATCATCCTTTCAGTTAGGGGGTTGATGGAGTCCTTCTAGCACCAAAATCCTTTTACCACTGAAATGACCATTTGTGCACATCACTGTACGTGGAAACAAAAAGAAACAGTAAGTGTATCTGGTCTATTTAAAAGCCAAAAACCACTACTATTCCATTCATATCTACTTTATTAAGCCAATCAATAATAGAGACATCGTATAACAGTAGCGGAAACTCCTGGCTCTGACCTATAAGCAAACGTCCTCTCCTTCTAGGTGCACAAGAGGGTTATACTCCCTTGCCCCCTTGCCCTTAAGCAGATATGTGACTGGTTCTGGCCAATAGCCTGTGAGTAGAAGGGATGTTTTTCACTTGTGAGTTAAAGAATTTCAATACCAGTGGAAGTATACTCTTCTTCTTCCAGAATTAGAGATACTGTAGTGACAAAATCATGTTCCATCAGCCTGGGTCCCTGACCAAACATGTGAAGCAGACTCCTCCACTGACTTTCATGATAAATACACTTTGGCTTTGGGAGGTTTGGGGGATATTCATTTCTGCAGCATAATCTAGTCTATCTTGACTGATAGATTAACTCCACCCAACCACCCACTACATTCAATTTCTGTTCTTGTTCTTGTTGTTTGCTTTTTTAGAGAACAAGCCCCTGGGTAAAGTGGAAGGAAAGGAAGGCAGGCCATGCCTTTTATTATTTATTTGTTTTGGCCACAATGAGTTGTGCAGTGATTGTAGAATGGAATTGAGGTTACCATGCACAACATGAGCTGATGATTCTGATAACAATAGGAAACTCACAATTTGAGCTAAGATTATCAGAAGAAAAAATATAAAAGAATGGAGAAAAGTAACCATATTTTTCATTATTGCAGAATGCTCATCTTTGGTCCCTATCACCCCATGTCATATTTTTGACCCCTTCCTTAGTGAAGACTTGGACTGGCCCTGATACATTTGTCTTTTGCTTCCCTGCACTTCTATTTTGATGTGAAATTCTAATGCCAGAGCCCCCATCAGCACCTCTGCTCAGTGGTTCAAAGTGGGTTGAATTGTAGCCGGCGGCAGGAGGTGATAAATGTAGCGTGAGTTGCCTTTCCCCCAGCAAACTGCAAATTGCCTGAGCAGTACAGCCCACAAAAGGTTCCCGTGGAGTGAATTTATCTTGCATTGTCGAGTGGAAAGGGAAAGAGGAGAGACCAGGCATTCTATTTTTGCAAAGTCACATTCGATCTTGTTCAACGTGCAGTCCACACATCTTTTAAAGGGGGCTCCAATGGAAAAGAGTACCAGCCCAGGAATGTAGAACAGATAAAGGAATTTATTTTTAACACTGTTGGAGTTCACAACTATGTGAGCATTTCAATTTCAAGTCACTCGTTCCTGAATAATAATAATGAGTTCTGCTGGAGTGCACGTTATGTCACCCAGTAATTCAGGATGGAGAAGACCATGCCATGGACCAGAGGACACGACATCAAAGGGAAACCTCTCTTTCCATGATAGCACATATTCATTCAGGAGAGGAAAGCTATGCTTCTATCAGTGACCCAAGTTCTCCTTGATCCTCGCTTCTAAGTTGGTATGCCTAAGTAGATTACTCCCTTCTAGACAAAATTCCATTAATACTTCATGGGTCTGTCAAAGCAGATGCCATTTTGGAATCCTCCCAAGTGTTGAAAAGTAGTAAGAGCATTGGTATCTGGCTAGCTTCATTATAGCAGGCTTTAGAGTGAGATCTTTGGGGCCAGTTTTTCAGATATACATCTTTCCCTGTCTCCTGGAATAACTTATAATAATAACAGGTTTCTTTTGTTTGTTTGTTTGTTTTCTGTGAAAGCAAGAGTTGTCATAGGACTTCATAACATTATCTTGCCACCTATCAGAAGATATTCCATGACGTGACTCTCTTGTCTTTGCTTTATGTTTTCAATTAAGGCTGGGGAGGGAAGGGTTATTTAGTTTTCCTCATTATCTGGAAAGCATCCTCTTCTCGAAAAGGCAGGCCCAAACCCTTTCCCATTTTTCTAGATTCACTTACTCCATAAGGACTTCCTTGAAAACTCCAGCTCACAGATATTTTTCTTCTGCCAAAGACTGAGTATTTATGTTCTGAACCACTATCTTGCCCATTGCTATAAACACGTGCTATTCTCCTTGTATCCCTTGCAGCACTTTATACATAGTAAGTGATCAAACCTCAACTTTCTCAGCTGGAGCAGCTGTTAATCTATGGATGGTTAATAGCTTGGGCTCAGGAATCACAAAACCAAGCTTATTCCCAACCCCTTTAATCACTAGCTTAGGCAAGTTTAGTGATTCCCTCTATATTTCTATTTCTTCATTGTAAAGTGGAAATAACCATCATTATATCTACCACATTGGGGTCATTGAGAGGATTAAGTGAGAAAGTGCATTTAAAGGGTTTAGCACAATGTTCATAAACATCTGTAACACTTAGTAAGTGTTAATTGTTATTATTCTTCTCAATTATAATATATAGACACTCCCTTTGTTGCACTGTGGCCTGCCACTCACAGCCTTTTTAACTGGAGACTTATTAGGCACAGCAGTGATTCCACTCTAGAATTTACTGTATCTAGGGTTGGATTATGGGAAATAAAGGCAGAAATTTTCTGTTACCATATTCTGGCACATTTGGTGAGAAGAACATCTCTGGGAAATGTGAGTAAAATGATGACATAAGGAAATCTTCCAAGACAAAGTAGTGAGACAAATACCTCACCTGAGCAGAAATTATCAAGAATTCCTGATCAGGGCTTCTGATTTCAAGTTGTTGCCCCAATGAATTAAGAAATTCATTACATAGATTATAAGGCCCACTCCTATAGATCCTGGACATGTGCAAAAGAGCTGAGACAACTCGCCAGCCCAGAAGGTGCTCACAGGTGGAAGTCTTCAGGGTAATCCTGTGACGGGCCCTGCAACAGATATCTTTCCTCTTTGTGTGGGTGAAAACAGACTACAGTTGACCCTTGAACAACTCTGGGGTCAATCTGAGCATAACGTCCAGTGGGCCCTCTGTATCTGTTGTTCCTCCACATCTGAGCATTCAACCAAACTTGGACTATGTAGAACTGCAGTATTTACTATTGAAAAATATCCACGTATAAGTGGACCTGCACAGTTCAAACCTGAGTTGTTCAAGGATTGACTGTAAACTTTACACAATTCACTGTGTCATCAGGGGGAAAGATGGGAATAAATCTACTACTCCATGGGGCTTAGTTATTACCTACTACTATTTTTATAGATGTGCCCATATATTAGTAGATGCTGATATTTTTCCCCAGATACTATAGCCTGGGAAGAAAACTCTTTTTATACATCATGGGTTTGGAAAAAAACAATAGTCCAAAAAGTTCTGCTTTTTTTAAATTCAAGTCAGAGGTCATTCCGTGAAGGCCATTCTAACACTCCAAGCAGAGTGCTGTGCTCTCCATACTTGATGAGGAGAAAGCCTGCTTAACAATGACCCAGAATCACCCAATGACCCTGAAACTCTGGCTCTAAACACCAATTTGTCTGGAAGGCCTCTCTTCACTCTCAAGCACAAGAGACCTTTTTTATCCTGGCCTTTCAGACCACAGAACCTGACTTTCCATACCACAGACCACACCCTGCTATCTTCCCCAACATCATCCAGTCTCACCTGCAGGGCCCAGCCTCTAAGGAGGTTGCTTCTTGGGCCATGCGATTATTAATTAAAGATTTCCAAAGCAATAAATATTAACTTTGAAAACTTTATAGAAAATGAATGTTGAACAACAACACAACACACTGCCCTTTGGGTATGTTGAAAATCATGCTGAGACTACAGCCCATTTACAACTTTTCAAAATAATATTTCAACCACCTTTATAATTAACAAAGTTAAAAGGTAAGAAATGAAGAAAAAAATCCAACTGATTTAAAAAGTGAGACTGTTTCATTATTTTAATGGTGTTTGAATTCACTAATTTCCAAATCCCCAAGATGCTTTACTAAATCAAGTCCCTTTTGTTTTTAAGTTGTGAAACATGCTTTCTCTACATATAAGAAAGCTCCATCTGTCAATCTGCAGATGGACTAGCCCATCTATAAGGGTCCTTGCCCTACACAGAAATGACTTATGTGGCTCAGTCATGCCTTCTGCTGTTTTTCTCGTGGTCGAGATGGAGTGACAGGGAGACAGACTCTCACCTATCTGGGATTTCCTCTTGGAGACCAATAGATAGTGAGGCCATAGAATTGCACCTCCCCTGAGGCACAGATTGAGGGAAACTGGACATACCAGACCAGAACCAAATCCACAATCATAATGGCGGTGATATTCTCTAAGCAGCAGAGCTAACTACTGGCAGGGAATGAACAAAGCTAGACCTAGGGCTTCCCTGGTGGTGCAGTGGTTGAGAGTCCGCCTGCCGATGCAGGGGACATGGGTTCGTGCCCCGGTCTGGGAGGATCCCACAAGCCATGGCCGCTGAGCCTGCGCATCCGGAGCCTGTGCTCCGCAACGGGAGAGGCCACAACAGTGAGAGGCCCGCGTACCACAAAAAAAAACCAAAACAAAACACTAGACCTAGATGGGCTATGACTTCATGGCAAGGATGCTTATGAGACACCCCGCCAGTAAGTAACAAAAATTGTTATTTCTCAGCAACTCCCTTCCATGAGCAGAAACGTCCTCACGGTTCACAGCATGCAAACATGTTTAAATATTAGACATATTGGGGCACTTGGTTTTAATATTTGTAGAGATGAACATAGGGCATGAAACCCTAGAAAATATTATTCATTAAAGACAAAAAAAGACAAGTCACAAAGAAGGAAAGGAAAAACTGAACAGCTAATAAGGATAGGAAGTCATGCTCCACCTCCCTAATAATGAAACAATGCAAAATGAAACAAAAATTGCTACATTATGTTCATTATATTTTAAATATTTGAAAATAAAATAACAGAATAATAATTAAAGCACCTACTATGTGCTAGGCCCTATTCTGAGTAAAACCGATACAGTCCTCACAATACCTTATGAATCAGATCTTAGTATCAGTCCATTTCACAGTTGAGAAAACTGAGGGAAACAGATTTCAAGTATTTTAACCATAGGTTACATAGCAAGAAAGTGGCAGAGCCAGGATTGAATACCAAGCATTGGCAAGGATGTGAGGAAATGGACATTCACACACAGCTGATGGGAAATCAAACAGGTACAGACTGGCCATCACTGGTGGCGCAGTGGTTAAGAATTCACCTGCCAATGCAGGGGACATGGGTTCGATCCCTGGCCCAGGAAGATCCCACATGCCGCAGAGCAACTAAGCCCGTGCACCACAACTACAGAGCCTACGCTCTAGAGCCGGCATGCCACAACTACTGAAGCCCACAGGCCTAGAACCCTGCGCTCTGCAACAAGAGAAGCCACCGCAATGAGGAGCCCGTGCACCACAACGAAGAGTAGCACCCCCCTCAACGCAACTAGAGAAAGCCCGCGTGCAGCAACAAAGACCCAACTCAGCGAAAAAATTAGTTAATTAATTAATTTAAAGAAAAACAGGTACAGACATTCCAGAGTATAATCTAGAAACACTTAGTGGGGTTAGGGATGCTTCACCCTATCACCTAGCAATCCCACTCCTAGATGTGTATCTCACAGAAACCTTCACACAGATCCATAATGAGATATAGACATAGACATTCATTGCAGCACTGTTTGTAGGTATTCATAGCTAGGGAAATGGATAAATAAAATGTAATATATTTAAAATAAGTGTATAACAGAATGCTACATCTTGGTCAGAAGTAATGAAAGAATAGATTTCAAAATATAATTTTAAGTAAACAAAAGTAAGATTTATAGCACAAAACTATTTCTGTAATTTTTTAGTATATACAAACAACACACGTTTTAAGGCTATTGCTTGTAAATAAGCAAGTGAAAGTTGGGTCATAATGCCAGGCAAAATTATGAACTCCAAGAAGAGTCCACCCCGTAATCTCCAGATCTGTGAATATGTTAATTTATATGGCAAAAGGGACTTTACAGATGTAAGTAAAGTTACTAATCATTTGATCTTAAGATAAGGAGATTATCCTGTATGGTTGGGATGGGTCAATGACCCCTCAAAAGCAGAAAGGAATACAGAAGAGGAAGTTGGAGAGATTCTAATAGAAAAAAATCTAAGCACAGGGAGGATTCAACACACCACTGCTAGCTTTGAAGATGGAAGCCAAGGAATGCAGGTGTTTTCTAGATGCAGAGAATGACTCCCACCAACAGTCAGCAAAGAACTCTATGCAATCAATAACCTGAATGAGCTAAGAAGCAGATCTCCCCCCTCACCCCGGAGCCCCCAGATAAGAGCCAAGACCAGTCAGCACCTTGATTTCAACCTTGTGAGACCCTTAGCAGAGAACCCAGCCAAGTCTGCTGAATTTTGACCTACAGAAACTGAGATAGGAAGTTTGTATTCACTTAAGGTTACCAAAAGGGAAAGTGGGGAGAAGGGATAAATTAAGGGTTTGGGATTAACATATACACATTATTATATATGAAATAGGCAATCAACAAGGACCTACTGTGTAGCACAGGGAACACTACTCAATATTCTGTAATAACCTATATGGGAAAAGAATCTGAAAAAGAATAGGTATATGTATATGTTTAACTGAATCACTTTGCTGTATGTACACCTGAAACTAACACAACATTGTAAATCAACTATACTCCAATGTAAAATCAAAATTTTTCAATTAAAAAATAAATAAATAAATAAAATTTGTGTTATTTAATGCCTTATGGTAATTTGTTAAGGCAGCAATAGAAAACCATCATCATACATCATACATCATCAAATACATCAAGAATATATATGAAACCCACAAGAGTTGGTGCCTCTAGAGTGAAGTTTAGAGACATAAAGAGAGGGAATAGAGCAGAAACGATTAACAATCAAATAACAGAGGTTTCTATATGGACTGATTTTAATATCATGCCATGTATCAGGGATGCTGTTCAACTCACTTCTGTGAAAATGAGGTCAAAAACACTCTGCAGGAAAAAACACTTGGTAACTCTTTGTTCAGAAAATTTCAAGCGTACTCTCTGTTCTAGGCAAGGGGCAGTTCTTTATGGAAGAAGAAATTTATACACATTGGTTCTGGACAGGCCTGACATTCTCAGCCTTTGGGATTTAGAGGGTTTGCTTCTATCAGAAGTGATATTTCCCAACAGTGTTGGTGGGAAAGTGCAGCAGGCTGACCCGAGGTCTCAGGCCCACTGAGAGTTTTCCTCATTAACCTCTGCCCATCTTCTCTGGCTCCACAGTTTCATTCTGGTTCCTTCTCTCTGCATTGTGAATTTCACATCAGCCCACCCCATTAATTCTACTGCAGACTTCATTCCTTTTTCTAACATTACCCCAACCACATGCAATTTGAGAAACCCCTTTCTTGGTCTTCCAAACAAGCAGCATGTCTCCGCTTACACATAAATGTGGGTAATTAGAGTGGGGCTTGAGTAATTTAGAGCCAAGGCCTCTGTATGTTATGACTTATAAAATTTAATCTGCCAGAAGCTTCTGGCCAGATATCAATTACTGTCCCTAAAGTGAGAGAAAGGCCTGATGTTTTCACTGAGCCACAGCTTTGCACATGAACATATGAGCACATGCACACATACACATATAAACCCAGACCTACCATGGCTGTCCAAAAGCCCAAGGACAGGGAGAATCTATCTTGGGTTTCCTGAATTCCCAGGGGAAATCTCTGTCCCTGTCACTCATGAGACAACTTTCTTCTGTCAATTCCAAGAAAATACTACAAGCTCTGAGCCGTCAGTTGATTTGTGCCCCAATCCCAGATGGAGAAAGCAACCCGGAGCACCCGTCTGATCACATTTGTGACAGTAATTATCCAGGAATCAGACATCGAGTCATTACCAGTGAATGAATTATTACTAGAAACAGTTAGCGTCCAATAATGAAGTTAATGGGAGGTAATATGACAGTCATTAGACTGACACGGCTCTCTTCATTGTTGAAGAAAGAGGAACAGGCATCAAAGGCTGGCAGTGGGCAGTCAGGATTAATGTCTGTCAGGCAGTGTTTACGACACATCTCCTGGACTCTGCTCTTGTGGTCTCAAGAATGCCGAGTTATGATTAAGGGGGGTGTATTTCCTGCTGGAAGTCGGCATGGGCTGGTCAGAAGAGCGCTCCCTACACTTCAACAATGCTGACAATCTTGCAATTCTCTGACCACAGGATGACCTTATACAAGGCTCTGTTTCTGCACAAGCTGTTCCCTTGCCCACATTCCTTTCATCTGTAAAATTCCTATACTTCCTTTTATGCCTAAATCAAATATTACTTCCAGAGAAACATTACTATAAATCTTTCAGGAGGACTTAGCCTCCCCCACCTAGATGTCCCCCAGTGCCTTATTTCAATGTCCATTTTTACCTCCTAGTGTTTGCATTCTACTGGTGTGTTGACATGTCTGTGTTTCCTGTTTCACTAAGAATGCCTCAAAGGTAAGAGCCATGTGTTCCTCATCCCTGTATCACCAGCACCTAAGAAAGTACCTCTAGGTTCACTACAAATGAAAGAGGAAAGAGAGAAAGATGGGGGAATGGAAGGAAAGGAGGAAAGGAAGGAAGGAGGGGGGGAGGGAGGGATGATAGAAGAAGAAGGGAGAGAGGAAAGAACCAAGTTTCTAAATCAAACTCTGCAGCGTAACTGACAACAAATCATTTAATCCGCCTAGTTCTAAATGCCTTCTTATTCCACACAGGGGGATCATCTTTACTGCTTCTGACTTCATGGGCTGGGAGGTAGATAAAGGAGATAAAGTAGATATAGGATAGCACTTTGGGCTAAGATGGAAAGCATTTATAAGTACAAAGGGTTTTTATCTCCGTGTTGCACTGGATAGAGAGCATATCTTTTTGGTCTTGTATACAAATATCCTTTGGTGTGATTCCACACCTCTCTGTGTGCACCTATGTATGTGCATTGATGGGGCTAAGAACAAACAAATCTAGCTTGACTCAGCAGAAAGAGTCAGAGCTGCCTGAGTAACCAACGACACTCCAGTGCCTGCAGAGTTTTCTTCCCCTTTAGCTTCATTCACTGGGCTTGGTACAAAGTGAAAATCTTTAAGGAAAAATTTCTAGTTAATGGTGAAACATTTTGATAAGACAGAGAAGAAGAGAAGAAAATGAAGGGTCATCATTCTTCCCCTTTATTCGTGCTGGCCTATGGAGGTTTTTGTACCACAAAATAAAACCTCATTTTCCAGATGATCTACTGTGCTCTGGAAATTGAAGCCAGAGAGTTCCCCTGGAAAGAGTCTGAAGTAAGGAGGCTCCAAAGATTTGGAGGTGGCCTGAAGTTGTTGAGGAACCAGAGGATGGGGAACTTCCTGTCCTCTGGGCCCCCAACCCCTCTTCCCTCTTCTAAATGACAGGCCAAAGAGAGGATGCAAAGAGGCACACCCTGAATGCTTCAGAGCTAAGAATACACCACATCATAGAATTTAAAAAGTAGAGAATAAAGCCCTTCTTGAACATCAACAAGCTCATGCATTAGTCAGGGCTCTCCAGAAAAAACAGGACCAGTAGGAGGATGTGTGTATGTGTGCGTGCGTGCATGGGCTCAAACACAAAGAGAGAAGGGGAGAGACTTTATTATAAGGAATTGGCTCTCCCAGTTATGGAGGCTAAAGAGTCCCAATAGCTTGATTTGGCCAGCTGGACACCTAGTAGGTCCAGTCTAAGTCTGAAGGTCTGAGAACCAGCAGAGCTCATGGTATGAGTTCCAGTTCAAAACCCAGCTAGCTCAAGACCCAGGAAGAGCCAGTGTTTCAGTTTGAGTCTGAAGGCTGAAGAGACCAATATCTCAGCTCCTACAGTCAGTCAAGAGAAGTTCCCTCCTACCCAGTCTTCTTGTTTGATTCAGGTCCTCAGCTGATAGGAGGAAGCCCACCCACATTAGGGAGGTTAAACTGCTTTACTCAGTCTACCAATTCGGATGTTAATTTTATCCAGAAACACCCTCACAGACACCCAGAATAAATGCCAAATGTCTGGGCACCCCATGGCCCAATCAACTTGCACAAAATGAACCATCACAGCTTAAAACCCCTTTCTACCAACCCCCCTACTATGGCAGCATCGACCACCATAGGTGAGCATCCCAAGGCCTGGAGGCATGGGGATCTCCCAGCTATAGTGCATATGGCACCTCCTCTAGAATGTCACTAAGGGTGCAAGCCTACTGGCTCAGCAAACCCTTGCTGTTGCCATAATGCTATATGGACACTCTCTTCAACGAGTAAGCTCTTTAAAGGTAGAGGCCATATCCCCTTCATCTTTATACTGTCCCATTTCTTTTCATGTCATTTGCAACACCCAGAAAGAGCCTGGCACATAATAGGCTCTGTTTTTAAAACTAGTTTTCACTTCTCCTTTTCATGGCCCCCAGCGCTACAACCAAGTTACACACTAGCTATTCCTTAGGCAGTTCTCTTACTTTTTATACTTCCTTGCTTTTGCCCAAGCGGTTCCCTGAGCCTGGTATGTCCTCTTCAGTTCTACATCTTCCCACAGTCCAGTCTAAATGCCACCTGGTGACTATAATGACATCTATTTGCAAGTTCATCCAGTGAGTTACCAACCAGGTGGTGGTGATGGTTAATTTTATGTGTCAACTTGACTGGGCTAAAAGATGCCCAGATAGCTGGTAAAACATGATTTCTGGGTATGTCTGAGAGGGTATTTCCAGATAAGATCAGAATTTGAATCAGTAGACTGAATGAAGATGGTTCTCACCAGGGTGGGTGGGCATCATTCAACCCATTGAGGACCCATATAGAATAAAAAAGCAGAGGAAGGATGAATGCTCTCTCTGCTTGAGTTGGGACAGCCATCTTTTCCTGCCCATGGATATCAGATCTCCTGGTTCTCAGGGCCTTTAGGTACAGACTGGAACTTATACCATTGACTCCCCTTCTCAGGCCTTCAGGCTTGGACTGGAACTACACCACTGGCTTTCCTAGGCCTCCAGCTTGCAAACAGCAGACAGTGGAACTTCTCAGCCTCCCTAATCATGTGATCCAACCCCTCATAATATCTCTTTCTACGTAACTATCTACGTATATCCTGTTGGTTCTGTTTCTTGAGCACCCTGACTGACACAGTGGCACAACAGGTTGCCATCTTATCTGGCAGCTTCAGTATTGAGTAACAGGTGTGCCCTGGATCATATTTAGTCTCTCACACTGGGCTGTGTGAACTAGATTGCAATCCTGAAGACTTTGTATTCCTCTCTGCCTGACTAGTCTGTTAGTCCTAGGGATACAAACGTCCTTCTGTTTTCCCTGGGTTCTAAGTATACAAATACTCCAGGGCCTAGAGCTTCCCCCTGAACTCCAGCTTCTACCAACGTATGGAGATATAGACCAGGTAAGACCATGGGGGAGAGCAGCAAGCAAAAACCTACTCCCCTGACACTGACACAAAGTCTCTAAAAGAAGAAAACCAAAACAAATACACTCTGTTTCTCATCTAGTTCAGCTCTAGACAGGAGGTTCTTAAATGATATCACTGTAAGCTTCACAAAGCTGATTAGGTCAAGGTCTGAGATGGCCCTGAAACTTCGAATTTCACAGGGCTAAGACAGTTCTACAAAGTCGTAGCATGGACCTGGTCCAGCCCTGGCAACAGACACTCTTTATGTGCTTGGGTGAATAGGCGATGATGTTAACTTTCCAGAGGCCTAGGGACTCTAGGGCATAGGTGTATGAGCTATGACAGTGAAAGTGCATATTCTTGGAATACTGCTAATGGCCCTAATGTATATAGTATCTTGTTAAGTCCTCATCTATGTAAAATTGCAAAAGATATCTTAAGTAACTGCCATTTATACCAAACCATTTACGAACATGACTTTATTAGCAGCCACAGACATGATTCTGGTCAATAGCTTCTGCCTTGAGGGTGGCTAGTACTTGTGACCCCAGCTCTGACTATGCTGCATGCTCAGGCCACTGAATAGGGAGTTGGAGTTGGCCTGAGACAACCCATTTGAAGTGACTAGAGCATTAACTATAAGTAATTTGGAAAATGTCTTGGTGACTGTGCATGCATTGAGTGGAACCAATTAAACTGGGGAATCCAGGTGCTTAAGAGGCCTGGCAACTGCTTTGCAGAGGGCTCAAGTGAGAAGAGACCTGAGAGCCCCCCTGCCAGTACCTGGCAGTCCTGCATGAGCAAGCAGTGTCCTACCACTGAGGTTACCTGGAGCCAAGCTAGTAATGCTAAGCAGAAGGGAATGAAGCATGGAACAGGGTCTAAGAGGAGAAGAAAGCCCCCATCATTTTTACAAAATTAAACACACTTCTAAGAGTACTAAGGCTATTACTAGCTATTATCTGACATTAGTATACAGAGGCTGATAATGAAATAGCATTAATGATCTCTTAGACTAAATCAGCACTTACTTGAGCAGGACAGAAAGTAAAGGCAATTAGCAAATCAGGTCAAAAGCAGATGCATCCAATCTAAGCCATGCTGGAATTTTCCAGCCTAGCTTAGGATCTACTAGATTTCCTAGTGGAGAAAGCAGGTGATCACCAGGTAAACTCTCCCACAATGCTATTACCAATATAGCAATCTTACTAAGTTCACTCTTGACCTCCCCAAACCTCCAAACCTCTAGGAAGCTATATGTTAACTGAATTCCTATTTCCTGTTCTTTTTATGGCATATTTTTGGTATGCATAAACTTGCTTCATGTTTTGACATCTGTTAGTTTCAAATCTATTTTATCTCTACATCTTATATGTCGTGGGTTTTCTTTCCTAGTTGTCTTTCTAGTTTTTGTTTCCCATAACAGGGATCTGCAAACATTTTCTTAAACAGGCAAGTTAGTAAATATTTCAGGCTTGGCGGATGATATTTCTGTGGCAGTTATTCACCTATGCCATTGTAGCACGAAAGTAGCCATAAACAATACATCAACGAAATAAACATGGCTGGGTTTCAATTAATCTTTATTTATAAAAATAGGTGGGTGCAGACCTGGCTTGTAGGCAGTAGTTTGCCAACCTCTGTCCTATGGGAACTGATTAAGAGAGAAGATTCTCCTGACAGTTAAGCCTGCACAACCTCTGTGGACTTTCAAATGAAGGAACACATTCCCTGCCACAGTGAGAATTCAAGCAGAGGTAGACAGCCACTCTAACTCTAACCCTAGGGATAGTGCTGGTCCAAAGCAGTTCTGTTACAACGGAAATCAGCTCAAATCACTTTCCTGCCCAGAACCCCCAAGAGGTCCCCATCTCACTTAGAGTAAAAGATAAAAAGGGTCAACACCATCCATACCCCCAGCCCCCATCACTCTCTGATCTCATTTCCTTCCGTTCTCCTCACTTACTCCTCCAGCCACTGACCTTCAATTCTTCCAGGAAACCAAGAAGACCTCCACTTGGGAACTTCACACTTGTAGTCCCCTCTGCTTGGAACATTCTATATCCCAAAATCTACATGGCCACTCACCCACTTCCTTCAGGTCTTTATTCAAAAGCCACATGCTCAGTAAAGCCTTCCCTGGCATGTTACCTGTCATTGCATATCGCCTCTTCTGCTTTTTTTTTCCCCTTAGCACTTATCACTACCTCGCATTATATATGCATTCACTTACCTGGTGTTATTGCTGTGTCCTGCACGCTGCTGGAACATAGGCCTCTCAAAGGCAGTTGGCTTTGCTTACTGCGTTATCCCCATGACCTAGAATGATGATTGATTGATTGATTCAGAACTTAATCAATAAATATTTGTTAAATGAATGCATCCTGGCTCATTATCCTAAGAGGCTCCTCATTAAACTGAGGCATTTTCAATTAAATGGAGCTTCTCTTTTGTCTGAGTACACATTACTCTACTCTCCACCCTCAGCATTTGCTTGCCTGGGAAAGATTAGAAATTGTTGTAGAATGAATGTAAGGAAAATACACTGAGGCAATATTCAATTTTGAAAGGCAAAATTTAGATTGTTGAAGCTCTACAAGAGCTGGCAAGCCAGGCTATTGTCTTTTTTTAATTAATTTATTTTATTTTGTTTATTTTATTTTTGGCTCTGTTGGGTCTTTGTTGCTGCGTGTGGGCTTTCTCTAGCTGCAGTGAGTGGGGGCTACTCTTCATTGCAGTGCGCAGGCTTCTCATTGCGGTGGCTTCTCTTGTTGCAGAGCACGGGCTCTAGGTGCATGGGCTTCAGTAGTTGTGGCATGCAGGCTCAGTAGTTGTGACTCAAGGACTCTAGAGTACAGGCTCAGTAATTGTGGTGCACGGGCTTAGTTGCTCTGTGGCATGTGGGATCTTCCCAGACCAGGGCTCAAACCTGTGTCCTCTGCATTGGCAGATGGACTCTTAGCCACTGCACCACCAGGGAAGTCCCAGGCTATTGTCTTGAGAAAGGAGTATCCATAGCATCCTGTATCTCCTCCAGCATACAAACACCAGGGTTCAGTCAACACCTGGACTCAATCAGAGACGTTTCTCTATGTGTGAGAGCCTTTTCTGTGAAGGAGAGGTTATGGCAGAGCAAGGAGGAAGAAAAGCCCCACACTCTCCCTGGGTGGCTCCTGGATATGGTGGGAAGGAAGGGAGTGAGGCACAGAGAATAGCACCAGCACCTCACAACTATCTGGACTTAGGCTCGGAGAGGGAGGGGGTAAGTTAGACAAGTTGATAGGAGCGCTAATGAGGAGGAACCATTCATCCTGTTCCTTTTTTGGAACTCTCAGAAGAATCTCACTAACAGGCAGCCTCCCACCAACCTGGGCCTTATCAGAGTTAGTTCTGTAGTGTGTTCAAGCAGAGGGCAGCCCTGATGATTAGGTTGATGGAACCACCAAGGGTTCCTGGGTGCTGTAGCTGCTGAGTTGAGAGTCACCGTGTCCCCCATGGCAATGCAAGATGACCCCACAGTTGGCCTTGGCAATGGACCTGCTGGCCAGCAGGCCGACTAGAGACATAGCATGAAGTTCAGTAGTAAGATGACAGTGGGAGCCAAGGTGAAGCCAAGTCCACAGGGAGCTCCACTGGAAGTGGTGGCTGGGCCAAGACAAGTGACCCCCAGTTGCACTGGCCACACACTTCAGCATCAGAAGTGGATGAGAGACATTTACCCAGTGACTAGGCAGACACGGGGGCTGGCAGCTAACCCTGGCAGGAGGAACTTGCTGGAGGGTTGGGGAGCAATTCCTCACTGTTGTGGGCCCTGGTTAGATCCTGCCAACCTTGTTTCCTCTTCTTGTGCACATAGAAAAACAGCATTTACTAGCCTCCCTTGCAGTTAGGCTGAAACCCTGTGACTAGGTTTTGGTAAATAGAATGTGCACAGTATTAATATCCACTATGCTGAATTCCTTTATATATTCTCTTTCTCAGAAAAGCACTAAGGTCACTTATTGGAGAGAGACTGAGATAGATAGAGAGAGAGAGAGAGAGAGAGAGAGAGAGAGAGATGTTTTGAAGATAAAAACAGTTGAAAGGAACCTGGATTATTAAGTCACCACTTAGGAAAAAGCCATCCTTCCCACATCACACTATGACATGAAAGAGAAATAACCTTTTTTCATGTTATGCCACTGAGATTTTGGGAGATTGTTATAGAAGCTAGCATTATGTATCCTGACTAATATATCTTCACAATGCTAAGCCACACACCCCATCCCCATATGGCCGAATGTCAAAGAAAGACATTCTATGAGATATCACATTGTTTTTTCCTAGAGAGGGATTGAACATTACCTCAAGACATTATTAAACTTTTTAACTTTCTGGACTAAGGTTTTATTAGATTGGGCACGGCACTAATGTATGTTCCCACTAAGTGGAAGATCAGGAGAAAGACCAAGTTAATTACAGACAAAAGTAAAATTTCCCATTTTATTCTCTTGCACATCCCTGTTAGGTTGGAAGTTAAATTTGTGATCCCATTACAAACAGTTTCGGAGAAAGGTTTGAACAGTAATTCTAAGATTCTAACTCTAGCTTCTAAGATTCTGGTAAATGAAAGTAAAACTTGGGGACAGGAAAGCATAGGAGTAAGATGTGCATAAAGGCTTCACACTAGGACTTTCAAGTCAGTCAACACATGGCTTGACTTTTGCTCAGCGTCATATGAACCTGTGACCTTGGGAAAGTCATTTAATGAATTTGAGCCTCATTTTCCTCACCTTAAATGGGGGGATACTACCTTTGTTGCAGCAATCAGGTGCTATATTATCTATAAATCACTTAGTCCAGTGCCTGACACAGTGTACTTGCACAATGACTATCAGCTAAAACAATCATTAAAATCAACAATGAGGGAAGACTGAAAGAATATTCCAGAAGTATGGAGTTGAAAGGAAACGTTTATACTGTAGGCTCTGCCTCTTGAAGGGATGCTGTATTTTTCAACACTTGAGAAGACATTTCTCTCCTCTCTAGTCTATCTGCCTTTCTCTGTCTCTCTCTCTCCATCTGTCTCTGTCTCTCTCCCTCTCCCTCTCTTTCTCTCACACACACACAGTCACTCCCCATATAACAATTTTATTTGTATTCAAATATGCAACTGAAATATTCTTCACAAATAATTATGTCCGAAGTTTGGAACTTCACAAACTTGCAATTTGACATCCTGCCTCTTTCTAAATAGCCATCTGGGACAAGTCGCAACATCCCGATGGGATTCTATGTTCAATAAAAAACAGGTCTATTTTCCCCGAGGTGGAATGTGACCCTATTTCACCCCTGAAAAGACTACTATCACTAAAGACCTATATGCAGAGAATGAATGACTACCCACATAGGATGTTGGGAAGAGGGGAAAATCATATTTTTTTTCCGATTGCCTTTGATCTGCCCAGCTGTGAGGAATAACCACTTGCTTCCTGCAGACCCAGAACCACTAGTTTCTGAAATACAGAGCCCACTCTGGACTTCTGGAGGAGTCCAATTCTTAAATAAATGGTATTGGCTGTGTCTGAGTAGACTTTGCTTCCGGGGATCCCCTGGGCACCGGGCTGCAGCCTTGTGACTGCCCCCACTATGTGTAAACACCAGCAAAGTGCTCTTCTGGCTGGTCATTGGCTCTTTATGCCATTTCCACCACCCCCTTGGAAGCTCGATCCCTAGCCCGGCTGGTCAGAAACTCTGCCCCTTAGCCTAGTGCTTTCCCTAGGAAACAGGACCAACTTGTGCACATGAACTTAAATCCATCTCCTTAAAAACAATGCAGATATTTCCCAATGCAGAAATTATTGCCTAGAAGCCACTCTACAACTCCATGTCCCCATGGTTTGGAGTTTGCCTCAGCCTAGATCCACCTGGAGTTCTGATTCTTCTACCTCCCGGCCTGCGGTTGCGCCTCCTGTCTTTTCTGGACAAGAGCCAACCGTATGCTCCTCCAGTGCGAGGGGAGGGACAGAAATGGCTGTTGAGCAGCTGCACACACAAGACGCTGTGCTAACACTTTCATCAGTGAGTTGGGTGGGACTTCTCAATCTTTGCATCCTTTTTAATATCTAAAAAAATCAACATCCTCATGAGAGTATTTTGAGTATTTGCTGATTGAAAAATACAGAGTGACAAGCAGTTACTATGAATTCAATTATGGCTTTAAATGACTTTTACTTTATTAATCCCCAAAGCATACATATATGCGATGCATACATATAGACATGTACATGTATATACATACGTGTGTGTATATATATACACACATATATATTTGAATATATTCCACAAATAAGAACAAGACATTTTTCTTACTCCTTCTATAAACAATGCTTAGCATACTGCATCTAGATTAATCGTTGCCTCCCACATGTGACCATGGCTCACAGGTGGATTCTTTACCACTAAGGTGTGGAATCAGATGTGTGGTGAGATCTTCAAATTGTTGTTCCACCCCCTTACACTTGACATCTGACATTTCCCTGCATATACTTAGGTTGTGCACAGTTCCCTCCTCACCAATTCACTTTACCCCTCAAGAAACCATGTAAAACTGAAAGCAAGAGTGGCATTAATGCAGAGATCACCTTTATAGTAATTTAATCTATAGAAAATAAAGGGTTTATTATTTCCAAGTGTTGGTATTTCCATTCTTATTTTAAAGGAATTATATACTTCACAAGTGATTATTGCACACCAGGATATGACAATAGACTTGAAACCACTGAATATTTATTTTTTCAATCTTCATTCTTTTATTTTTTATTTATTTTATTAATTTATTTTTAACATCTTTATTGGAGTATAATTGCTTTACAATGGTGTGTTAGTTTCTGCTGTATAACAAAGGGAATCAGCTATACGTATACACATATCCCCATATCCCCTCCCTCTTGTGTCTCCCTTCCACCCCTCTAGGTGGTCACAAAGCACTGAGCTGATCTCCCTGTGCTATGCGGCTGCTTCCCACTAGCTATCTGTTTTACATTTGGTAGTGTATATATGTCAATTCCACTCTCTCACTTCGTCCCAGCTTACGCTTCCCCTTCCCCATGTCCTCAAGTCCATTCTCTATGTCTGCGTCTTTATTCCTGCCCTGGATAGATGGTTTTTATACTAGTTAAAAAACAGCTTTGTCAGGTATTACTTTTGCCAGGCAGTTTATGTACATTGTCTCACTTGATCCTTGGAGTAAACCTGTGAGGAGTTTTTTTCCACAAAGGAAACTGAGACTGAGAGAGTTTAACTATCTAACTCTAAATCCTAGGGTTCGTAAGTGGTTTAAAACTCAGTTTTGTTACCAAAGACCTTGCAGTTAACCATTATTCTTGATTATCTGTTTTTCTAGAGTAGTCCTAAAGGAAAGGGAATTCTGATCACTGCTAAGTTATTTTGTTTTTGCCATTGCTCTCATTATTGAAATAGAAGGCTCAGCAAGGTCAGCTATTAAGATTCTGCCACTGATGAGAGTTTTTAGAAATCAGATCTGGGTTCCAACTGGGCCACTCAGGAGGTCCATATGTTTCTCTGCTTGTTTATTTCAATAACTTCAGTTCAGTAGGTGTACTGATTAAGATCTCAGACTCTAGAGCCAGACTGCCTGACATCACCTCTAACTAACTGAGAAGACCTGGGCAAGTTACTTAATTTTTCCATGACTCAGTTTTCTCATCTATGAAATGAGAAGAATAGCAGTACCTCCCTTATGAGTTAATATATGTAAGCACTCAGTATATTGCCTGACACATGGTAGGAACCATAAATGTCTTTGCTATTATTATTTCTAAATATCAAGAAATACTTTACATTGAATATATCTCACTCTGCCATCTTGAAACAAAAAGAGACCCGGTAAAAAAGATAGTGGGATAACGAAAGCTAACAACTAACAGCTACCATCTATGTGACACAGATTGTACATCTTCTAAATACTCAGTGAGGTGGGTTTTAGTATCTGTGAATTCATATAAATTTCAAGCATTATTTGTAACTATAGCTTCATGAGTAAATGGTGGAGGGAGGATACAAACCAAGTTAATATAACTCTAAAGACTCACTTCTCCCATAACAACATGCTACAGATCTTTCATAATTTTAAACAAACTCAGTGACATTTGGACAGAGACTGAAGAGAGAAATCCCATGAGGGAAAAACATGGCTCTTTGCCATTTAAAAATACCAAACCGAGCACATTACCCGTAGCATTAGATTTAAACTATTTCTTTATATTGGATAATGTGTGGCATGAATTACAAATGAGGACTCACAAAATGCTGTACTCAGTTGGCTGTCCAGTAGGCATGGATTATCCCTACCTCAAGTAACTTATAGTCTAATGAAGGAGATAAGACAGACTCACTAATAAGTATTCAATTCATTGTGGGTTTAATATTTGGTATGATGAATATGAGAAGGATCATTCCAGATGGAGAAGAAATTTTGAGCAAAGACTTTGAAAAAGGAAAGGAAAGAGTGAATTATGTTGGGGGGGACAGTGCATAGTTCTCTTCACAAAGTTGTCAGAATTTCTGAAGTTCTGATAGAAATTCAGGTGGGAAGGCAGAAGTAAGGAAGATTTGGTTCCATATTAAACCACAGACACCAACACACAGAAAGATCATCTGACTTGCTGAACCTTTCAGTAAATAACACATCCAATAACTTTGAGCTTCCCTCAAAATCGGAAGCTCCAGGTCCCAGTCATTCCTCCATGAGCATCATTCAGGGTACACCAGAAATCAGGATTTCCATCCACGAAGAGGTTGACCCATGGCTGTCGTTCACAGCAATTAGAAGTCAGTTGCATTAGTTTCCTAAGGCTGCTATAACAAAGTACCACAAACTGGGTGCCTTAAAATAATAGAAATTTAGTCCCTCATAGCCTTGGAGGCCAGAAGTTGGAGATCAGTGTGTCACCAGGGCCATGTTCCCCATGAAGTTTCTAAAGAAGAATCCACTCTTGTCTCTTCCAGCTCCTGGTGGCTCTAGGTATTTCTTGGTTTGTGGCAGCATTTCTCCAATCTCTGCCTCTATCTTCACATAGCCATCTTCCCTCTGTCTCTGTGCATGCTCCTCTTCTTGTAAGGACACCAGTCATCGGATTTAGGGGCCACCCCAAATCCAAGATGATTTCATCTGTAAAGATCCTATTTGCAAATAAGGTCAGATTCTAAGGTTCTAAGTAGAAATGAATATTTGGAGAACACTATTCGACCCACTACAGCAGCCATGAGAACAAACCTGCAAGAGGCAAATGTCAGCAGCTCCCTCTGCTAACTCTTCCTTGACACCAGGCATTACCAATGACAGCCCCCAGGTGCCCACTCTGAGCCCCACAGGATCCTTTCACCCACATCTTAGTTCTGCCAACTTTGTCCCTCTCCAGGGGTCAGGTGGGTGCATTTCAAGGACTTACATATACTACCAAAGGTCACATTTTTGAAGGGAGAACAAAATTAATTTTGAACACATGCTCCATTGAGCAGGAGTCTGGAGGAGAGACAGCTCATGCTTCCCTCTTCCCATAGGGCTGTCTTCAACTTGTGGTAAAACACTCAGAGGGATATGTGAGCTAGGGAACCGTGACCTCCCATTAGATGCGCTGGCTGGAAAACATGACATGCAGAGATAAGGAGCAGGGAACCGAGGGGAGCAAGCCTCTGGGGCACCAGGCTTGGTCTCTCATCAGCGCAAATGACACAGACAGAAGTGCTAAGGAAATGGATCTTTTCTACTGATGACTGAGCGATGGTCTTGACCTAGAAACAGGTGGGCGGGCAGGCTCGGGAGGGGACTGGTTCTTCAATTGATGCCACACACTTAGGCATTTCATTTTTCAAGTGTTTAAAACAGGACATTTTAAACTGAGCCCATGGTTAGATTTCTAGAAGGGTAAGAATCCCGTGATCACGAATGAAAACTGTTGTGTATATTCACCCAGCTATTTGGGGGAGCATAGGGTCTACAGTGTTTTTCAGTACTCAGAGGAGTCTCTCACCCTGAAAAGGCTAAGAACCTCTGGGTTTCCCTTCTCCTCTATGTGAATTTAAAATGTCTCGAGGGAGCTTCTGCTCTTCTGTTCCAGATATAACATTAGAGATTAGGGAGGAGATGTTGAATAAACTCTTAACTTTTGACTGATTTAAATTTAAGGTCAGACAGTCAAAGAACTTAAGTCCCCTCCCCTGCTTCATTGCAGATCTTTTGGGGGAAAGCCCTGATGTAAATGACTGAGATCAGAAAGGGGAGGTTAAGTTGTTTACTTCCTAGAGTGCCTGACATTCTATAAAACAGAGAGTTCACAGAGCAGACAATTGACATTTTTGGTCTGGCTGCTCAGCGTTTAATGGAACCCTTGTAAGCTGCTGCAAGGGAGACTGGGACTGACAATCTGTTTGCTGTGGAATTGCATAGCTTGATCTTTATCTAACAAGAATTACTAAAACACTAGCTAATTCCATTCATTGTTTCCATGGTCTAATGGAAACACTGTCCTGACTAGGTATGCTCAGGTGAAAAAAAGGCAAACCCTACCAAGGACAAAGCCATTTAACTTGTTTTTGTATGGACCATAAGTTAAAAATGTTTTTTACATTTTTTAAAAAGATTTTTAAAGAAAAACAAAAACTAGATACCCCTCCCCTGCACCAAAGTGAAGAATAGGCAACAGCAAAGCATAAAATGTTTACCATCTAGCCCTGCACAGAAAAGCTTGCCAACTCCTAGCCTGTATTATAATAAAATGAAACTTGTTTCCCAACCACAGTTTCAAAAATTGAGATAATGTGGAGTAGGGGTTAAATCACAGATTAATCGTAGTGGAAGTGACTGAGTTTGGATCTTGACTCCACCACCTACTACCTAGTGATCCTGAGCCTCAGTCTCTTTATCTGCAAAATGGGGATAATGAAAATACGTCCTTGGTGCATTGTTGTGAGGATAATACCACATTCACCTTTTGAAGGCGCTTAATAGACCAGCACATAATAGAACTAGCTCTCAGTAAATTCCAATATTGTTTAAAATTCATTTCATAAAAGCACTTTCAGGCAGGGACAGGAATCAAAACTAATATATCCTGAAGAGGGAACACTGCTCAGTGTTTAAACACTTTTAGTGAACAGCATACTAAGAGCATCCTAAATCTTTGGGACACCTCAAAACACTATCTACCCCATCTCTCAACCCTGAAGTTGATACAAATCCATTTTATTGATGAGAATTTTATTGATGAGAAAACTGACCTGAGCAGTTCATTAACTTACCCAAAGTCACAGGCTCCTGCTTCCCACATCAAAATGCCTGTTGTAACATAGAGAAATTATGTCATCTCTAATCATGCAAAATGTGTTCATTCATTCTTTCAGTATTGACACATGCACGAGGCACTGGGGACAAGCTGCAGGAAACTTCCTCTAGTGAGTAGGACTGAAGGAGGCTGATAAACAAATAAGGCAAAATACAAAGAGTTACAGATGCTAACATAGAAGCCCACATAGGAAAAGGGGAGAAGACCAGACTCTAGGCTGAGGAGTTACTCACCATGCAGAGGGAACAACATGAGCCAAGGTCCAGGGATAGAAGAATTCAGCATGTTCTGAGAACTTCGGGGAGTTTATTTAAGGTGAGGGGGCCATGGTGAAGATAAGTAAGGAACAGGGCCATGGATGGCATGCTGAGGAGCTTGAATCTCGTTCTGTAGCAGCTATTTTTGGAGTTTGTAAGCAAGGAAAAGACATGGTTTGCACTTCAGAAAAATCACCCTGGAAGCAGCAGGGTGTGTGATGGTTGGGAGGGGAAAAACCAGAGGCAGGGAGATCAGTTAGGGGTCTATTGCAAAAGACCAGTTAAGAGAGAATAACAGCCTGAACTGGGGAAAGAACTACTTAAAATGTCAGGAGAGGAGAGAGAGAAAAATAAGTGAGACAGAGGGTGGGGCCTCCAGAAGTTCATGTTTATTTAGATAGTGGCACAGTAAAGGAGAAGAAAGAGTAGAGGGTGAGTCCTAGATTTCGAACTGAAAGAGCAGATAGTGGAGTGATTTATTCAAAAGGAAAATGAAAAGGAACAATGCAGTTTAGGAGGAACGATCACTTGGTTGGTTTGGGACATGATAGATTTGAGGGACCTGTAAGGCATCCGAGTGGTTATGTCTGGTGTACAGGACTGAGGCTCGGAATGAAGATCCAGGCTACAGACACAGATGTGAGAGGAAGCAAGACACAGGAAACAAGTGGAAACCTGGAAATAGATGCAATTTTCGTGTCAAGTAAGAACCTAAGAACACCAGTATTTAAGGAGTAGATGAAAGAAGAGAACATGAAAGACAAACATACAATTGCCAATGAGGAGAAAACGTCAAGACAGTGAAGACAACCCAATAAAAACATCATCTCTGAAACCAGGGGAGGGCAGGGATTCAGGAAGAAGGAAGCGATGATGTCACCTGCCACACAAAGGTCTAAGAAGTGGAGATGTGAAGAGTCTGTTGGTTTGGAAATGAGAGGTCCCTGGTGAGATTTGTGAGAAGATGGGGTGGGAGTCTGAGGAATGAAGGAGGGGGTGAGCAAGTGGAAAGAGCAGGTGGAGGATTCTTCCTGGAATGTGGCAGTGAAGGAAGTACGGAGAAGAGGGCATGGAGAGAGATGCAGGACCCTACTGCTGTTGCTTCTGCCTTTTGTTTGTTTGCTTTTAAGAACTGAGGCACATAAGAATTTTCGTAGGCGTTGGGAACTGTACTAGAAGATAGGAAATTTTTGGAAATACAGTTGGCCTCTGAATCCACAGGTTCTAAATCTGTGGATTCAACCAACAGTAGATCAAAAATATTTTTCAAGAAAATTCCAGAAAGTTCCAAAAAGCACAACTTGAATTTCCTGTGCACAGGAAACTACTTACATAGCATTTACACTGTTTTTACAACTATTTAATAGCATTTATGTTGTATTAGGTATTATAAGTAATCTAGAAATGATTCAAAGTATATGAGAGGATGCTTGTAGGTTATATGCAAATACTATGCCATTTTTTATAAGGGACTTGAGCATCCTCAGATTTTGATATTCTTGGAGTTTCTGGAACCAGTCCCCCATGGATACTGTGGGAGGATTGTATACAGGTGGGAGAAGAAAAACAGTGGAACAAGGGTCAACACTCTCAGTATGTATTTCTTACAGTGCTCTGATTAATAATTCAGGCTCTAGAAGACATTTCTTGAAGTCAAATCCTGGGGCCACCATTCACTAGCTATAGGGCTTTGAACCCATTACCTCTCTGTGCTTCTGTTTGCTGATCTACTAAATGGAGATAACAATAAGGCCTACCCCAAAGTACTAGTGAGAAAATAAAATCAGTTGAAGTACATAAAGTGCATTAAAGAGTTCCCAATACCCATAGATACTAAATGGATTGAGATTATATCTTTTTTTTTTACTGTATTTATCCATGGAAGTATTTATCACAATTTTAATTTACTAAATAATCATATAATTAATTATTTAACTCCTGACACTTCCAATTGAATATAAGATCCCTGAGGGCCCAGGACAGTGATTTCCTTCCTCATTATGTTCTGAGGGACCAGCAGGAACTAAGCCATCAAGGAATATATGTAGCATCAATTGAATTTATTTGACAAAAAATGCAGAGGGGGATAGAAAGAGAGCCATTGATAAGATGTACGAGGAGGTCTAGACTAAAGAGAAAGTGAGGTTTGAAGGGGGCTTGGTGACTTTGGAGAAGAGTTTAGAGAAAGCAAAAGAGGAAGCAAGTTCAAATAACAAGAGATTTTGTCAGAGATTGGCAAGTGTTTGAAGTTTAGTGCCCCATTCAAAAAAAGATAGAAAATAAAGGAGCGTGAGATAGGCTGTTAAGGTATATTCACGCTCTTATTAACACATCCATCTGGAGTGGTGAGGAGAAGGGTCTTTGGCAGGTTTCTGTTCCCACTCCTCCCTACCTCTGTAAGGGTGGGAAAGTGCCTCAATTACTTCAGTTCTAAAATGAGGAAGATAATACCGTCCTGTCAAGTTTTGATGAATAAACAAAATTATGGATATAAAGCACATGGCATGTAGTAGGTATTCAATAAGTAGTAGCTGCTCTTACAGTAATAATGATTATTCATGCGGCATAGTTGTATTCCTGAGTGATTGCATACAAATCAGTCCATACTTGAAATGCACTGCTGTGTTTGCTTGATAAAAGAATCTTATGTTGAAGGCTTTTGTAAAACATAAAATCACTTTGTGGTATAGTGACCCCCCTTTAATTAATTGGTGTAGTTCTTTTATGAATGCTGGAGTATGATAATGCATAATAATGGGTCTATATTGTTGGCACCTAAGGACAAAATTATACATCTGTCACACAGGTCCAGGTCCCTCATGGGGCAGTTACCAGGAGAAGAGTCCTCATGCTCAGTCTAGAGACTGGAACTGAGGAGAGGAACTTGTAAGACAATAGTACAGTCTTTTCTCAGGTTTGACCATGAAGGTGTTACCATGTTTAAGAAAGATGTCTTGGGTCATGCATTACAAAATTTGCGTTCAAATCTTGACTCCACCACTTACTAGCTTGTGTGGCCTTGAACTAGTTAATTAATCTGTTTGAGCCTTGGTTTCTTCACCTGAATAATGGGCTTAATAATGCACATCACATAGGATAGTTAGAAAGAGAAAATAAAATAATGCATGTAAACCCATTTACAAAGGGCCTGACACATATTAGAGGTTAATAAAAGGCAGGTATTTCATTCTCATTCTTCAGCAAATCCCCCTCACCCATGCGGATGCAGATTAACACGTGAGGAATAAGAATTCCAGGCAAAGGGCTATCTGAGGTTTGCAAGGGCTTTGGTGCTAGAGGATAAAAGCCAAAGCCCTCAGGCAGGATAAAGTAGCATCAGGTACCCATACAGGACAGAGCCAGGATATTTAAAGTCTTGTATTTCCCAAGCTTCTTTCAATCTTGTTCTCTCTTAGTCTCTAGTAAAGCCTTTCTGAAGGTGCATCTTGCCTGTAAGGAGGTAGGGGTTCCAGTGAAGGCATTTGGGATCATTTTGGACCAAATAAGACCAAGCCAGCCAAGTAAGCCAGCGTCTGGGAGATCCCAAAGCAAGAAAACCCTAAGCACAGCTGGGTGGGTAGCACTTGGCCTGTGGCCCCTCCCACATGAAGATTCATACTCAAGTGCTAATCTTCATGGGTTGAGGTTTGAATTCATAAGGAATTTTCTACTTACATTGCTCCAGTTAGCATCTGAATAAATGTAACCCTTTCATAGAGATGGTTTACTTAGGACACAAGACCTCCTTGTTTCATCACTGAATCATCAGATGAAAACAAAAACGAGAAAAAAGCATCAAGGCTGTTATTTACAGAAGGGCAGGGCAGGTGATAAAAGTCTCCCTGAAGCCCCCTCACCTCCCCTCCTCCCTCCCAGCTCCTGTAGATTTGGCAGCTCGTATTAAAAATGCAGCCAGACGTCCAGCCCCTGCAGCCCTGGGAGCTGGGGGTTGTCTCAGTGCTCATCAGCCAGTCCTTTTCTGGGACTACCTCTCCAAAGCATGCCAGAGCAACCTCTCAATCGCTGGAAGACAGCCCAGCCAAAGCCTCAGGCAACACATTCTTGCCCTGGCCCCAGCCTCCCCTGCCCTACTCCCCAGGTTTAATTTCATCTTCATCAGAAGTACAGAGAAGGACATTTTTAGCAGATCAAAGGGACATAGTGTGCATGAAAGAAACACAGTCACAGGGAAGGAGCAGGTGATATGATACCCACACAGAAAGACTAGCTGCCTTCGGGAATGCTTTGGGGGCTAGGAAACAGCATGGCCTGAAATCAGCTTTGGGAGATGCAAAAATCTGCAAACAAGGCTCAGTGCAGTGTGGAGTTTGGAGCAATGTCAACCTGAGTGAGTTGGTTCCACAGAAAAGAGCCATTTCTGGAAGTGCTGAGTTCATCAGCCCCATAACCCACCTATCCCGCTCTTCCCCCCACCCCTACCTGGGTGCAGTATACTTCCCAGAATCAAGAGAAGTCTAAGTCATTGTTCCATTATCTGCATACCTCAGAGGTATACAGTATAATTGAAAAATAAAACTATTAAAATGAGTGAACAATATTAACTTATTATTCAGAAATGCTGCCATCCAGAACATAGGCATAAGCAAAGAAGACCTCTGAATCATAATATCTGTCAAAAAATCCCTGCCCAAAACAAAGGAGGATTCTGGGCTGTTGGCAATTATCTACAACTTGATTTAAGTGGTGGTTGCATGGATATTTACTTTATAAAAATTCATGGAGCTATGCACCTATGATTTGTGGGCTTGGCTCTATGTTATATCTCAATTTACAGAAAAGTTCCTGCCCTAGAATTACAAAATTTTATATATAAGCAAAATCCTTTTGCTGTCCCTCAAATCTATTTATTCTTGCTCTAGAGAAACTTCACAACCAAGTTAATTACATAATTTTGTGGCCCTCAACAGTTATCATAAAATGGAAGTGATTGAATATAGGGAGGGGGCAGTGCTAGGTTCTACTAGTCTCAGGTACATGGATAATTAGAAAAGTCTGCATAAAAAAAGGAGGTAGAGGGCTTCCCTGGTGGTACAGTGGTTGAGGGTCCGCCTGCCGATGCAGGAGACACAGGCTCGTGCACCAGTCCAGGAAGATCCCACATGCCGTGGAGTGGCTAGGGCCGTGAGCCATGGCCACTGACCCTGCACGTCCGGAGCCTGTGCTCCTCAAGGGGAGAAGCCACAACAGTGAGAGGCCCGCGTACTGATTTGATTTTTTAAAAGATCCATCTATATGCTGTTTACAAGAGACTCACCTCAAAGTTAAAGACACACAAAGACTGAAAGTGAGGGAATGGAAAATATATTTCATGCAAATGGAAGTGACAACAAAGCAGGGGTAGCAATGCTCATATTAGACAAAATAGACTTTAAAACAAGGTCTAAAAAAAAAAAGACAAAGAAGGGCATTATGTAATGATAAAGGGATCAATACAAAAAAAGGATATAACACTCATTAACATATATGTACCTAATACAGGAGCACCTAAATATATAAAACAAATATTAACAGACATAAAGGGATAAATTGACAATAATATAATAAGAGTAGGGGACTTTAACACCTCACTTACCTCAATGAACAGACCATCCAGATAGAAAAACAACAAGGAAACAGTGGTTGTAGACCAGCTGGACTTAATAGATATCTCCAGGACTTTCCAGCCAAAAACAGAAGAATACACCTTCTTTTCAAGTGCACATAGAATGTTCTCTTGGATACTTCACATGTTAGGTCACAAAACAAGTCTCAAAAATTTAACAGGATGGGCTTCCCTGGTGGCGCAGTGGTTGAGAGTCCGCCTGCCAATGCAGGGGACACGGTTTCGTGCCCTTGTCTGGGAAGATCCCACATGCCACAGAGCAGCTGGGCCCGTGACCCATGGCTGCTGAGCCTGCACGTCTGGAGCCTGTGCTCCACAACAGGAGAGGCCACAACAGTGAGAGGCCTGCATACCGCAAAAAAAAAAAATTAACAGGATAAAAATTATATAAAGCATTTTTTTCTGACCACAACAGTGTGAAAACAGAAATCAATTACAGAAAGAAAAAATAGGAAAAGAACAAACACATGGAGACTAAATAACATGGTAATAAAAAACCAATGGGTCATTGAAGAAATCAAGTAGGAAATCAAAAAATACCTAGAGACAAATGAAAATAGAAACACAATTTTCCAAAATCTATGGGGTGCAGGAAAAGTAGTTCTAAGAGGAACGTTTATAGTGATATAAGCCTACTTCTAGAAACAAACAAAATCTCAAATAAGCAACATTACCTACCATCTAAAGGATTTAGAGAGATAAAAACAAACTTCAGCAGCAGAAAGAAGGAAATAATAAGGATCAGAGGGGAAATAAAATAGAGACCAAAAAAATAAAAGAATAAAACAATAGAAAAGATCAATGAAACCAAGAGCTGGTTTTTTGAAAAGGGGAACAAAATTGATAAGCCTTTAGCCAGGCACATCAAGAAAAAATACAGAGGACAAAAGTAAACAAAATAAAAAATGAAAGAGGAGAAATAACAACCACTGCCACAGAGATATGAAAAATTATAAGAATACTACAAATAGTTATATGCCAACAAATTGGACAACCTAGAAGAAATGGTTGTTTTAGAAACATACAAACTTATGACACTGAATCACTAGTAATGAAACTGAATTTGTAATTAAAAAAAAAAAAGAAAAGAAAAGAAAACACCCAGCAAACAAAAGTCCAAGACCAGACAGCTTCACAGGGGAATTCTGCCAAACATACAAAGAGCTATTACTCATCCTCCTCAAAGTACTCCAAAAATTGAATAGGATATAACACTTCCACATTCATTCTATGAGGCCACCATAACCCTGATACCAAAACCAGACAATGACCATACAAAAAAGAAAATTACAGTCCAATATATCTTATGAATACACATGCAAAAATCCTTAACAAAATATCAGCAAACCAAACTCAATAATATATAAAAAAGATCATACATCATGATCAAGTAGGATTTATTCCATGGATTCAAGGATGTTTCAATCTTTGCAAATTAATCAATGTGATACACCACATTAACAAAAGGAAAGATAACAATCACATGATCATCTCAATAGATGCAAAAAAGGCATCTGACAAAACTCAACATCCATTCATGATAAAAAGTCTCATTAAAGTTGTTATAAAGGAAACATATCTCAACATAATAAAGGCAATACATGACAAACCCACATGTAACATCATACTCAATGGTGAAAAGTTAAAAACCTTTCCTCTAAATTCAGGAACAAGACAAGGGTGTCCACTTTTGCCACTTGTATTTAACATAGTATTAGAAGTCCTAGCCACAGCAATCAGAAAAGAAAAAGAAATAAAAGTCACCCAAACTAGAAGGAAAGAAGTAAAATGGTCAATATTTGCAGATGGCATGATACCATATGTAGAAAACCCTAAAGTCTCCACTAGAAAACTATTAGAGCTAATAAATGAATTCAGTAAAGTTTCAGAATATACAATTAATATACAGAAATCTGTTGCTTTTCTGTATACTAATAATAAACTATCATAAAGAGAAATCAAGAAAACAGTCCTATTTTTAAAATGTATCAAAAAGAATGAAATGCTTAGGAATAAACTTAACCAAGGACGTGAAAGACCTATACTCTGAAAACTGTGAAACATTGATGAAGGAAATCGAAGATAATATAAAGACATGGGAAGATATCCCATGATCTTGGATTCAAAGAATTAATATTCTTAAAACGTCCATACTACCCAAAGCAATCTACAGATTTAATGAAACTCCTATCAAAATACCCATGACATTTTTCACAGAACTAGAACAAACAACCCTAACATTTATATGGAATCACAAAAGACCTTGAATTGCCAAAGAAATCTTGAGGAAAACAAAGAAAACAAAAAAACAACAAAGCTGGAGGTATCACATTCCCCAACTTCAAATTATACTTCAAAGCTACAGTTAACAAAACAGTATGGCACTGGCACAAAAACAGACACATAGGTCAATGCAACAGAGTAGAGATCCCAGAAATAAACCCACACACTTATGGTCAATTAATCTACAACAAGAGTCAAGATTATGAAATAGAGAAAAGATAGTATTTTCAATAAGTGGTTCTGGAAAAGTGGGCAGCTACATGTAAAAGAATGAAATTGGAACATTTTCTCACACCACGTATAAAAATATACTCCAAATGGATTAAAGACCTAAATGTAATACTGGAAACCATAAAACTCCTAGAATAGAATGTAGGCAGAACATTCTGACATAAATTATAGCAATATTTTTCTGATCTGTCTCCTAAGGCAAAAGGAGAAGTAAACAAATGAAACTTAATTAAACTTTATATCTTTTGTACAACAAAGGAAACCACCCAGAAAACAAAAAGACAACCTACTGAATGGGAGAAAATATTTGCAAATTATATGACCAATAAAGGGTTAATTTACAAAATATACAAACAGCCCATACAACTCAATATCAAAATAACAAACAACTCAATTAAAAGATGGACAGAAGACTTGAGTAGACATTTTTCCACAGAAGATATACATATGGCCAACAGGCACGTAAAAAATATTCAACATAGCTAATCATCAGAGAAATGCAAATCAAAACCATATGAGATATCACCTCACACCTGTCAAAATGACTATCACCAAGAAGTCTATAAATAACAAATGTTGGCAAGGATTTAGAGAAAAGAGAACCCTAGCACACTGTGGAAATGTAAATTGGTATAGCCACTATGTAAAACAGTCTGGAGTTTCCTCAAAAAACTAAAATAAAACTACCACTGCTTGGTATATACCCAAAGAAAATGAAAACACTAATTCAAAAAGATACATGCACCCCAATGTTCATAGAAGCATTATTCACAATAGCCAAGATATACAAGCAACCTAAGTTCCATCAACCAATGAATGGATAAAGAAGATGTGCTAGATATGCGCAATGGAATATTACTCAGCGATAAAAAGAGTGAAATTCTGCCATTTGCAACCCTGTGGTTAGACTTAGAAGGAATTATGTTTATTGAAATAAGTCAGAGAAAGACAAAACTATGTGCCACTTATATGTGGAATCTAAAAAAGCCAAACAAATGTATATAACAAAATAGAAATAGACTCACAGATATAGAGAACAGTGGGGATAGGGAAAGGGACAGGGGTAAGATGGAGTCTGGGATTAAGAGATACAAACTACTATGCATAAAATAAATAAGCAACAAGGAGATATTCTGCAGCACAAGGAAATATAGCCATTATTTTATAATAACTTGAAGTAGAATGCAAACCATAAAAATATTGAATCACTATGTTGTACACCTGAAAATAATATAATATTGTAAATCAACTCTACTTCAATAATAAAAAAAGCAATTTGGAGCCAGGTCAAGGAGGGTGATATATTCAGAAATTTGAAATTTATTTTATATGCATTGAGAAGCCATAAAGATTTTCCGATAGGCAACTGATATAATCAAAGCTATGCTTTAGGAAGAGTATTTTAAAAGTAATAGATAAAGATAACTTTGAAAGCCAGATAATAAAGTTAGGGAATCCAGTTAGGAGACAATTTCAACACTCCAAGTGAGAGAAAATTAGGTCCTGAACCAGGGTAATAAAAAGAAGTTATAGGGCTTCCCTGGTGGCGCAGTGGTTGAGTCCGCCTGCCGACGCGGGGGACACAGGTTCGTGCCCCGGTCTGGGAGGATCCCACATGCCGCGGAGCGGCTGGGCCCGTGAGCCATGGCCGCTGAGCCTGTGCGTCCGGAGCCTGTGCTCCGCAACGGGAGAGGCCACAACAGTGAGAGGCCCACATAACGCAAAAAAAAAAAAAAAAAAAAAAAAGAAGTTATAATTTGTGGGACTCGATCAACAGATCTTAAAAACTACTGGAGGTTGGGGGTGAAGGAGCAGTTTTGGATGATGAGGACCCTGAGGTTCTAACCCAGGTGACTGACAGAAAGATAAGAGTATGAGCTGCGTTTTTTTTTTTCCCCCCCCGATACGCGGGCCTCTCACTGCTGTGGCCTCTCCCATCGTGGAGCACAGGCTCCGGACGCGCAGGCTCAGCGGCCATTGCTCAAGGGCCCAGCCGCTCTGCGATATGTGGGATCTTCCCGGACCGGGGCACGAACCCGTGTCCCCTGCATCGGCAGGCGGACTCTCAACCACTGCGCCACCAGGGAAGCCCAGCCCTGAGCTGCTTTTAAGAAACCTATGAGTCAGGATTTGCGCCTGTTTTTCTGAGACCCCTAGAACCTCTGGGTGGCCATGCTTGCCCCATAAAAAGCTGAAATGTTTTATTCTCTGTGGAGAAATGGGCTTAGAGATATGAAATCAGGGGTCATTTGCCAACTGCAAGGAGGAGATTGTTGGGAACATGGAGGAAGAATCATTTTGATAAAGAATGAAGGAAACAGAAGAATTTCAGTGACATTTAAGCAGTAGGAGGAAGAACAATAGTAGGTTAAAGAAAATGAGAAGAAAATAGTCCCAAAAAGTAGGCAGAGAACTGAAAAATTCACTGTGTGAACACCTAGGAACCTTTTGAAGAGTGGGATGTCAGTGTTGTCCAATATTTCAAAGAGGTTGAGAATTTGGAAACACTAAGTGTGCATTATGTTCCATAATCTCTATGCACAGCACACTCTAAGGAGGAGATGTGTGCCATATTTTTTTAATTGTCTTTTTATGCACTATATACTCTTGTAAGATTTTCAAGTTAAAGTAGTAAGCTTGAGTTAACTTTTAAAATAATTTATAGGTAGAAAAACATAGAATTCCCTAACAGAAAATGAACTAGTGGAGTGGTTTTCAAACTTTTTTTTCAACTAGATAACCCTTTCTTCAAACCAAACTTTACTCAGAAGTTCAATCTCTAACAGAAAATTTTAATTTAATCTAATTTCTCACTTTTCAAATGGAACAGAAGCTGCTCTGATGAAAGATAATGGAATGGGAGCAGAGTAGTGAATACTCAATCTCCACAATTGATCAATAGATAGTAGATAAGTAGATTGATAGGCAGTCAGAGAGAGAGAGAGAGGATAGATAGGTAGGTAGATAGATAGACAGATAGATAGGTAGATAGATAGATAGATAGATAGATAGAGATTTATTTTAACCCCTTCATATTCCCAATAGATTGTCTCCATGAGAGCAGGGACATTATCTGTCTGGCTTACCACTGTCTTATTAGAGATTAGAATAGTACATGGCACTTAGCACTAAACAAAAACATTAGTGAATAAGTGAATTTGAGCCTATGAACAGTGGTAGAATAGAGAAGAAATAAAATTTACAGTTGTTGACTATCAACTATATATAGAATTCTGGGCTATCTGAAATTATGTGAATTTACCATATGTAACACCAACTCTGTAAGTACGTATTATTAACCACATTGTATCCGTAAAGAAATATCTTCACAAGATAAACAAAATTGATAAACCATTAGCCAGACTCATCAAGAAAAAAAGGGAGAAGACTCAAATCAATAGAATTAGAAATGAAAAAGGAGAAGTAACAACTGACACTGCAGAAATACAAAAGATCATGAGAGATTACTACAAGCAACTCTATGCCAATAAAATGGACAACTTGGAAGAAATGGACAAATTCTTAGAAATGCACAACCTGCCAAGACTGAATCAGGAAGAAATAGAAAATATGAACAGACCAATCACAAGCACTGAAATTGAAACTGTGATAGAAAATCTTCCAACAAGCAAAAGCCCAGGACCAGATGGCTTCACAGGCGAATTCTATCAAGCATTTAGAGAAGAGATAACACCTATCCTTCTCAAACTCTTCCAAAATATAGCAGAGGGAGGAACACTCCCAAACTCATTCTACGAGGCCACCATCACCTTGATACCAAAACCAGACAAGGATGTCACAAAGAAAGAAAACTACAGGCCAATATCACTGATGAACATAGATGCAAAAATCCTCAACAAAATACTAGCAAACAGAATCCAACAGCACATTAAAAGGATCATACACCATGATCAAGTGGGGTTTATTCCAGGAATGCAAGGATTCTTCAATATACGCAAATCAATCAACGTGATACACCATATTAACAAATTGAAGGAGAAAAACCATATGATCATCTCAATAGATGCAGAGAAAGCTTTCGACAAAATTCAACACCCATTTATGATAAAAACCCTGCAGAAAGTAAGCATAGAGGGAACTTTCCTCAACATAATAAAGGCCATATATGACAAACCCACAGCCAGCATCGTCCTCAATGGTGAAAAACTGAAACCATTTCTACTAAGATGAGGAACAAGACAAGGTTGCCCACTCTCACCACTCTTATTCAACATAGTTTTGGAAGCTTTAGCCACAGCAATCAGAGAAGAAAAGGAAATAAAAGGAATCCAAATCGGAAAAGAAGAAGTAAAGCTGTCACTGTTTGCAGATGACATGATACTATACATAGAGAATCCTAAAGATGCTACCAGAAAACTACTAGAGCTAATCAATGAATCTGGTAAAGTTGCAGGATACAAAATTAATGCACAGAAATCTCTGGCATTCCTATATATTAATGATGAAAAATTTGAAAGTGAAATCAAGGAAACACTCCCATTTACCATTGCAACAAAAAGAATAAAATATCTAGGAATAAACCTACCTAAGGAGACAAAAGACCTGTATGCAGAAAAGTATAAGACACTGATGAAAGAAATTAAAGATGATACAAATAGATGGAGAGATGTACCATGTTCTTGGATTGGAAGAATCAACATTGTGAAAATGACTCTACTACCCAAAGCAATCTACAGATTCAATGCAATCCCTACCAAACTACCACGGGCATTTTTCACAGAACTAGAACAAAAAATTTCACAATTTGTATGGAAACACAAAAGACCCCGAATAGCCAAAGCAATCTTGAGAACGAAAAATGGAGCTGGAGGAATCAGGCTCCCTGACTTCAGACTATACTACAAAGCTACAGTAATCAAGACAGTATGGTACTGGCACAAAAACAGAAAGATAGATCAATGGAACAGGATAGAAAGCCCAGAGATAAACCCACGGACATATGGTCACCTTATCTTTGATAAAGGAGGCAGGAATGTACAGTGGAGAAAGGACAGTCTCTTCAATAAGTGGTGCTGGGAAAACTGGATAGGGACATGTAAACGTATGAGATTCGATCACTCCCTAACACCATACACAAAAATAAGCTCAAAATGGATTAAATACCTAAATGTAAGGCCAGACACTATCAAACTCTTAGAGGAAAACATAGGCAGAACACTCTATGACATAAATCACAGCAAGATCCTTTTTGACCCACCTCCTAGAGAAATGGAAATAAAGACAAAAATAAACACATGGGACCTAATGAAACTGAAAAGCTTTTGCACAGCAAAGGAAACCATAAACAAGACCAAAAGACAACCCTCAGAATGGGAGAAAATATTTGCAAATGAAGCAACTGACAAAGGATTAATCTCCAGAATTTATAAGCAGCTCATGCAGCTCAATAACAAAAAAACAAACAACCCAATCCAAAAATGGGCAGAAGACCTAAATAGACATTTCTCCACAGAAGATATACAGACTGCCAACAAACACATGAAAGGATGCTCAACATCTTTACTCATTAGAGAAATGCAAATCAAAACTACAATGAGATATCATCTCACACCAGTCAGAATGGCCATCATCAAAAAATCTAGAAACAATAAATGCTGGAGAGGGTGTGGAAAAAAGGGAACACTCCTGCACTGCTGGTGGGAATGTGAATTGGTACAGCCACTATGGAGAACGGTATGGAGGTTCCTTAAAAAACTACAAATAGAACTACCATATGACCCAGCAATCCCACTACTGGGCATATACCCTGAGAAAACCATAATTCAAAAAGAGACATGTACCAAAATGTTCATAGCAGCCCTATTTACAATAGCCCAGAGATGGAAACAACCTAAGTGTCCATCATCGGATGAATGGGTAAAGAAGAGGTGGCACATAGATACAATGGAATATTACTCAGCCATAAAAAGAAACGAAATTGAGCTATTTGTAATGAGGTGGATGGACCTAGAGTCTGTCATACAGAGTGAAGTAAGTCAGAAAGAGAAAGACAAATACTGTATGCTGACACATATATATGGAATTTAAGAAAAAAAAATGTCATGAAGAACATAGGGGTAAGACAGGAATACAGACACAGACCTACTAGAGAATGGACTTGAGGATATGGGGAGGGGGAAGGGTAAGCTGTGACAAAGTGAAAGAGCGGCATGGACATATATACACTACCAAACGTAAGGTAGATAGCTAGTGGGAAGCAGCCGCATAGCACAGGGAGATCAGCTCGGTGCTTTGTGACCACCCGGAGGGGTGGGATAGGGAGGGTGGGAGGGAGATGCAAAAGGGAGGGGATATGGGAACATATGTATATGTATAACTGATTAAATTTGTTATAAAGCAAAAAATAAAAAAAAATAATACAAAAAAAAAGAAATATCTTCACAAAAGGCACATAACTTGGCCAATATAGAAATCCACGTTGCTTTGCGACCACCTAGAGGGGTGGGATAGGGAGGATGGGAGGGAGACGCAAGAAGGAGGAGATATGGGGTATATGTATATGTATAGCTGATTCACTTTGTTATAAAGCAGAAACTAACACACCATTGCAAAGCAGTTATACTCCAATAAAGATGTTAAAAAAAAAAAAAGAAAACAAAGAAATCCAACCCAGAGGCATTTAGTACCAATATGCAAGACCTTTCTTCCCTGTACCACCTGTCAGGCCACTCTTCCCGTCACACTCATGGCTAATAACCTGGTCTCTGATAGTTGCTCTGGCACAACTCAAATAAGTTGTCTGACTCTGGTTGAGAAGCCGTTTATACCAGAGGACAGTGGGCACAACTGAGAAAGGATAGAGAACAGAACAGCAGCAGTAATAACTCAGTTCTCCTTATTGACGGTGTAGGTGCTTAGGATGAGAAGGTAGGTAGGGTAAATCAATAAAGAGTAAATTCTGTTCTAATAAAAGGCACACACACACACACACACACACTCACAGACCAATGGGGAAATGCTATGAAGTCTGTAGACCAAACTCAGCATGCAAGTACTTGCAGCAAGATGCCTGTCTTTAACCATTGTATCAGTTATCCGTGGCTGTTAGAGACTTAAATGAACCACCTGTTTATATTACAGTTATATTACAGTTCTGTGGATGGGCAATTTTGGCTGGGATCAGGTTGGGGGCTCTGCTAACCAGAGCAATGCTTGGCTGATATTGGTAAAACTTGTACATGTATCTATGGTTAGCTGCTAGACTGGTATGTTTTAGTTCACTAGAGCTGCTATAACAAAGTACCACAGATTGGGTGGCTTCAACAACAGAAATGTGTTTTTTCATAATTCTGGAAGCTAGAAGTCCAATATCAAAGTATCAGCAGGTTTGATTTCTTCTGAGGCCCTTCCCCTGGCTTGTAGATGGCCATCTTCTCCCTGTATCTTTTGTGCACACACATCTGTGTACAAATTTCCTCTTCGTATAAGGACACCAATCATATAGGATTAGGGCCCAATCTAAAAACTTCATTTTAACTTAATTACCTCTTTAAAGACCTATCTCCAAATACAGTTACAATCTGAGATTCTGGGGGTTGGGACTTCAACATACAAATTTAGTGTGGAGCACAGTTCAGCCCATAACAGTCAGCAATCAGCCAGATAGTCTAAAGTTTCAGTTGGCCTCGTTTGTCTCTGTTCCACATTATCTCTCATCCTCCAGAAGGATACCCTGGGTTTGTTCACATAACAGTGGTTACAGGCACCCCAAGAGAGAGGGGAAAAAAATGCAGGGTCTCTCTAGGCTTGAGCTTAAAACCAGAACAACATCATTTCTACCACATTCTATTGACCAAAGCAAGTCACAAAACCAGCCCAGATTCAAGGGATAGAAAACTAGGACCATTTTTACAATCTGTTACAGCCATTCTCCTACCTTCCTACTCCCACACCCCAGGGAAACCCATATAATACAGTTTTCACTCTTAGGCTGAGACCCTGGGAAAACTATGATTCAGTGAAATGTGTTCTTCAGCCCCATCCTCACACTAACCCTCTTTTCAATGCCTCTCCTCTCTCTCCAGCTCTTAGGCATTCCCCACCTTCCCTTCTAAATCAGAAGAGAATCTGGTAAAGTCATTCATCTTGAGGGTAAACGAGTAGGGTGAAGGTAGTGGCTCTTGCGGACATAACTGCATTTTAGTAGATGCCTAAGTCTTAAGCTAAGAAATGGAGCACTACGGCAGAATTTCTGGCAACAATAGTGAGTAGGAGAAACTTCCTTAAGCCCTTGAAAATTGCTTCTCAGTGCGGAGCAAGAAGTATTCTGTTTGTTTGTTTGTTTGTTACTTTCTAGATGCTGAGCACATAGCCCCACATCCAGCAGCCACTCAACGAACACCTAGTGAGTGTGCTAAGAGCTAAGTGAGAGTGAAGGTTCTAAGGTCTTTTCTGTGTGAGTGATCATGGGAGAATATTACTACGAACAGGAACCGGAAGATCTGGGTCCCAGGTTATTCTTAGCAACAATTCAGTGGTTGGTCCTTGTGCAAGCTATTTTCAGCTTCTCTGAATCTCAGTTGCTTTCTCATTTGCAAAATGAAAGATTTAGTGAGACAATCTCTAGAATTGCTTTCAGTTCTAATTTCCTCTGAATTCTAATAAAATCTTCACAGGAAGAGAGCAATGGTCTAACCTCTTTCTCCCTAGCCAACCAATCCATCAGCATGTTTACTCAGCGTGTGCAATTCCATGCCTGGCTGGCACTTAGTATGGGGCTCTGAACTAAGTGAACACTCCTACTATGACCAGCCAGGAACGGGTCACAACTGTCCTAGATTATCTAGGTGCTTGTGAATGGCTCTAGGGATATAATGACGCTATTAACTTTAGGAGGAATTGTTGAGTTTTTCATCCACCAAGTGTTTTCTGTCTCTCGGGATAGTAATTAGGGCCCAAAAAGGTTGGAGTCCTTCGTCTTCCCACTCTCAGCCCTGCTTTTCCAAGCAAAAACAATGTCTAATGTGTATTTCTCAGTGTATACATTGAAATGTAGTCTATTGTATACATTTTCTCTGTATACACAATACATCTCTCTGCCCTGGATATTCATAGCCGTCTTCCAACTTTAAACACCAGTCTGTCTATACAATGTGGGTGGGTTGAGTTCGGACCTGACCAGGACAAGGGCAAGCACCCATATATATTTAATGGTCCTGTCTTGACAATCTGCCGTTACAGCAAATGTGAAAAACATAAACAGGGACAGAACTTTTTTTTTTCAAACTCTACATCAAAAGTTATTGAGTGATCTTGCTGTGCAATAGCCAGAGGTAGTGTTAACCAAAGAAAAAGCTCTAAGCTCTACTTACTCTGTGGAAAGTAGTTCATACGCTTTATCATCTCTTAGGACCTGTCAAACTTGGTTAGTTGGGTGGACATGGATTGCCTCAAACGGCGTTTGCTAGGCATTTGCTTTCCAAACACACTGTACCTGTTCTTTGGAAGGTTAATCCCAAGAGATAAAATATTTGGAGGTTGATTGGGGGCTTACAAAGTTGTTCCCCTTTAAAGCCCAGTCTCCAAAGTAAAAACACAGGAACTGTGTTCAAAGGTAGATTAACTATCAGAGCAAACCTAAGCCTTAGTTAGTTTCTGCTAGACATTAACTGAAAGTGAATAAGATTTTTTTTTAAGCAGAGAACTTACTCCTGTTCACAGATAAGGCTGTTTCTCCTGTTACCTTGAGGCTCCAAAATTCAGTATCTCCAATCTGCAGGACTGCACTGACTGCCTCCACAAGCATATTGTGTGGCATGGAATTCCAGTGGGTTCTCCTGAGGCCTCGAGCATTCTTTCATTGAAAGATCATTGCTCTGTGTATTATTAGCATGCCAATGAAGAACACGTGCACAGCAATGTTCAAGAGAAGAGGAAAATGTGAACAAAAAAAGGCCAGGACCTTTTACGCTTCTAGTCTCACTGGCAATGAGTGGTGGTACAAATGGTACCAAAAAAATAGGATGAGATCTTCCTGGCTCTGGCAGTTGAAAAGACTGGTCCTGCAACAGCCCAAGCGTAGTAAAAGGCATAATACAATTGAGTGTTTACATGGAGTGGATGGTAACAGATCACACAGGAAGTTTAAGAATTTCAAGAAGGTGAAGAACTTTCTATAGGGTAGTAAGGGAAGGTGTGTAGGCAGAATCTTAATATGGCCCCAAGATCCTCATCCCCTGGTGTGCATGTGCTGTTTAATCCCTTGTCTTTGAGTGTGGGTGGGCCTAACCTAATCAGGTGAATCCTTTTCTCAAAGGTCCGAATTCAGAGACAGAAGTCAGAGATACCAAGTTGCAGCAGATGCTCTCCTGTTTACCTCAAAGAAGCAAACTGCTGTGTTGTAGAGAGGGTCATATGGCAAGAAATGGCAGACAGCCTTTAGTAGCTGAGAGAGACTCCAGCGAGAAAGTAAGGACCTCTAGCCTACAACGCCAAGGAACTGAATTATACCAACAACGCTATGAGCTTGAGGACCCTGAGCTCTGGAAAGAAACCTTAATTTCAGTCTTGTAAGACCCTGAACCAAGAATCCATCTAAGCCTAGACTCCTGACCTACAAAGAACGTGAGATAATAAATGGATGTTGTTTTAAGCCCATAAGTTGGTGAGAATTTTTAATGCAGCAATAGAAAATGAATGCAGAAGCCTTTTTAGAGCAGAAATACCTTGAGCAGAGCCCAGAAGAAGATGCTGACAACTTAAAGAAGTTCAAAGGAGGAGAGAAGCAGTTATGCTGTGGAAAAAGGAAGAGGTAGGAAATATAAGCAAAGACCCGGAAGTAATCAGGCACATGGTCAGATAAATCATGAACAAGGAGACCTCCACTTCCTTATTTCTCATTTTGATGCATGTGACATGTTCACCTGGTGAGCAGGTCATGAGTTACCATGCCCATGGTGTATGAAAAAACTGAGGTTTATAGATGTTTGTCAGTTGTGTGTACAGATGATTAACCAGGGGCAGAGTTAGCTTTCTGAAATGAAAATCTGATTGAAATGTATGAAATGCTTTTCATTCCTGCAACCTAGAAGATAAGATCCAAATTCCTCAACCAGCATATGCGGCCCTTTGTTTTCATCACTCAACCTCCCAGTTACACTCTAGCCAAGACAAACTGCACACACACAGGCACACACCCACTCTCCCATGAATTCTTGCATTGGGCAGATGGTTCCCTCTATATGGATTGTCTTTCCCTTCCCTTGCCCTCCCCACCCAGCTTCCCATCCCAAGCTTGCTCAGTTATGAATCTTCCATTCTCCCTTTATGATTCAGGTCAAAAGCAGTTTCTCCTGTGAAGTCTTCCCCTGTGTCCCCACTTAGCACCCCAGGTAGAATTTTTCCTTAGTGATCCTGTAGCACATTGAACACACCCGTTTTAGCACTTAATAATGATAACAGCAATAGCATTAATAATAGCTCACATTTGTTGGGTGTATATCTAAAGCCATGTACTGTTCCTTGTTACATGCATTATCACGATGTATTTTTATCACACTTTTTGCGTGTTTACATGCTTCTCTACTAAATGGTGCATCTCTCAAAGGCAAAGATGATGGCTTTTTATCTTTGTATCCCCCAGAGCTTTGCAGAGTGTAGAAGGCACTCAAAATATATTTAATAAATGAGTTAAAAGAGTCTGAAATAGGGCTGAAATTCAGGTCTATGATCACTTTGCAGAGTTATCTGCTGCCATACCATCATGGTAAAATTAATGTACAAGGGCTTTGTGGAATTACAAAATACTATGTGAATGGCAGGTCGACGAGACCAACTCAGCTTCCCCTGTCTGAGCCCCTTTCTTACTCCCACTTGCTTCTTGCTGACAAAAAAATTTTAGATAATGTAAAAGCTTATCAGCAGTGCTTATCTACTTTATCTAGCCCGGGAACCCAAAGATATAAAGAAGAGTGAGTGTATGTTCATGATAGTGGGAAGTATCATGAAGGCTGCTGCCAAGACAACCAGTGTATCCAATGAACAGGGCATAGCAGCCTGGACACATGTGTAGAAAACTCAGAATCCCTTGAACACCCAGGAAGCCCAAGCAGCAGAGGTAAGTAAGCTCCCAGGTCAGCACCCAAAAGACCCACGTGCTCTCACCTGGTCCTTAGAATTCTGTGCTGAACTCTGAGCATCACTTTGGTAAACAAGGCAGTTGATGTGGCTCTTAAACGAGCTATAACAAACTCATTATCAATTAAGTAAGTGGAATTCTCTTTATTCAAGTCCTGCTACTTAGAGATGGATAACAACATCATTCTGTGTAGTCTAGTCTTTCTCTCTTGCTCTTGAATTTAGGCAAAAGTTGAATACTAAATCAGCTAGCAGCCAACATTGCACTCTGTTCTGCTGACCCTAAGTCTCAGCTGAAAAATCAGAGACAGGACTTAAATTTTTCCTCTCAATTTAATATAACAGACTCTATCAGGACTTCAGTTTTCTTATCTTTATTTCCCAAATAGCAAGGTATACAATTTTTTCTTTGTTTCACAATTGCCTGTGACTTCCTCCAAAATCTCCTTCCTCTCCCTCTCCTCCCGGCCTACTCCCACCCACCCACAGAGCACAGATAGTTAGAATGTCTCTAAATGTGGGCTGCAGAAGCAAATATTGGATGGGGAGAAAATGGAAGAAAAATATTAGTATCTCACTCGCATCTTTGGCACTGGGCTTAGAAAGAGCAAATTAAGGCCAATTAGAGGTAATAACCCTTAAGAATAGTTAGCAAGACCCCACTTCATTTTCTCTGGAGGGAAAAACATTCTTACAGCTTTTTACTTAAAGAGCAGAATAGTCTGTTCTTTTACATTATATTTGAGAATAATTCTTGCCTTCCACCCAGTTCAACTCAAGAAACCTTATGTAAAGCATGATCAGGTACCAGAAGGGACACAGAGATGAGAAAGAAATAGTCACTACCCTCCAGAAACTGACAATCTAGTAGCAGACTGTGATTGATTGATAAAGAAAGAAAGAAAGAAAGAAAGAACTCTCAATAAAGCAGAATCAAGATAAATGCTACATGAGAGATGGAACCTAAGATGTGTGAATAGGAAAAATTACTTTTTTTGGCAGGGGAGGGGGGCAGTCTTCTGATGCTTATTCTAAACTTTCCTTTTCTGGAATATGGGCAATCAAAAGCTATTCCAGTTCAAATTTCTGAAAAATTGTAAAAAGTATTATTTCCTACTATAAAATAATGGTTGCATTCCTAAGAAATATTACTTTATCAAAAATAGCATTACAAAAACAATTATTCTAATAGAGGAAAAAATGGTTGAGGTTAGAGCCTTTTAGATATGTAATAACAGTTATTTTTCCTCCAGGAATTTCAGCAATGAAAATGTTTTACTAGGTCTAAGGGTTTTTTTGTTTTTTTTTTTGTTTTTTTTTTAGGCAATATATTGGTTCATCAAAACTGCCAAAATCAAGCCTAAACATTCCTGGGCAAATCTGAGCAGTACATAAAACAAGACCAAAATAACTAAGTTCTGAGACTATCAAAATCAGTTGCAGCCCCATTTGTGGCTGATTGTCTTACTCATTGCTAAATATTCTGGTTCCAACTCCCTGCAGTGCCCCTCTCTATAAGAAGATTATATGTAACTGCTCTGTTAAACTCCTGAGTGACCATGTGACTTGCTTTGGCCAATGAAATGTGGGCAGATGTGATAGGCGTCACTTCCAAGCAGAGGCTTTCAGAGTTTCACCATGTCTTTTTCCCTCTTCCACCACTACCAAGAGTACCCCAGCCAGAGAATGCTCCTTCAGTCAGAGTTCTGGAGTAAAGATAACCATGGAACAGAGCACCGAAAACTCAAGACGTGGACACATAGCAGAGAGGGAAAGACAAAGTTTTGTTGTTGTAAGCCAGTAAAATCCGAGGGACACTTGTTACCACAATATAACCCAGTTTATTCTGACTAATACACAAGGACAAGAAATGAAGAAACATGAATTGGGCAGCCACAATTCAAATAAAACAGTTCAAGTAAAACAACTTGCTGTAGCCCAGTGGTATTTCCCAATTGTGATCCTTATTAGCAATTACAGTCTACATAATACTACCACTTTTTGAAGACTCTGTACTAGGCATTTTTCATATATTATCTCGTTTAATCCTTTAAGAATGATAATAAGGTAAAGTTAAATCTCCATTTTATAGATAAGAAAACTGAGAGCCAAAAAGTTAAATGATCTGCCAAATATTATTCACCTATTAACTGCCAGAAGAAGGAATTTAACTTATTCTGTTTGATTCCAAATCTTGCCTTCATAGCAGTCTTCCACAGGGCTAATCAAGGAATAAACTATAACTCTGAAGTCATAAAAAGTAGGGTCATGCTAATGTGATCTAAATTAAGTTACTCAGCTTCCCTGAGGCTTGTTTTTCTCATCTGTAAAATGGAGATAACATTATCTCCAGTGTCCTTAGAGGATTCAATAGACAGTTACCAGCAGGCTCTCTGGCACATATCAGCCCTCAATTAATGACTCATATAATCAGTGGCAATCCTGATACAGCCTAGGTATACTTAGACTGAGAGAGAAAGACTCGTTCTTTCTGGGTCCCTAGAGAAAGCAGCACCCTCCTGGGTCCTAATGAGGCCAAGGCACAGCAGGGGCCTGTGTCAGTAGAGAGTCAGTGCCAGGTCATAGAGCAGGATAAGGGTCACCACAGAGAAGAGGGTCACAGGGTAGGTGCAGGGCAGCAACAGACCTAACTCCACCCTTAATCTAATAGGCGAAGCACAAATGGCCAGAGACAGCCGTCAGTGGGCCCCCTAACAGATGGACCCATGAAATACAGGAACAGGTTGGGCCGCAGTGGCCAGAGAGGGAGAGAGCTTAGAGGAACAGGGCCTGGCTCTGGATGAAGGCAGAGAGAGATCTGCAAACAAGAGCGAGTTTGTGATATGCATGGCCCCTGACTAGCAATGAGCTGATGGCAGCAGCTGATGGGACTAATGACAGGAGGTAATGATGATGAAAAGCACTTAAGCAATGGGCCTCAAGTAGCCGTTGCAGTTGCTGAAAGGCCTCCGCCACCAAACAAAGCAATTAGTCAGTCACCCCACCACCCAAGCCCTCCTCTGCCCGCCTCCCTTTTCCCACCTTTGCAGACCTCAGACCATTCATTGCTTTGTCTCAACAGCCCAGCCTGCAAGAGCCCAGACCCAGCAAACAGAAATGCACCAGCTGGAGCCCAGCCTATAACGGCTGTCTCCCAAACCAGCAATGCCAAAGGCGACCGGGGTTACACAGGGGGACAGGCCTAGGGGAGACCTTTCCGTCTCCGCAATTTGCCATGAATTTTACATGCAAAGTTACCTATGCATTTGTATACTTCAGTGTATGTCACTGGCCTTTTTGCATAACACATAGAGTAGACCCACTGTTTTTTGCAGCTGGGAGGGTAACTCTGAGCTTCAAATTAGAGAACAATTTTGAGTCTGAGCTTTTCTCTACCCAAAAAGGAAGATTACTTCACTGGGAGTTGAGGATTCTTGAGTTCTTGCTCTTGCTTCTTTTTATTATTATTATTATTATTATTATTATTATTATTATTATTATTATTATTAAATTTTTGGCCACACTGCACAGCATGTGGGATCTCAGTTCCCAACCAGGGATCGAAACTGTACCTCCTGCAGTGGAAGCACTGAGTCTTAACCACTGGACAGCCAGGGAAGTCCATCTTGCTCTTGCTTTTATTCATCCTTTAAAATTTACCTTAAACATTCCCACTCTTGGAATCCTTCCCTCATCCCTTCAGACTGTCCTCTCCTGGTCCACTCCCATTACAATAGGTATTGTGAGATAATGCTACAAGGTCATGACTGCTTCTCATCTGCCTTTCTATCTTCCTTCCTCTCAAGACTGTGAGCTCACGGGTGGCCAGGACTACTTCTATTCCTCTTTCTATCCTCAGTATCCAGCACCTAGCTGCTATGCAGTACCTTGGTCAAGTTTCTGAGATATGCAACTTCCAAATCCACAAAGTAGGGATAATAATATATGTCCTATTATATGTTCCAGTTTGGTATTTAGGGATCAAATATGAGAGCAGAACTGAAGAGTGTTTGGAAATGCACAGCAATAAATGAATTATGAATGTTAGGCACTGTGCATCTCTGCTTTTCTCATCCGCTCATACATTTTTTGAGCACATTTTATGTGTTAGGCATTCTGCTGGTACAGATAGAAGCCGTCTTTGAAGTTTCCCCCACTAAACACACTGTCTCATCCCCTCCAGCCCTGTACTTAGCTTCTGGCTATGGCCTAAGCCAGTAAATCTGCTATTGATGGACTTTGTCTCCCCTTGCTGATGTCCACACCAAAAGCCCAAGTTTACTGTCTGCCATTTATGAAAATCAACAATTGTATTTTGAGTGCCCACTACAAGTAGGGTGTGAGACCAGGCATGAAGGGGAGGAATAAAATATACAATGGGTGAGGTATAGAGTCTTCACCCTTAAGAAAATAGAACATAATATAAGCAGAAAGTGAAAAAGGTTGGAAGACATACACTAAAGAATGATGTCAGAATTCAGAGAAGGACAAGATTTCATTAACTGATCCATTAGAAAAGCCTTAAGGAAAGAGGTAACATTTGAGTTTGGTCATGAAGAATTGAAAGACTTCAAGAGGCAGGGATGATGCAAAATATATATATATATATATTCTCCGAAAATCAGAGTTATGAGCTTCCTTAGAGGGACAATCCCCAACCTCATTGTACAGATGAGAAAATTGAGACAGAGATTCAGTAATTTGCCCAAGGTCACTTAGCTAGTAACGGGCAGGGCTGGGAAACAAACTCTGCAGCCCACACTTTGGCAGGGAAATGGCATACTAGAATCTGCTTTAAGCAAAAGACAGAAGGCAAGGAAAATGAGAGAAAAAGATAGGGTGGGAAGAAAAAGAGAGAGAGAGAATAAATTAAAAACAAGAAAAAACTTTTGAAATTTCCAGAGAATAGACCATTTAGGAAGTTACTACAAAAGTCTAGAAGCAAAATTATTAAAACCCGGTCAGAAGTGGTAACTGCATGAATGGGAAGAAATGAATAATTCTGGAAGGGTGATGTGTCAGTCCATTCGAGCTGCTATAACAGAATATCATAGTCTGGGTGGCTTATAAACAACAGAAATTTGTTTCTCACAGCTCTGGAGGTTGGAAGTCTGAGATGAGGTTGCCAGCATAGTTGGGTTCTGGTTAGAACCCACACCCTGGTTCACAGACAACTGTCTTCTAGCTGTGTCCTCACAGCTCCCTTTTACAAGGGCACTAATCTTATCCATGAGGGCTCCACTGTCATGACCTAATCACCTCCCAAAGGCCCCACCTCCCCATACCATCACCTTGGGAATTAGATTTCAACATAAAATTTGAGGGGAACACATTTAGTCCATAGCAGATGGATAAACAGACTTTGATTACTGAATGTAATGAGATGGAGGGGAATAGAATTCCAAGATTTCAAGCATGGAGAACAACTTAGAAAATAGTTTAGAAGTCTGTGCTTTCCTAAACATACCATCCCATTCCCCAGGACTCACAGATTATGAGGAACCAAAATCCACACATTGCCGTTTTTCCCTGCCTTGTGAGAAAACAATGCTGGCAAATGGGAAGTGGGGAATTTTTATCATTGTAGGGCTCATCTATCATGGCAACAATATTATTAGGTCAGTAAATAATTGATCTCAGATGAATACATAGGTTTTGGAGTTATATAACCCATCACACTTCACCCAAGGGCACACCACACAGAGTTACACCATTCTGACTGTTCATAGGGATTCTGGGATGTGTAAATGCCTCTAAAGTATGCCTCCAATCAGAAGGCACTAGCTTTGTTGAGAGTTAGCCATGTTCAAATCTAGGATGTGCCCAAACACGATAGAGGCATTGTTTTCTGTCCCTCGGCTCTCCGTATGTTAAAAGCATCTATTAAAATGTGTCTGGGATGGAAGACACCCAACACAATGTCATTAATTTAAGGAAATAAAATTACACCATATGAAGGGTTATCATAAGGAAGATGGTGACCAGCTGTTCTCCATCTCCTCTGGGTTAGAATAAAAGAAAGTGGGAGGGAGTTTAATTTGAAATTGAATTGGGAGTGGGAAAGTGACAGAAGGAAGGAAGCATAGCCAATGAGCGCTACAAGACAGACAAACAGTGGAGTTGTGGTACATGGGGATATGAGATTATTGTGGGGGAAGTGGAGGGAAGGGATTCACCCAGGCCAAGGCAAAATAAGGATTTATTTCCTCTCTCTCTTTGGGTGTCTAACAGCCTTAGAGTTTCCCCCTTTCTTAACCTCTTCCCAGAAAATGCTATTTTTTTATTTTCACTAAGGTTAAAACTATTGAGGCATTTTCATTTGAATATAGATCAAAGCCTTCCAGTAAATGAATGATGCAGGAGGTAGATTATCAGAGGCCCTTTTCTGCAAAGTAGCTCATAGGCTTTTTTAGCATTTGGTCCAGCCCTGCCTGAGAATTCAGAATTTGCGTGGATTTGGGAAATGGGCAGTATAGATATGAAGTTCCTAGTGACTTAAAGAATTCCAACTTGGTCCAAGGTTAAATTGTGAATAACCTAATTCATTCATCAGTCACCCCCAGATCCAGCACCCTCTCTAGTACCCCACTTTCCTCTCATTTTTAGACCTCTTGAGAGCCACAGTCCCCATCCAAATGTGCTTTTAACAAATCGTTTATATCAGTAATTTACTCTTAGTGTGAATTAAAATCACTTCTAGTCTCTCTTCTAGTTGTACTTGCATGTAAGCTGTCTCTCACTGAGGAACCAGAGGCCTGATTCTCTGGTCAAGAAATTTCAAAACACCAGGAAAAGAGTAGGGGGATTTTTCCCTGGAAGAGATTCATTTGAATCCTGAAATTGTACAAAGAAGGAGGCAGTTTGTTCTACCTACTTCTCAGGGCTGTTCCATTATAACTGATCCTCCATTAAGACTGAAACTCCACTGAAAGTGAAGAGAAATCAGAGCACTCCTCAAAGTGGGCAAAAAAAGAATTGACCTCCCACATTAAAATATCAGACAAGGTCTTGCTGTAATCACAGATGTAAGTCAAACCCTGCAATTTAAGAGGGAAGTAAGGCAAATATACAAATATACATACTGTCCATGAAGAAAGCACTGGAGGCCTTCAGAGGAGGGAGGGGCGTTAGAGTTGGTTGGACCAGGAGAGGATACATGAGAGAGATGGTATTTGGTAAATGCTGGGATGGTATTTGGGTGGATTTTCATTCCTCAGGGAGACCTGTTCATAATCTGTGAGTCTTGGGGAATGGGATGGTATGCTTAGGAAAACACAGATTCCTAAACTATTTTCTAAGTTGTTCTCCAAGCTTGAAATCTTGGAATTCTACTCCCCTTCCTCTCGTTACATTCAGTAATCAAAGTCTGTTAACCCATCTGCTATGAACTGAATGCTGTGTCTCCCCAAAATTCATATGTTAAAAAACCTAATCCCCAAGGTGATGAAATAGAGTTGAGAGAAAAGCATTCTCAGCCAGCAGAAGGGCATGCACAAAGGCATGGAGATGGGGAAAGCTGGGTCAGGAAACCTGAGGGAATTATCATAGGTGGTGTGGGGTGTAAGTAGGGCAGAGTAGGAAATTACCCTGGAAAGGCAGGGCAGGGCCGTTTTCCTGAATCCCACCAGAATGAGGAGTTTCTACTTTACTTGGTGGATGTGGGTGACTTCAAGTTGTGGGAAGGGAAACAAATCAGGTATCTCATAATCCACAAGACCCAAGCTGGCTCTTCATCCCTTTCATCGTGAGTTGTATAATTCCTTTCGTTATTAAAAGAATTTTAAGGTTTTCCCTTTCCCCTTGGGTTTTACCTTCCTGATCTGGTAACATTTTGCTCAGAGTGACCATAGATTAGCCTGTTTCTGAAGTCCTTTCTAACTGTCCTCATCCATCCTTCCCTTCTTAAAGTGCACAAGTTTCCCATTTGGGTCTAGAACAGAAGCAGTTCTAATTGAAAAGAACAGGAGGAGAAATGCATTTTGAATAACAATCCTTGGCATTCAGTTTTTCCTCAATTGAGGAATATTTCAGTTGAAAACTTGGCATTTCCCCCAAGTTGAGGACTAATAACCAATAAGAGAACTAGGAGCACAGGGAAGAAAAGGGACGTGGGATAAATTTACTCCACAAACAGGCGTGAAACACTGGAGTCTGTTTCCCTGACACTCAAAGCAAGAGACCAAGCACCTCTGTTTTTCCTGACAACTCTAAAGCAAGCATGAACCCAGTCTCCAAATCAGCAGGAACCTTGAACACAGTAAGGTCAGAGAACCAATTGGTCCCCTCCAAATCAAAGCAGCATTCATTTTGTTTTTAAGTGTAAATTTGGTTGAGGATAATTTACTCCCCCCACTGACAGTCTATGTCAAAGTTTCAGCTTCACTGGAAATAGTTGTGATCTGAACTCTTTCAGTGGAAAGAAAAATAATAATAATAAAGGAAAATGAAAGAAAGAAAACACACACAACCCTCACATAACTCCAGCTCTTTTAATGGACAAGTTGACAGAGTCCTTAACTAGCATCTCTCCGGGTCCCCACCATAATTACAGGCTGGAAAGGAGAGTTGTCTTTCATGTGATTAGAGATTGTTTGTGCTTCTGTCCATTAGGGAACAAAGAAAAGGAAGCATTTTCAAGAACTTGATGCCAAACATTTTTCACTAGGGAATTTTACTCAATTACTTGCAAAATAATCTCAAAGATGGTCATTTCATCATTAAAATGGTCTTTAAAAAATTGACCACAGATTTGTTTAGAGCTGATTTTGATTGGTGACACTTTGGAAATTATGTGCTTGATTTAGCACCATCCTCTCCTAAAACCATACCAACTACGCCCTCTTCCCCATTGCTGTTCCACTTAATTGAGTCAGCCTCTCACTTTTCGCCTGCCCAGACATTGATAAAGATATAAGGCATACAACTCTTTAACAGTTTCCTTTCCCTCTTACATCAAGGGAATCCATCACCCTGGAAAGAAAAAGAAAGCCCTGGGGAGGAGAGAGGAGAAGGGGAGAGGGGCTGATCACAAGGAGACCTTTCAGAATGGGCTAGAATTAGGAAAGAGTTCTCCTTGCTGAAAGAAATCTCTTTATAGCTTGATGTTGGTGATATGGCTAGTCCAGTGGGGAATGGGAAACGAGAGGCACAAACATACTTAGGATAGCCTTCAAACTCAACGTATCTGAGCAAAGGACTTTGCAGGGAAATGCATTCCTAGCCTATACTGACCTCTTCCAATGTTGTATCATCAATGGCCCAAGCACTATCAAAACTTCCATCATGCCTTCAACTCTCCTCTTTAACTAACCAAAATTCTCCTCAGCCTGCACAAAGCAATTCAGACCCCACTTCCCCTGTGTAGCTCTCCTTGGCTACTTTATTCTACCCTGGTCTCTCCTTTCTCCAAAATCTACTTTAATTTACTGTCACTACCCCAGAGTCCAGGGTCCCATTAATCAATATTCCTCTCAAGAGCAGAGCCCAGAGCCATAGAGACCCTGTAAGATTGATACAGATGCCTCCCTAGTACCAGTAATTGGGGTATGTCAGGAGGAGGTGGGGTGGAGGGGTAGGATATACAACCTCCTTGAACGTCTGCTGTATGGACATCCTTTCTCCAGATGAGGACAAACAGATGTATTTCTAAAAGGGAAAAGGAGTTGAAATTGTCAATTGGAGAAGGTAAGGAAGGTGTTAAGTGGAAAGGAGGCAGAGGAATGGAAAAGGGGCCCTTGAGCCTGTGGAAGGGTCTGCTTTCCCGTAAGTCCCACAAGGCCAATACATCAAAGGGAGAAAGAAGAGATGGAGCCTGTCTGTGTGTGTTTTGGAAAGATGTTATCATGAAAGGTGCTCCTGAATCAAATTAATGCAGCATTTTCTGTGGTTGGGAATTTGTGTGGAGAGTCCGTGTGTGCAAAGAAAAGGCATTTGAGGAATTTATGTTCTCCCTAAGTATGGAAATTTGATTACAAGCACCACAGATACCCAGGACAGGTCAGATAGGAAAGCCACAGAAAGCCTTTATTTTATAGTGATGGGGAAAATATGCACGTTTCTATCCTAGTATCTTTACACACCTCCTCCATTACTCCCTCTCCACCAAACACACACACACACACACACACACACACACACTTTGTTCATTCTCTCCTCAATAACTTAACAAGTCATGTTTTTGCTCTTTCTCTCCAAATTGTTCCCACCCCCAGCCTGGAATGCTCATTCTCTTCTCCCAAATTATTTAAAAGCCATCAGGCATTTAATGTGGTGCTGCAGTGATGTCACTTTTATTAAACCTTCCCTGATGGCTTTGGCAAAGCCAGCATTGACTCCTCTCTGAAGTCCTATTGCATTAAAAATCTGCTCCATGTCCCTTAGCACCTGCATGCTGGGTGTGTATGGAGCAGCAGATGCATGCTGCTCCAATTAGAATCAGTTTCTTGAGGTCTAGGCAGGAGAACTCCTTAAACATGTGGTAGACCTCAATAAAAGCTAGTTGACACAAAGCTGAATATTGGATCACACCCAGGTGGCTATGGTTATTTCCCACTGTGTCTACTATTGAACCCTAGGACTTTGGAAGATATTGTATTCTCATGTCCCTTTGCCAATAACGAAGGGGACCTAGAAAGGCCAGGAAGTACCTTGGGAACCCTCTTCCCTTCTCCTGATATCCAGCCTTGACTCTGCCATTTCCTTTCCCAGTGCCCCAGGAACTTATCCATCTCCACTGTCTCAGATAGGACATAAATGTCATTTTCCATCAGTACCAAACCAAGGACAAGGACCCTCCAAGAGTCTTGGATGTACAGAGTCTTGAGCAGTCTCACCTGGACAAATATTCATTCCACTGCAAAGGAAGTCAACAAACCATCTTTTCCCATCTGCAAGTTTCTACCTTGTCCATAAAAATAAGAGATTCAGTAATTTCCAAAGTTTTGGCAAACATTGCTTCTTCTTTAATTGATTCTCTCCAAAGCAAATGGAACTCACCATCTAATGCAGTGGTCCCCAACATTTTTGGCACCAGGGACTGGTTTTGTGGAAGACAATTTTTCCACGGACCGGGTGGTGAGAGATGGTTCAGGTGGTGATTCAAGTGATGGGGAGCGATGGGGAGTGGCAGGTGAAGCTTTGCTCACTCACCCATCACTCACCTCCTACTGTGTGGCCCAAGGGTGGGGATCCCTGATCTAATGGGTGACACTAGACTTAAAAAGTTGGGTGGGCTTCCTTGGTGGTGCAGTGGTTGGGAGTCTGCCTGCCGATGCAGGGGACACGGGTTCGAGCCCCGGTCTGGGAGGGTCCCACATGCCGCGTAGCGACTGGGCCCGTGAGCCACGGCTACTGAGCCTGCGTGTCTGGAGCCTGTGCTCCGCAGCAAGAGAGGCTGCGGCAGTGAGATGCCCGCGCACCGCGATGGGGAGTGGCCCCCGCTTGACGCAACTGGAGAAAGCCCTCGCACAGAGATGAAGACCCAACACAGCCAAAAGAATAAATAAATAACTAAATAAATAATTTAAAAAAAAAAAAAGTTGGGTATGCTTGACTCAGCTTCTTAAGGGTTTTTGAAACCATCTGTGCACACAGTGGGTGTGCTCAGCTCCACTCCTGCTTCCGAATGAGGGGTGGGGCCTCGGATGGCCTCATAGCTGTGGACATGGAGGCTCATGTCTCTCTGTTTCCACTTCTCTGGATTAACAGACAAGAGAGAGTGATTTTAGGTAAGAGTCTGACCCTAGATACAAACCACACATTCTCAACTCCAGTATTACCAATGTTTTCCTCCTCTTTCTTTTTTTTTTTTTTTGATCAGTTTTTTTTGTTTTTAATTGTTATCAGAGTATAGTTGTTTTACTATGTTGTGTTAGTTTCTGCTGTACAGCAAAGTGAACCAGTTATACATATATGTATATCCATTCTTTTTTAGATTTCCTTCCCTTAGGTCACCACAATCATTGAGTAGAGTTCCCTGTGCTATACAGTAGATTCTCATTAGTTATCTATTTTATACATGTTAGTGTATATATGTCAATCCCCATCTTCCAATTCGTCCCACCCTCCCTTTCCCCTTACTACTTGTCAATTGATTCAAAACTCAGTGAGGACTTAGGGACGAGAGCAATTATCACCCTGAAAACTCCAACAATTAATAAATTGATTGAGAAACCTTGAGATAGGTAGAGCAGGCATTTAGAAATCAATGGAACACATGGAGAGACTGATGCTTCTATGCAGTTGGGGCAGACGTATCAGAAGTCTGTGCTTTGGTAAGTGTGGGTCACATGAGATTTAACCTTTGTAAGACAGAGCAGCTTTTTGTGGCTGTGTCCATGGGCAAGTGGCTGGTTTTTGTTAAAGGTACCAGGCTATTTTTAAAAGGCTCAGGCCTGTTTTAAGAGACTCTGTAATTTTCATATACAAACTGAATGAGTCTTAGAAGGAGGCACAGGCTACTCAGCCTTTGCCAATATTTTATCGCCTACAAATACAAATCCTATACTTAGAAAAGGATCAGAAGGGACAACCCATGTTATAAAGCTAAAGGGATTTCCTGCAAGATATGTTGTATGTTCTACAATGTTCCTCTTCCTCCTATTTTGAGTAGGAATCATTATTATAATTTGTATGATATTTCATTTCTTTGGGTCATAATTTTCTGTTTATTTATATCTAATTGTATACTGATTAAGTTTACCATTTAAGTCTACTGGAATGTAACCAGGGGAGAAGTTGGCGTGACCAGGAAATTGAAAATAAGCACTTAAGGTGGCTCTTTTGACATCAACTCTGGATGCAATAGTGGGTCATGACATTGCATTGCCTTCTAAAGGGAAGAGGCTGAGTACGTGTGTGCCTGCTTATGTGACAATACTAATAATAATAGCTACCATTTTATAAAGGCTCAGCTTCTTATCCACAGCAGCTCTATGAGGGGGGTTCTAACACCGTCACCATTTTATGGGTGAGAACACTAAGAAATAGAAAGGTTTAAGTAACTTTCTTGAGGACATAATAAAACTAAAATGGTAGGGCCAAGATTCAAATTCAGTCAGTCTGACTCCAGACTGTACACTCTTCACCACTAAGCTTTACAAATAATAATTTATTCAGGCAGAAACACTTCGGGAACTAAATTGTGAAAAGAAGAGAAAACAAGGAACAGAATGTACTAAACATTTTGCAGGGCCTTTTTGCCCTTTCCCCAATCTGACCATAGCTGATTGAACCTTAGGTGGACACTTGACACAAGAGCCATGGATACGTAGGCTGATGAGCATCTTATGACTAGTACCTGAAACACAAAAAATCGAATTCTTTCCAAGAATTTAAACTAAGGTACACATAGATACAATACTGAGGGTCAGTATTGGAACTGGAAGGCTATATACGTTTAGGTGCCAGGATAGCCATTTGGAACCATGGGGAAAATTAGTAAGTGATAAAAGTTGGTTGGTAAAAAGGAGAGCAACAGAAATTTAGAGAAAATCTGAGATAAACATGCAATATCTGAGAGAAAAACTTACTCTTCAATTTTCTTGAGCTTTCTTGAGTATGTCTATTCTTTTCCCTTGAAGTCTAAGTAGTCCAACAACACAGTATTATAACTGGCTTTCCATTGTGGTTACTCAAGGACACAATATCTGGCACACAGTAGGTGCTCAATAAATGCTTTTTAAATGAAAGGATTAAAAAGATTAATAAACACAGAATCCTGAGACCCTATGTTGAATAACTAACTGGGTGATTTTCTCAGCATATCTATTGTTTTAAGCTATACAGCAGAAAAATTTCCCAACACTTGATAGAGTACAAGGTCTTTAACCTCCTATCCCCAAGTTTCTGGCTCTCACAGGCACTGTAAACCTTGGTAGAACAATAATAGTCGTGTGCTTTCTTCATAATCCAAAGAGACTCTAATACTGCCTACTATCCCCCACCAAGTAGAGTTGCCAGATAAAACGTAGGAGGCCCAGCTAAATCTAAATTTTAGATAAACAGCAAATAATTGATTATAATGTGTGTCCCAAATAGTGCATTGTACATACATATACTAAAAAAGAATTCATTGTTTATCTGGGAGTCAAATTTAACTGAGCATCCTGCATTTTTATTTGCTAAATCTGTCAATCGCCAAGGATACAATTTCCCCTAAATAACCAGGCCTGTTCAAGATGTCCAGTTCTTGGAGTTGTCTTCTCATAGTATCTCACCCCACAGAGAAAATGGTGCACACTCCCCCATTGCTCCATCCCTCCACAAGTGCACAGGTATATATATATGTATCCATACAAACACACATCCAACACACACATACATCCTACAAAAGGAAGCCCTCCTACTTTGTGACACTTAAGAGATGGAAGTTACTAGATTCAAAGCATTGTTAAGCTCATTGAAAAAACAAGGGTAGACATGGCAATACTTTGACCCTCTTTTCTTCACTTTCAGTGGAGAAAATCTTAATATCACCAACATCAAGCAACAAAGACCACTTTGCTAGACTGCCCCTAACACTTGAAGGTGTTTCAGCAGATCTAACTCAAATCTACTACATTGACCAATGTTTCCAATTATGAGCAAGAGCTACAGCTACCCACCCTTCCTCAGCAGGACACCTGTGGCATCATAGCATCCCTCTGGAGGGAAGGTCCCTACCCCTGCCACCCAACCACACTTTTTTTGGGAAGAGCAATATAGAGAAGAGAGGTAACGAATCACAGCCTTGAGGCTTCTTGCAGCGTACCTCCACCCCTCCGTAATCATCATCACCCACTCCTGCCCTATACAACTCATGTCTAGGGGGATTCACTCATCGCCCCCCCACAGCCGTGTTTAGAGGATGCCAGTTAGAGGTAGTCTCTGTGTGTCACACTCGAGGTCCCAGATGGCCTCGGTATCACAATCATAACTTAAATTCTTTATCACTTAAGACATTCCCCAACTTCCCCCAGTTAGTTCCTTCAGTCACCTCAAAATGTGGATATCACTCCGCCCTTTGCAAATGTGGAAAGTGAGGAGCTCAGTCAAAAGACTTGTCCAAGGTCACGATGAGACACTGATAAATCAGGGACTGTAGAGCTGGGACCCACACTCTGACTATTCCAGTCCCAGCCCAGAGCTTCTCCCCACCCCCTGCACCTGACTCAGGTGAGAACCTGTGGCCTGTGTGATGATAAAGTTTGCTGGGAGATGTAATAGCCTGTGTGGAGGTGCTCCATTTGACACCCAGGAAGGCAGAGAAAATTAAAAATACATTTTCCAAACAAGCAAGAAAAGCACAGTGGGTCAGAAGAGGGCTGGGATTCAAAGATGCCCAGCCCCAAAATAGACTAACGTGCCGGAGCCGAGGGCAAGAGGTACTGCTTGTCAGTTATCCAGGGCACAACAGATCACTGCAGAGGGCACGGCTGCTCCTAAACCATTGCACTAGATGTTAAATGAAGCAATTAGAAATGAAGGGGACATTTTAATTACCAGGCTTGGCCAGCTCCGGAGGGGCCCAAATTTCAGGTGAATGTGAAAACTCAATTATGCTGAGCGAGAGCAAGACACCTGGCATCGTGGAGCTGATTATCTGGAAGGCTGAGGTGGAGGAAAAGGGATGCCAAGGAATAAAACAAAGGAGAAAAGAGAAGTCACATGGCAAAAAATTCATAAGACAGCAGGAAAATGCAAGAGATCCATAACATCCTGAAGTGTGGGATGAACCTGCCTCTCAAGGGAGAACAGACAAATTAGTCCCATTAGCAATTTTAGAAACTCCCTCTTTTCTTTCTTCCAATGGATATACAATTTTCATTTTTTCAACTTCAAACATCTCATGAACTTTTCACCTTTCCATTGTTTTCTAAACCAGGATTTCTACTTGCCTTCATGATCAGCAACCCCAGGACAGATGCCACAGCAATTTTGGAACTAGCTTGTCCTTTTTGGAACCTTACAAACAAGATTCACACTAAGACACCCTAGGAGTTATGGGAAAGAATGACTGGTGTTCGGTGTGGGTAGAGTGTATCATTTTTCATATTTTAGGAGTATTTTTATCATAATGATAATTAAAACTCTAATGTTACAGAATTTTCTTTCTCCTTCATCTCTTTCTAATCTGTTTTAAAATAAATTGGAATCCAAAAAGCAAACTTTAGAGTCAATACATTTTACACCTTGATGGGCGTGTCTAGGGAACATGAGAGGTTCTTTAAGGTTACTACTATTTTATGTACCATCAAGTGCTCCATGCCTATGAGAAGATCTGTTTTCAGGCAGATACAGAGAGTCAGCTAAGCTCACCCTCTGGTCAAGCAATTCACTATCATTCACTAGCCTTGCAGCATGTTGGATTCGGATAAGCTAATTCGTTAGCTCCAGAGTTGAAACCAGAACCTAAATATCTGGACTTCTGCTCCTAACACTTCCCCCCAGGTGGCATTACACGATATCTTCGGGGGTTTGCCTAATTTCTAAAAATAAATGCGTGTTCCCATTAATCCTGTGTTGATTTCCCATAGTATTTCATTTTTTTTTTCAACTCCTAGGCTGACATATTCTGGCTATATAGAATCTCTTTGCCCAGCTCAGTCTAGAAATATAGATAAGAGTTATTCATTTGCTCGTCCTCCCACCTCCGTATTTTCACAAGACTGGGACCAGCTCAGATCACTATGTGATATTAGGACGAAGTCTGCTTCTCCACGGCAGAGGGGTGGTTACAATCTCCTTGAATGGAACTTGCCTCACTGCTCAACAGGGAAAGGACAGTGACTTTTTAGACTGAAAGTCAGCAGCATAGAGCTGACAGCTGAATAGGAAAGGAGACAGTAGCTGGTTAGGAAGAGCAGGCCAGTCCCTGAGAAAGAGGCCTAACCCTAATGAATGGAACCATTCCTGTGCTGTGGGCTGGGAAAAGGATGCAGAGCCTTTCAGTGAAGATGCACTGTCTTCAAGTCCCAAAGCAAAGATCTGCGTGCAAAAATCAGTGTCCCAGAACTAGGGTTTAAAAAAGGTCTTCTCTAGCTCAAGAAGTCCATCCCTCTGCTTTCAGGATTTTGAATATCATGTCAACAAAAATATCTATGCACGTGATGGAGGACGTGGAGGTGGCATCTGGTATATTCCAAAAACTCCTCAAGGAGAAATATGTCCAAACCGTCTCCCTTATTCAGCCCATCCCCACCTCTCAGACTGACAGGAAACAAATGTATGAAGTTGTCACCACTGGTCTTCACAGCCCCTCTCCTGCCCCTTTCTCCCCTTTCCCATACTTTTTGCCATCAGATTAATTTGTAAAAAAGTAGTCCCTTCACACCCCCTGAGACATCTAGGAAAGCTGTGTTTCCATTTTTGACAGATGGGGAAACTGAGGCAGAATGCATAATTGAGCAAGGCGCCCTGGGGACTGGTGAATTCTGGTTCCCATCCTAACCAAGCCATCCTATCTCCCTTCTCCACAGAGAAGAATGAACTTTCTCTTTCTCCCTGTAATTAAATCAGACTGACACCACTTCAGTAAAAACAACATTTGTTTAGGGAAGAAAGAGGGACGCAGTGTGTGGTGCAGCCTTCCCTTTGAGCTGCCCTGACAGAAACAGCACTGGGCCCATGTATGCCCGCAAGCTCCCTTTTGTAGCAAGTGCCATTCATCATTGCCTTTTGGGGCAGCTATACGGAGGACTGGAAAGAGAAAAAAAAAAATGACACGAGCTTCCAAAAACACAGTGGTGCTTTTCCTCTTTTCCTTTCCTTGTTCATTTAAAAGTCCAAAAATATAAAGTGCAGAGCTCAATTAATCAAAGGGCTAAGGCTTTCATTTCAAAGTTCCTTTAATCTGAGGAGACAATTCACAAACCTCTCTTCTCCAGGCGTCCCCTTTCCCACTCCATTAATAGGACACTAATGCTGCCTTAAATTGAGTCGGAGTAGATGGGGGTGCTGTGTGCAAATTTAGCCATTCATCCTCCCAGGTCTGTATTCAGACCTGCCACTATTGTGACCTGCAAATACAACATCCTCCTTTTGAAATCCTCCTCCTGCACTCTTCAGGTCTACCCTGTTTCAAGAAAGCCCACTATATGAAGCACTCAGCAGAGAGGCAACGTTTCCCCGTTACAAAAGGTTTTTGGGGAAAAAAAATGGGAGCTTCTAAAAACCTACATGGGGAGTAGGGAAGCCTGGGTTCTACTCATCATCCATTAACGTATGAGTTTATTTGTTCACTAAACCAACACGAACTATATCAAGACCTTCTGCTAAAGATCAAGGTTGAACGGTGAATACGAATGTCCCTCAAGCATTGCAGGCCTGGCTCAGTCCCTGATCAGCTATGTCCCTGAGTTAGTTGCTCAGGCAATGTGGGTCTCAGATCTCCCTTTTAAAGAAGAAAAATAATAGCCAACTTCCCTCTAGCTCGCAGAGTGAGAGGGTAGTAAACCTGTGCATTTAAGTGTTTCTTTACAGATCATTCACTGCTACGGGGAATGGAGGGTCATAGGAATAATAGAATTTTTGAGCTAAAAGGAACCAAAGAAATCAACTATTCCAAACTTTTCACATAAGAAGGGAGTCTGAGAGCTAAAATGTTAGGAATCTCTGTCTGTTGAAAATCTATCAGAAGTGAAAACAAAACATCTTTGAAATAATAATGGAAGATAGAGGGTTAGGTTAGACGATTTATATCAGTTGGGAGTGGTGAGGGGCTTAGGAATAGCAATCAGGAAAATTGGGTTCTGGTCTTGAATTCTTCACTAACCAGCTAAGTCCATAGACGAATGATTTAACATCTCTTGACTGTCAGTTCTGTCACCTGTAAAATGAGAATTACAGATGGGGAAATGGTGCAATGGGAAGACAGTGGGCTTTGGAGTCCTACAGATCTGGGTTTGAGTTCTGCCTCTGACACATTCTAGTTGGGGGGCCTGGGGTTAAGTTACCTAAAAGTGACTCTCTGAGTCTCAGCTTCCACTTCTGTAAATTGGGCATAACTCCACCTCCCTAATGGGGTTGTTAGGATTAAATATGCTGCAGCATATAAAGCACTTTGAACATGGTGAGTACTTTTTTTTTTTTCTTTGCGGTACGCGGGCCTCTCACTGTTGTGGCCCCTCCCGTTGCGGAGCACAGGCTCTGGACGCGCAGGCTCAGCGGCCATGGCTCACGGGCCCAGCCGCTCCGTGGCATGTGGGATCTCCCCGGACCGGGGCACGAACCCGTGTCCCCTGCATCGGCAGGCAGACTCTCAACTACTGCGCCACCAGGGAAGCCCCATGGTAAGTACTTTTAATGAATGTTATTTCCCTCCCTTCCTGGATAACCTCTTCTAGCATTAAAGTTCTATGACTCTGAAATGTCTCCTCCAAATGAGATCTCATGTAAGTATATTGGCTTTACTACTTTCTCACCCTACAGGGTAGGGAGAAGCCAGACACTTTTCTTCTAATAGAAGATGGAATGGGGACCCGGAAGGATGACAGCTCACTCAAGGTCACAGTGGCTTAGCCACAGAAATGGAAGTTGAATCAGGTATCCCTGCTTCTAGCCTGGAGGCGTTTCTCGAAACAGCTATTTGTGGCTAAGAGAGGGGGCCTCTTTACTTCCCATCAGCCACCTTACCATGAACTCAAATGTTTAAAAGAACAATAGAAAGGAGAGAAAGAACTCATATTTGAGCTAATGGTACCACTGATAGCTCATTTAATCATCTCAATCCCATGGGCTAGTATCCCCATTTAGTAGATGAGAAAATGGAGGAACAAAGTGGTAAAAGAACTTGTCTAACTTTCCAAGACTTGTCATTGATGAAGCCAGAATTTATCCGTGCATAAAGCAGGTGCTCTTATCTCATATCACACAAGACTGGAGTCATCACAATGGTACATGTATGTGGGGTACATCTTCACTGTCAGCAGAGGTCTTTGTGTCACCAAAAAAGACTCAATTTCTAAGACCAAGCAAGGAACACTCTCTTCTACTCCATGATCTCATTCATGATCTTTGATAAAAGCCCCCAGAGAGTATTTCCCGGCCTGAAATTTACTTATACCTTCCTCCTACACACTTGCCCAGAGCCAAAGAGAAAGGTCAAAGGGATCTAGAGCTTCTGGGGACCATAGTCAACACTTCTGACCATCCCTGGGTAAAAAGACCTGGTCGTTTCTTAGGCTTCAAAGAAGGGATTGAGGAAGCCCAGGACTCGGGAACATGTGGCATGCTTTAAGGCTAAAGCCAGCAGCTGATGATAAATGAAAAAAGACTTTTCAAACAGAGTGAATGTAAATGAGAAAAGAAGCCCCTGGTTAGGGAAGTTATTCTAGCAAGTGGCTATATAAATGTCTTTATATTGTTATTTCCAATATTAGTTTGTTGTTCCTCCATGAAAGCTGATTTATTTGAAATGTTATTACTAGAAACACCCTAATCTTTTGGTAATAATTCATATACTGGAACATTACAGTTTTGGAAGGCAGCCCAGCACTGTCTGGAATCCTATTTATGGATTAAAGGATTTGAACACCATGGCAAGCAAGATCTCTAAAGAGTAGGATAATGTAAACCTGGTTCCATATAAAATGCTTTACCCCAGCTATAGTAACACCATTAAAGTCAGATTGTCAGAGGACACTGGGCACGAGAACTTTCATTACACTAAACCAGGATATCACTGCCTCTGATGAGCAGGGATTTTTCAAGCCCAATTGCCCCTTCTCTTGACAGACTGTGCTTAATTTTGCATTTCCCCTTTCTCTTAGGACACACCAACCTCATACGATAGGTCTTGACTCCCTGAAAGGCAATACCCAGGTGAAGGAAGGAAAAAAATAATTTGTCACAGCAAAGGCAATCGTGGAGCTAAAGCAGTTTATCTGCAGAGCTAGGATCATGTGTACCAAGTACTTTGTGTTCTTAGAAACCTTCAGGTTAAGATCAATCCCACTCTACCAAAAATGCTCCTTTAGTAAGTAGTCCAGGCCTTGATGCTGGAAGAACCCAGGGAAAACTAACTAAAGCTGATAAGAGAAGGCAAAGATCACTGTTGACCATAGCAAGGGCAAAGCACTAAGAAGACCCAGAGAAACCACCAAACCAAAGAGGCCTGCATGCTCTCTTCCCTCCGAGGGCCCTTGGGGAGCCCTTATACCCTGACAAGTAGTGGAAAGGCCCTGGGACTTGCACTCAGAGTCACCTGGTTCCACTCTTTATTGGCTGTGTTGCCGTGAGCTGGTCATTTAACCTCTTTGAATCTTAGCTTCTTCATCTTTAAAGAGATAATATCTACTCGCAATGCTGTTATGAGAATTTGATGAGGTCATATATGACAAACATCCAACACATAGAGGGAGGTAAAGGAATGATAGCAACACCTATAACTGTTATCAAACAACTGACACACTGTTTGAAGATGTCCAGTTTCTAAATCAGACTCTTAACTGTGACTTCACTTCTCTATCACAAGCTCCTAGCAGGTGGCAAACCAAAAATGCTCTTAGAACTTGCTGGGGCTCAGCAAAAGCAGAGGGAAGGTGGGAGGGAGACAGGAGAGAGAAAGGATAGACCAATGTCATGTTCCCTTTCAGCAAAGACACTGCCGATTAACATAGAGTCGTCAAGCATCTCATGAACATCATCTGCCACATAAATAATGGATAATAATTCTAATTATACCACCATCTAAAACTTGACTTAAGAAGTCTGTATTTTTTTTTTCTCCAACTTATTTCAGTCACCTCAATCAAGCAGATCCTCTTTTATTTTATAACTTCCAGCCTCTACTCAGTGATTCAGGTCTGCGTTCTGACTTTAGACACAGCACAGGAGGGGAAATGTTTTCTCAGACCCATTGTGAAAAAGGGAAGCATTCCAGGGCAGTTGGAGGCTCCGGATAAGTGTAGAGCAATATTTTTAAAAAGTAGACTTTGGACTACCTGTGTGAGAGTCACTGGGGGAGGATGGGAGCCCCTTTTTAAAAAATGCAGATTTCAGGGTTCCACCCAGAGCCATTAAATCAGAATTATCTGAGAATGGGCCCGGGGAATCTGTACTTTTAACAGGTTCCCAGAAGACCTTTATGTGCACTAAACTTTGAGAAAGGCTCTAGTGTAGGAATTTTCAGGGACAAGCCAGTGGGTATCAGTGCCCTTCAGGACTTCCCATGGAGCATGGTGATAAAGAACAATTTCATTGTATTTTACTGTTTACAAAATGCTTTCACAGACATTATCGCATACTAAAGAGTGTACATACAAACAAAACAGAGACATCCATACTGCAAATTATTTATATTGATAAACAATACAGCACACCTCATCAACCCAGATCAGAGAAAGGGCTGTTCTACATAAATACATTTGCTAGAAAAACTGGAATTTAACACTTTGAATGCCAAGCATTTGAGAGAAGTAATCACAGTGTTATTTTAATGAATTTTACAGGCCCCTGCCTTAATAAACCAAGGATCTCAAACATAATTTAACATTACATTGACTCAGGGTCATCGCTGGGAGCACCCGCTTTTGCAGGAAGCTGTAAAAGCAGCGATGTATGGTGCATCAGTGCATATTGATGTGCTCTGGGCTCCGCTCACGTGAAACACTCTTTGTCCTGACATTTGATGGCTTCAAGCTCGAGGCATTTTGCTTGCCGTTTATAGTTTTTCTAACTTCTTTCTCTCTCTTTTTTTTTTTTTTTTTTTTTTGCGGTACGCAGGCCTCTCACTGTTGTGGCCTCCCCTGTTGCGGAGCACAGGCTCCGGACGTGCAGGCTCAGCGGCCATGGCCCACGGGCCCAGCCGCTCCGCGGCACGTGGGATCTTCCCAGACCGGGGCACGAACCCGTGTCCCCTGCATCGGCAGATGGACTCTCAACCACTGCGCCACCAGGGAAGACCTCTAACTTCTCTTTGAACCGACTATCGAATGTTGCTTCCTGCCAATATGACACAAAGCACCACGTCCCTCACCCTTTCTGATGATGTACTACTCATATTCTAAGGTAGAAGAAAACTGAGAAAGTTTTATACTTGTAAGTACAGTGAGAGGAAATCACCTCTGAGAGTTTGTGAATAGAAGGTCCTAGGAATAATATTCATGAGGCTGAGTGTGACAAGGATCTGGGGTCACTTGTATCTTTACCACTGGAGCATGGAGGGAATAGACATGGGTAAAGCATGGATCACTCAGAAAGAGAAGATTGACTACTGCTGGGTGAATTAGTGAGAATTCTTTCTGTTAAGACTGTCAGATAAACATCTTGGATTAGTTTTAGAACAAGGCGGTATTTGTTAGCTCACAAAACTGGCAGGTTTCTCACTCTATAGCTCGTCTCTGCTTCTGCGTGTGCTGACAATGCTGCAGATGGACGTTTTGCTGCAGGAAGGATGCTCCACATTCAAGTCATCCTATCTTAGAACCCAAAGGAAAGAGAGGCCTCTTACTTTTCCACTTTGATATAGCAGAGAAGTTCTCTGATTAGTCCAACCTGGGTCATATTTCCATCCCTTGTACCAATCACTTGTGGAAGGATGAATGGTCAGGCCTAGATCTTATGCCGATTACTGTGATGAGGGGTGCCCAATGCTATGACTGGAGCCCATTATAATAAGAAGGTGGGTCAGGAGCAGCTCCCCAAAGGAAGTGGAATTGATCTTAGCAGAAGGGGGGACAGAAGCTACAGAAATTAAATAAGAGACGTCGACTGTGGCAGAACCACAGATCAAGGCCCATCTAATGAGAGCACCAAGGGAAGATCAGGTAAGGATGATTGGGCTCAGATCAGAGAGAGCTGGAGCTGCAGATGTGTCAATATCCATGATGTTAAGTCCCCTCTTCCCATGGAATCCCCAGCAGGAGACTTTTAGTGAAGAGAACATTTTATTTCAGTGACACTGCATCAGCCAGTGGAGACCAGGTTACCCTGTGGGAACCAATAACCTGCAAATCTCAGTGCTTTACATGAAGATTTATCGCTCAGTACTAGCACACGTCAGTGCAGGTTGCATCTGAGCATCATAGTCCTCACTGAGACCAGGCTGGCAGAGCAGCCACCATCTGATAGCGGTGGTCACGTCTCAATCTAGGAGCTTCTGTCTGGAAGTAACCCTCCACTTCTGTTCAGGCAATTAAGTGAAATCCTGCCATGAGTCTGGGAAGAATTTAATGGACAGCACTAGTGACTACCAAAGACTCTGTGGATTCCCCAGCCTCCAAAGGAAGGGGAATGGAGGGGGGAAAGAATGGTTCCCTACCAGACTCTACTTAGTGAAAGCAGCATTCTGGGTTCACTCCCATGCCTCCATCCCCCATCTATACCACTGCCCGACTCAACTGGAACCTAGTAAAGGATTCTGACATTGCTGTTGTCAGGCGAAGAGGATTAGAATCTTCCAACTTTCTACTGGAATACTTAGAAAATGCGAGAGAAAACAGAGCTATCTTGACTATAACATGGTCTCCAGATAGATATAGATATCATATAGACAATCATATACATATCCAATTGGTGATAAGAGTAGAAAAATCTGGGAGGGAACTGGGGAAGGACTCTAAATCTCTCAACAGGTTTACCTGGGGGAGACTGTAGAGATGATATCTATCCAGAAAATGATGCCTTGCTAAACTCAGTGAAGTACCACATGTAACATCAAGAAAAAAATCCTGCCAAACTAGGAGAGAAATAAAGAAGTAAAGAAAAAAGAGAGGGACAGAGGGAGGAAGGAAGCAAGGAAGGAAGGAAGGGAAGGAAACAGCTTACCTGTGAGCAATTAGCCTATAGTGGCATAGGTCAGACATTTATTCACCCAGCATTTGCTAAGAACCTACTCTATTGACCAAATACCAAAGTTAAAAAGATGACTAAGACATAACCCTTGCCTCAAAAACTTAATTTCTTGTAGGCAAACAGGCAAGTAAAGAGAAAACATAAAACTAGGGAGACACTGTTGTGTCAGAGGCAAGCCCAAAGATTACAGGCACCCCAAGAACAAACATCTATCTCAAACCTGGTCCATGACAATCAACTACAAATGGCATCTGAATGAAGGGATCTCTGAAAAAGTCCTACAGGGTAAGTAGAAGCTAGCCAAACAAAGGGAAGCAGTTTGAGGAAGAATATTCCAGGGAGGAGGGAGTGCATTTGAAAAGATTCCCAGGTAAGGGAGAGGTGCTATAAGTATTGATACATCAGTAGGAAATTAGAATGGGGATGATGGTAAGAGGTGAGACTGGGAAGAACAGTCTGTCAAGAGCTTTTTTGGGCTTGCAAAAGAATTTGTATTTTATCCTGAGATTAATGATGAGAATTTTAAGCAAGAAACCAAAATGGTCAGATTTAGATTTTTTTAAATTTAATTTAATTTAATTTTTTATTAAAGTATAGCTGATAATTGGGAGATTGGGATTGACATATATACAGTAATATGTATAAAATGGATAACTAATAAGAACCTGCTATATAAAAAAATTAAATAAAATTCAAAAAATAAATTAATTAATTAATTAAAACAAAATATAGTTGATACAATGTTTCAGGTGTACAGAAAATTGATTCAATTATACATACATAGTGAAGTAAGTCCAAGACAAATATCGTATAATATCATTTATATGTGGAAGCTAAGAAAATGATACAAATGAACTTATTTATAAAACAGAAATAGACTCACAGACATAAAAAACAAACTTATGGGTACCAAAGGGGAAAGGCAGAGGGAGGGATAAATTGGGAACTTGGGAGTGACAGATACATACTACTGTATATAAAATAAACAACAAGGACATACTATAGCACATGGAACTAGATGCACATTTTAAAACAATCATTGTGCCTAAATTATGAAGATGGACTGAAGGAGTACAAGACTGAAGGCAGGGGTGGGGAGTCCCCCTAGAAGCCATCAATTGCATGGTGTTGAAGAGACCAATTCAGCATCATCCAGAGGCACCTCAAATAAATAACAGGAGTGAATGATTTGTGTCGTCAAAAAAATTCAGAAGAACCATGTGATCTTTACCCACAGTAGACTCTGATACTGAAAGGGTAAGGCACTTAGGGGGACTCTTTCTGTCCATCCCCGCAGAGCTTACCAATCTCTTCACAGAACTTGGGTCTATGTGTCCACAGAAAACAATGTGCAATAGAGTTATTGCATCAGTTCCCAAACATAGCCTATAAATGATGATATTTTTTGTCTTAAACAATGTATGACCAGTGCTCAGTACTGAACTTCTCCCAAAACATCCTGATCTCAGCCCATTAATGAGACCACAGCAGCAGCAAGCAGGAGCCTATGCCTCGGGGCCACGGTCACTGCAAGAGATACCCAAGTCCCATCAGAAACAAGACGACCATATCTGTTTACCTTCCTCCTGGATCAGCAAGGAGTCTCAGCTGGTTTGAGGCAACAAATCTACCTGAAACCAACTGAACTTATTATAACAGGCAGGAGGGGAAAGGATAGCAGCTGGACTATTGGAAAATGGGAGAAAGGAGGAAATTCAAGGAAACTCCATTTCAACTTACCATTGCTGTGTTTGGATGTGTTTGTGTGTTTGTTTTGGGAAAAACAACACTGAGGGTAGGCAGTCAGGTCTAATAAAACGTATAGTCTCAACATCCCTTTCTCCACTTTCTCAATCTGCACCTGCATTTCAGAAACATGTCTACACTGCTTTAGTCAGAGTCCCTCTGCCTCGTGAGTAATTCACAGAGCCTTCTCAAGTCCTCAGGAGCTGACTCCTAGCTCAAGGCCTCCGGGGAGAGTATGCAGAACCCTGAGATTGGATCCATATGAGTTTCCAACCACAGCCAAGCCCTCCCCAATCAGCCAAGCCAACCTTGCTACACCTCCCACCACTTCTCTAACCCTGCCTGTGACAGTGCTGCTTTGAAATCCTATCTGATCAGGCACGACTTCTCAGCTACACCATTTTCTGTTCTTTTTAAGATGGTGGGCAAGCATGGGTGTAAGAATGGCAACTGTAAGCTTTCCAAGGCATCCTCCCACTCAGAAACGAGCCTTTCATCTCATCACCTGTTTCAGAGGAAACAGCTGGAAGTACACGGAGTTGTGTTTTGTGTGGATGTCAAATATACCATTCTGCACGGTCAAGATGTTGCATCATCGCCTTTGTCCTGTGCTCGGCATGTTGCCAAGGAAAGGAGGGTCTCAGGATGTGGGGCAGGGGAAGGACTGCCCAACTGGACACTTTGATCTGGTCTCATGGACAGAAGGATATGAGTCTCTTACCTGGAATGATTTGAAGAACTTCCCGACTTCCCTTCGCTTCCAGACCTAGTCCAAAGTATCTCCCGATCAGTTCTCTGTGGTGTCTGAATGTCCACCATGATACATCATTCTGAGTGATAATATTGCATTCCCATAGTCTGCTATCAAAATGTAAACCAGTACAGGAAGGATTTGGTTTCAGGCTTTAATCAGTCATTAGCCTGTCAGGTTTCCACCTAGCAAATCTGAGACACAAGGAACAGGACAAAAAGCTCGAGTTATTTAGGTACTGGGTGCCGAAGTGAGGAAAGATTACATAAGACACAGGACAGGTCTTACTTTACAATTGAAAAGGAGTGTTAGTGGAGAAGGTGAGGAGACAAATAAAGGCAAAGAGCAACAACATGTATCCCTCACTTAGCCATTTGTTCAAGGCCGGTCTTGACCCCAGGCTCAATCTCCACTGAATTTTAGTGCTGAGGAAATTTCAAGAGAAATGCGGGGCAAAGGTTCACTCTCAAGTACAACTGAACCACATTTCCTTCTAACAAAGTGGCATGTGGATTGATGTTTTTATATCAATGTATCAATGGGAAGACATCTCTGTTTTTTACAAGGACTATATCAGCAATTCTGTCAGACTTTCAGAAAATGTTAGTTCGTTGGCACTTAAATTTTATCTTCTCTGCCTGCACATCTACCTACCCGCAACTGGGAAAAAAAAAAAAAAAAGCTTTTCTGTCTAGTCATTAATGATGTATATACAGTCACTTAAAGAGAACTAGAGGACTCATTCTTCAAAGAAGCATGTTGGGGTTTTTTTCTTTGTAAAACAAATAACTGCCTACAAATGTATATGCCATTTAAAGTGTTTTCTACATTGGGCTTTCTAGTACCCTTCTTAGAGAAGTAAGATCTCAGCAGAATGTCACATTGTTTACTGAATTAAGTAAGTAGGTTTAATTTGGGGCAGGAGGAGGGGGAGAGCTTCAAGTTACCAAGAACAGTTTTAGGATCTCCTTCTGCAGATATCTGCTTAAATGGAATGCTCAGGGCTATAGTCTGCCTAAAGAGAGGGGGTCCTGACACAGATGACCCAAGGAGCTCTCTTCCAAGGCTCAAGCGCCATAATCCTAAATCCTGGTCCTTCCTTTTTGGATCCTTTGACAAAGCAAGAAAGCAGAATATCTTGTCCATCCTGTTCTCCTAGCGTGCTGAGTAATCTAATAGGCTTAAAGCCCTGGTTTGCATAAAAAGTAAATCAGAGGAGTCCTTCTCCACAAATTCTGAACAGAGCCCATCTTGATAAATAAAATGTGACATTCATAACAAACAAACCAAAAAGCAGATAAAGGATGAGAGCCCTCAGCATTAATGCTGGGAAACCTTTGGCGATAAATAATATTATAATAAAAGATATTATAATGTGTTGTCATTTGTAGGGAGAAATGTAACATAGTCTGAGGAGGAAGATAGATGGCTCAAGTTGTTTCTCTGACAGTGGAAGTAATAGCTATTGAATGTTATGTTTAGCATATCATAAAATCAGTGTTAGAAGGCAAGACAGCCCTGAAGCTTTCCTGAAGTCCACATTCAGCCTTTTGACATCAGCAAGGAAAATCGCCTGGAATGCAGCTCACCTGGGATGGATAGCCTCAACTTAAACCAAATCAGAAGAGACAGAGCTTCCCCTTGGCCCTCAGCCTGAAGTGGAAATGAACTTGGGGGTGACTGGAGAATGTCTTTCTTCAGCCCCACTCTGTACCTGCCATCCCCAAGGGGCTCCTGCCAGTTGTAGGAGCCAAGCTGTAAAGCTTGAATTCATGTAACACTGGAAACTTCTGAGGATGATGGGCACTAGCTCTCTTTGTACATGGAGGAGCCATGGACCAATTCAGAATCCCTTTAGAAATACTGAAAATCCTCCATCTTCTCACCCTACCAAAAAAATCTATGCATGTTCCTCCACATTCCTGACCCCCCACTATTTATTATGTAAGTTATATCCCATCCACCTGAAGGAGAAGAGAGCCATGTGTGTCTATGAGACAATAGAGCCTGACCTCCCCACATTTACGAGCTGGAGCCGTGCAGCCTATTGCTCATTGTAGGGACAGGAAAGCCAGTCAGCAGAAATAATTCAACCGAGTGCTCACACAGGAGGGGGCTTCACTTATGCCAAATGATGCAAAAAGAACACTATTTTATTTACTTTGTTTTTGGTGAATTATTTGCCAGGAAAGCCCACCAACAAAACACCTGGGCAAAATGCATCCAAATGATATTTTTTTTTTCATTCTGAAGCAGCCTAGAGGATGAATTTGAGAAAGGGTTCAGACAGTCCTCAGCCTCTGCTTTTCAGGAGTTGTAACAGTGGTACTAGAATCTGAACACTGCTACTTCTGGGCTTCATAGTCTGGAAGAATAGGACTCTGGGACTCTGTGATACAACTGGGCTCAGATGATTGGAGGAGGATGACTAGGAAAAAAGATATATCTGTCTTATTTCCTGAGAGGACTTGATTTACCACGAATTTTTCTTCTTTTCTGTCTGATCCTCAAGATAAAAATTCCATCAGAAACCTCTGGCTCCCTGTACCATCAACATCAATCTCAGAGATGGAAAGAAGTGTCCTTTGCTCCCAAAGATACTAGGAGCCACCAGCTGTCCCTGTTGTATATAGAAAGAGAAAGAAAGGCCTCCAAGAAGAGCTCTGAGCAGAGTGGCTGAGCAGGGGGTGAAAGCAGTATGTGAGTGGGTGCTTGGGGAAGGAGACACTCTTCAGTAGAGGCAGGCTGGCCATTCCTTTCCTTTCTTAGATCCTGGTTCAGGAACTTTGTAAAGAATAGAGACAGATATTGAGAATCTTCTATGCAGAGGGTTCTGTGCTAAGTGTTCTGTGGGATATAAAGGCAGCCCATTCCCTGCTCTCAAAAAGAGTGAAGAGATACACACTCTTGAAAATAAGACTATGACCAGGCAGTGCAGTCTTTGCTCCTTCAACAAGATCAGTGAACATAGTTCTGATGCCCATCAGCAGTTTCCACTCAATGCACAGGAAAGGCATCTTGAAATAGTGGTTAAGAGCCTGAGCTTCAAAATCTTAGGTACTTGACTCTGTATTGTATTTTGACTACTTACTAGTTCTGAGATACTTGGCAAGTTATCTTAAGCTCTTTGAGAACTGGGTTTCATTATATTAAAAAACAGACAATCTTTGTTGCTACTTCATGGGACAATTTAATGAGTTAATGGATGTAAAGCACTTAGCACAGCATATAGTAAATGCTCAATAAGTGTTGGCTGAAAGGAAGTTGAAGATATGCCAGACACTGCTTGAAGCTGGCTACCCAGATGGTTAATATGTTGCTCTCCAGGAGCTTAGAGGATAATAACTCAAAGTCAAATAACTGTAGCAAAATGGCAAAAACGCATACTGAGCTGCCTGTTTTTGTTAAGATGTTAGAAATGACATAACTTCCTTTTTTTGGATTGTTTCTTTTAAGGGGTTTTTTGAGAGTGGGAGATTTCATCTTTCAAGCATGTACAAATGAGGTAACTTGGTTTAATGAAAGGCCCCCAGGGAGAGAAGTAGGGCTTGTGATTCTAAACCATCCCATCCCAGCTCCATCTAAGGCCAAGTGTGTGACCTGTGGAGGTTAATGAGTAAATTAATTAAAACATTTTTTAGGTATCTACTACGAGTCGGGCACTATGATTGGTGCCAGAGGTATAGCAATTATGGCATAAATTGCTAGTGTTCACCAGTATCCATGCTCTCCTTTGCTTCCTGAGCACACAAAAGGGCTACATTTCCCAGCTTCCCTTGCAGTTAGGTGAAGCCACGTGGCTTGAGTTCTGACCAATGGAATGTGAGCAGAAGTGAGGTGCTCCACTTTCAAGTCTGACTCATAGAAACCTCCCACCAATTATCACTTTCTCATTCCACATCTACCAGGTAAATCAGAAGCCCTTCAGGGACCCAGAGGAAGATGCAGCCACAGATGGAGACTTGAGTCCTTGAATCTTGGGCCCAGGTTAGACTGTGATATGAATGACAAATGGACTTTTGTGCTAAGTCACTGAGATTTGGAAGTTATCTGCTACAACAATTAGGGTTATTTTTCATACCTAATAAGGCAATGAACAAGATTGACTTGACGCTGGCCTTGTGGCAGACTGTTAAAAATGAACAATAAAATAAGTAGTTATAATGAAATGTGATGCATGTTAGGGCAGTGAAAAGACAGAGAAATGGAAGCAGACAATAGGATGACCTAAGCTACTCAGGGAGTTAGAGAAATCCTCAGAAAAGGGGCAATTATGGTGAGACTTGGTGTTATTAGTCAGCTCTGGCTGCCATAATAAAGCACCTTGGGCTGGGTGGCTTAAACTATGGAAATTTATTTATTCTCAATTCGAGAGGGGGAAGTTCAAGATCAAGGTGTCAGTAGAGTCAGTTTCATTGTGAAGCTTCTCTTTGCCTTGCAGACAGCTGCCTCCTCCCTGTGTCCTCACTTAGTCTTTCCACCATGTGTATACATATCCATGTCCTAATCTCTTCTTCTTGTCCTTACACCAGTCATATTGGATTAGGGCCCACCTTTATGACCTCATTTTACCAGAATTATCTCTTCCTTCCTTCCATTCTTTCTTTCTTTTTACTTATTTGGTTGGTTGCACCAGGTCTTAGTTGCAGCCGGTGGGCTCCTTAGTTGCGGCATGCATGTGGGATCTAGTTCCCTGACCAGGGATCAAACCTGGGTCACCTGCGTTTGGAGGGCAGAGTCTTAACCACTGTAACACCAGGGAAGTCTACCAGAATTATCTCTTTAAAGGCCCTATCTCCAAATACGGTCACATTCTGAGTTACTGGGAGTTAGGGCTTCAACATATGAATGCAACTCATAACAGATGGGTAAGAGTTAGCCAGTTGAAGGATTAAGGTGAACTTCAGGTGCCCTATCTGGTCCAATGATGAGAGCTAGCACAGAGAAGACAGGAGGATGAGGAAAGAGCTCATATTTCTAAGAAGCAAGGTGCTAGAGCTATTGAAGGGAGGATTCAGATCACAGCCTGACAGCAGTGCTTTGATTGCAGATTTGGAACTTAAGGTACTAAAAATCAAATTGCGGAAAGGCAGGAAGCAGCAGCACACCTTGGCTCTTTAGAGATGGAAGGAGATTGACTGCAGCTGTGGTTTGTGGACCCGGAGGCTGCATGGGGCTACTCTGCTTGCTAAGAAATCCCAGGAGGGTCTTTTAGAGTAAAGATTGGCCCCAGAAGTCAGATCACAGAATGATAGCTATCCGGATATGTGCAGAGATTGAAGATCAATGGATGAAAGATCAATCTGAATAAATGATCTATTAATACATACAACAGTTTCCTAGCAATTAATCTCCAGGAGGATGACAGCACGCCAGTTACAGTGAAATGCTGATGGTGATTGACATAATGGGATCGTCTGCAGCTGCCAGGATGCTGAGTGAGTGATATTCACATTTATTTTCCTGCTTAGATTGAGTGGTTTCTGGGGCAGCTCTGGAGTTTAGGGCTGAAAACATACTGCTTAGTCTCTTCTAAGAGAAGGAGTACATAAGCAGATCCAGGACCAATCTCTGATCTACTGGAAGAAAAAAAGAGGGACCTTTCTTCTCTCCCAAGTGATTAGTGAGATCTTTGAAATATGGAGCTTGGTAGAGGGATTTGGAGAGCCTTGGTCAGAAATGAGAAATGTTACCCCACATTGGAGGGCTGTCATTGTGAAAGGAAAGAACTGCATATCTATGAGAAATATGTGCTTATGAGTATTTTTTCCCTTGTTTTTTTCAGAAAAATACCATGAATGAACCTTGTTCCTCCAAAATACATGACCCCATACTTTCGGTCTTTCTAAGCTTAGAATTTTAAATGTCTGCCTAGTGAATCCCTACTTATTCTTCAAAGGCCATCTCATCAGCTCATAACCTCTCCTAAAAGACCTTTCCCAGGTACTTTCAATGCTCCTCCTAAAATATATCCCCAATCCATCCACCTTTCTCTATGTCCACACCTACCATCTTAGTCCAAGTCAACATTATCACTTGCCTGCACTACTTCAAGAGCCTCCTACCTGGTCTCCCTGCTTACCTTACCCTCTATGGTCTAGTCTTAACCTTACCCTCTATGGTCTAGTCTTCACACAACAGCCAGAATTATGTTTTAAGTAAATACCAATGTGTATTATTACCATCGTACCCAGAGTAAAATTCACTCTAACACCATGGCCCACACAGCCCTACATAAGTTGGCTCCTGTACTTTCATCTCTTACCAAGCTCCCCAGAGCTCCTGCTACACCAGGATAACATCAGATTTATCTGCTCCATGGAGCCTTACTTTTGCTGTCCTCCCTCCCTAACACCCTCTTCTCCCAACCCTCACAGCTCAGAGCTCCCATGATTGTTTCCTCATCATTTATACATCTCGGCTCCTCAAAGAGGCATATCTGAACCAACCCAGCAGGGAGCTGCCACTTCCTTACCCCCAGTCACTATCATATTACCCTGTTTATTGCCTTCACAGCACTCATCACTATGTGGAATTATATATATTTATATTTTAAAGTTGTTCATTACATGTCGTTGCCCAGTAGAAGTTAAACTCAATAAAAATAGAGAACTGAATGAGATGACTGTGAGAAAGTAAGGGGAGACACAAGGGATCTTGCTGTTTCCTTAAAGGACGAAGCCCCTCTTTGTTCTGGCATTATTTGCATTTCCCAGCACGCAGCCAAGTACCTGACATATAGCAAGTGTTCAAGTATTTTTGGAATGAATGAATGAATGAATGAATGGCATAATCAGTCATTTACTCCTCTGAATTTCCATCATATCCTATTTCCATCTCTGTAAAGACATTCACTACATTGTAGAGTAGGGATTTGTCAGATGCTTTTTCTCTCATCCTTGATTATGAGCTCCTTATAGAGAGGATCATGTATCATGAAATGATGTGTACTAAAGCAGAGGACACTGAGTTATCCATGTAGTCAGTACTGCTCAAACTTTAATGAGTGAACAAATCAGCGGGGGGATCCTGTTAAAATGCAGTTTCCGATTCATAGTCTGGAGTGGGACTCAAGATTCTGCATTTCTAACAGGCTTCCAAATGATGCCAATGCTGCCGGCACTCAGCATATTTTGAGTCAAAAGGCATATTTTGGGTGGATGCTTTAAAATGTTATTTTTCCTTCCCTTTGTATTTGTTACAGAGCCTCCACACAGCTCTGTAGATGTAAAATATACATTAAATTAGTACATATTAAGTGAATGAATAAATGAATGAGTCACATACTCTCAAATTTACAGGAAGTGAAATTTAGTCTTAAAGAGTTAAGCAATGTGCCTACCTAAGGCATCACAGTTTTGTCTAGAATCCTTGCTCTCTTTACTGAGTCACAAGTCCTCCATCCAGCCGCCTCCTAGGATTGAGGTTTAGAGGTTCAAGGGCATTAAGCATAAGCTTCTGAGTACAGAGTAACTCCCCACCCCATAACAAATGTCAAAGCTGGGGGGAGCCCTGACAGGAGAAGGGGGCCGTTGCTTGGTAACTACCCAGTGCATTCATACCCCTGCAGGCTGTCAGGATTTTCATGGTCTGCCCAGACTGGAGGGGTATCATCCAAGAAATCTTTCTCTGCCAGGAAAGCAGACAGGCATTTCTTCTTGGCAGAATCCATCACGTCATGACACATAAGCCAATTGCTGAAGGCGCCCGACAGAGACCTGAGAGGAGATACATAGTTTTATTAAGTTGAAGAGGAACATCCCCATGACCTGGGATTATGAGACAAGGGGCAGACCCAAGGGCAGGTGGACCCTCTTGCATTGCTCCCAAGAGGCTTGGAAACAAAGACTGCCCTGCAGGTTAAGCCTCTTCTCCAAATTAGCTCAGAAATGGTTCCACCTGGGCAGATGGGCCCTTAATTCACACCCCATCTGACAGCACTGGAACCGACTGGGGACTCTTCATACAAAAGTACACACTATACCCTAGCACCATGGGATCTGCCTGAGAAGAATCTGTGTTGACTAGCAGGCGGCTGAGCAGAAAGTATAGCCCAGGAGACAGATGTGCACAGTTGTTCCTATGCGCCCAGCAGGAAAACAAGCATTGGCTCTAGGGAGAGGATATTGAACACACAAAAGAAACATATGTTGCCAAAAACCTGACCCAACTGGAAGCTTTTTCCAGACTCTTTCCTTTCATCATTATTTCCATCCCTGTTGGTCTTTAAGAGCAGTGATTGTTACCTTGGTCCTTCCGATCAGTCATTTAGAGTAGAATCAAGACACACTTGCAGGAAAAGCTCCAGAATCAAGGCTTCCAGACTCTCAAGAATTGTATCACTCCCTGCTTTCCAGATGACTCCAAGAACTTAGGAAATTTGAATGATTCAAAGAATTGACATAAAGAAAGTGTTCAGCTATTTTGTCCCTTTGCTGTGAGCAGAAAGAAAAGTGCGGGATGTCTATAGGGCACTTCAGTCAGATAGACAGATAGACTTCCTGACTGTGCTCACATCGAGATCTTGGAACACAAGCTGCCTCCCTGCAGCACTGATAGACAATCTACTACTGAAAATATGGTCCAGAAACAACAGCACCTGGGAGAGGGTTGAAAATGCAGAGTCTCACGCCTCTTCCCAGACCCAGACGCTCCTCCAACTAGGGTAATAGCCACAATCCTGACCAAGGGTGAGGAGATGGACAAATGAGGATTCCAGTTCCCTGAGATTTTCTCATCGAAACCCTTGTCTCCACCATCCTGATTATGGGTCCCCAATTACTATGCAAGAGAAAAACCTGCATTTCTGCTTTATCCCCAAAAGACAGCAATTTTTCAGTTCTTAAGCACTGAAAGCAGACAAGTGAGATAAGCTCAAATTTCCCCCATGAATCAAAAATGAAACCAAGAGTAGCTTCTTTCCTTTACAGAAAGAGCAGGATCCATTGTGTCTCCCTTGCTTTCTCACAACCACCTCCTTCAGCTCTGTCTGCCCCGAACTTCCCTCTTTTTCCTCCCCGATTCCTTGACTCAGAACAGTTGCTGGCAGGGAAACCTGGTTCATCAAGGCAAGGGGGCCTCTGCACCCCTGAGGGTTTGTTTGAGTGGTTCTGACCAGGAAGGGGTCCTCCCTGTCTCCATCTCTCCAGATGGCTCTCAGATTCCGGTCGCTCCCTGCCATGTGCTCCCCCCACACTGCCCTTCTGCCTGAGGCTTCTCCAGAGCTCTGGGGTGTGGGGAGAACATCCTTCTGTCACTGTGAGTGCTCACCATCCCCAGCTCTCTCTGGCCTTAACCCCTCTTTTGCCTGGCTGCACACCGCTCCTTCATTCCTCAGGGAACCAGAATGGCAGATGGCAGCTTGGTGTTCGGGACGTCTTCACAGGTGAGTGCATATGCCCCAATCTGGAAAGAATCCTATTGTCCGCTCTTCGTAGACTGAAAATTTGTACCCTTAGAGGTGATGTGGGGTAATGAGAACCTATCAGACTGGCTAGAATTCAAATCCCAGCACTGTCATTTAAAATTTTTGTGACCTTGAGCAACTATTGGATGTAAGTTTTTTCTTTGGATTCTTTAGCTGGGAATTGAGGATCATTATACCCACTTCCTGGCATGATACCTGGCACATAACCCATCAGTTTTCCTAGGTTTTTCCTCCTTCCCCAAAATCTCTCCTGGTCGACTGGGAGCTGGATACCAGTTAACCCAACTGTCTCTGGTTCTGGGTATGCAAGCTGCATGCCTCACTCTTTACTCTTCATGTCCACAGACAGTCCTTTCTTCCAAAGACTAGTGGTCAGTGTACCTGGAGCTCCTAGAAGTGGCCTGTCCTTTTCTGTGCAAACTCGTTCTGGAAATTTTAACCCTTCACAGAAGAAAGAATTCACTATCACACTTTTAGAAGCTTTGGGGCAGGAAAGACTCCCCGGGACCCAGAGCACACAGCCACCTGCCTGTGCCCAGGTGTTCACTCAGGTGACTCAACTTTATGTTCAGCTTTTAGCCACTACCTGATGTCTTCATTGTTGGAAAAAAAAAAAAAAACCTGGACAGATCAACTGAGATTTAATTAATATTCTACAATTAATCCAAAATAATTATTGTGGTCTTTTAATTAAGGATTGATGTGGGAAAAATTGAAATCATGAGAATAGTTATATAATGATTTATTTCCTCAGGGAGGCTTTGACTTGCTCTTCTCAGGAGATATGAACCCAACATAACAGTTTTATTAGCTCTTATTAAATCTTTGATACATGCACTTCAAAGAAGTGGCCGTTCTCCCTTTCATCTGAATTCCAGGAATCTTCTTTGGCACCTGGGCTCTCTGGAGGGGCAGCTGCTCTCTGTAGAGCTCAGAGCTGAGACCCTGGAACAAACGGAACTTTCTGACAACCCCAATCCTCCCTAAAGCTATTTATTTTCCTTTTTTATATCTTCTCCAACAGAGTTATCAGGTGGGGGGTGGACAGTGTGACAGGGGTTTCTATAATCAGGATCAAGCACCCTTTAAGAGTCAGTAGAGGTGGCCTGACTCAGAGAACAACTGTAATCCCAGAGCTGGGAGCAACTGTGGTGATCCCATAGCCACTTACTTACCCATTCTGTGTTACTATCTTCTCAGCAACATCTCGTCCTCAGGTGTCACCTAACCTCTACTTTTAAGCCTATCAGTGATCAGGAGCTGGCTAACTTGGAAGTCTGCCTTGTCCACATCTAGATACTGTCAACTATTTATTTTTAATCTTCTGTACATTGAGTCAATATCCATTTCTGCATCCCACCATTCACAGGCCCCAGTTCTAACCTCTGGAACACAACTGAATAATCCAATTCATCTTCTCCATGGGACTCTTTCAAATATCTAAAGCCAGCTGTTATTACTTCCCAAAATTTTCTCTTTCTAAATGCATTGCCAACATAATCAATCTTCTGTTGACAAGATGTCCGGACACTTCTCAGTGTTCTGGTCTCCATTTTTCTATTTTTCAGTGTCCTTCCCAAGTATGGAGCCCAGAACGGACTACAGTGCTCTGAGTGACCTCTAACTGGGAGAGAGTGGGACAGGGCCCTCATGTTATTTATGTATAAATAAATAACAAGGTAGAGAAATATACATATATTTCCTGGTAAAGTCTATGGTCATCTAAAACTCACCCAAATATTTCTTCTATGAACTACATTCAAAACAATTCTTCCTTACCCTCTATTTGGGAAATTGAATTTTCAAACCTAAACACATTTATCCTTGTTATATTTATCTTGTTAGTTTCAACCTATCTTTCCAGATATCAAGATTTTTTGAAACTTGTTTATATCATTTGTCATATTAGCTGACCTCTGTTTCAGGTCATCACAAATTCTATAAGTACATGGTCAATGTTTCATCTGAGTCATTGATCAATTCTTGGAACATTACAGAGACCAGCAAATGCCCTTCAAGTTGCTGCTAGAGACCTCCCTCCCCTTAGATATCATTCCAGAGGTCAACTCTCTTTTGAATTGTGTTGCACTATCAGCCTCAAATCCACACAAAGCCTGTATTTTCCCAGTCATTCCAGAGGATATCAAGAGAAACTCTGTCATAGACTTTACTATACTGTTATTCTTTACTTCTATACTACCCACCCCAACACCACCATCATCCCTGTCTGCCAGACTAATAAAGATGTCAAAAAAGGAGCTAAATGTTATTTGGCATGGTTTGCTTTTAGGAAATCATGGATGCTTCTAACAATCATCTCTTTATTTCTTGTGTGTTCACAAACCATCTGCTTAATAATATGCTCTAAGATTTTTCCAAGAGTGAGCATCAAGATCACTTGCCTATAGTTTTTATTATTCACATTTCCCCCTTTTGTGAAACTGAGGGCAGCCTTTGCCTATTAATCCAATTCCTCATGATTGCAGATGATAGGATCAAGACTACCCAGAAAAAAAAAAAACTTCCCAGGACTATATGTCAGATATTCAATTCAGAGTCCAAAGAGTTGGAGAATCTGCATTTTAAAACATATTTCTTAACTAGAGTGAGAGAGACACACACACACAGAGCCCAAGCATTAAAGAGTGCTCCTGAATACCTTAAAGATTTACCATCTAGGCCTGAGAAGCTGAAGGAAGACCTAGCATAAAGGTAAACTCCTAGCTTTATCTCCAACTAGCAATTAGTTTCTCTGGTTTCAGTTTCCTCATCTGTAAAATGATGGGATATATTCTAGTTCTAAGCTTTAGTGACATACGAGGTTAGTTACTAAGGGTGACCAGACAGGTGGCTAGATTTACATACCAGGACCTGACTCCTCAACCTTTTTTGGATGGTTTAAATAGCTATGACATTTACATTTGCCTTCTGGACACAAGCATGCACAAACAAATATGCACACACATGCTCACACACATCAGCTTCCACAATCATTAACTGTCTTTCTTTCCAGTACGTGCATTTGATGAGAATCAAATCCATTGTTCTATCTCTGTGTTATAATGAATGTGTTCTAAGAAGTTGTTACAGCATCATCTGTCAAGAATGTATTACTAATGCCTTTTAAGACATTCTTTGTACTATGTTCCTAAAGGACAGCACTGGATCTAGATAACATTTATTAAATATTAGAAATAGTGTCAAATAACTTCACACACAAGTAAGGTTGGAGAGTTTGTGTGTTAGCACACATGTGTATTTCTAAGGAGAATAACAAAATCTGGTGAGAACAGAAATATTTTGTGATATTCTGTCAAATTCAACATACCCTTTTATGTTCCCTGAAACCTTGCAGGGCATATCTATTTATCCAAACATAACTGCAGTAAGTAAAATACAGGGAGGCCAGAAAGACATACACACACACACACACACACACACACACACACACACACACACACACACACACTCACACTGGCTACCAGCACTACCAAGAGGCTGCTGCCAAAGAGGAGATTAAGAAAGAGGCTGTAGAATTTAGCTCAATGAGCTAGGAAAAAAACTCCTCTAGGACATTACAAAGAACATTGGGATATCTCTCCTATCTTTACTTTCTAGCTTAGATCTAAGTGGAAAGATCTAAACATGTTTCTCAATCCTCCAGCTGATAAGAATCACCTGTAGAACCTTTCTAACCTGTGCATACCTCAGCCAAAATTTAGACCTACTCTTCTTGTGGAACTTAATTGCTAAGCATGTTAATTTTGTAAAATCTATGCTACAAACCTCTAGTAGATTTGATAGGAATCCTGAATCCCCTTACCATGGCCACTGCCACCTTTGATAAATACCAAGGAATATTTAATGTACTGAAAGTCAATGTGATGGCATAGCTGGGTATATAGTCTCTAAAGCCAAACTCTTTGGGTTCAAATGTTGTCTCAACTACCTTCAGTAATCTCTGTACATCCATTTCCTCTGCCATGAAACAGAGCTACTAACAGCACTCCTGTTAAGAACAAATGAGTTAACATAAATAAAGGATTGGATTATCCTATATGGTTAGCATTCATAAATGCAAACTCCTTTAGGCAAATGTACCTAATCCTAATTTCTAGGATCTGGGTTGGCACATGTAACCATGTTTTCTGGTGAAACCATGGCCCACTTGACCATGCACTGCCGTGTATTTGATCTTCTTCCTGCTCTGTCTCAGTTCCTTTTCACCTCCATCTTGCTTACCTGGGATTACCTCTTCCACGAACACACAATAAAGCATTTACCATAAGTTATGCCTCAGGCTCTGGTTTCCAGGGAACTAAACAAAGATTTGAGGATTACCAAGATAAACTGGCATAGAGTGTTATTATGCTTTTGAATAGAAAACATAAATATTCATAATTGGAATCTGAACAATCATCAAATGTAACCAAGTTTGCCTAAGACTTGAGGGTTAAAATAGGGGCCAGTCTAGAAGGCAGAACCCACCGCCATGCTCCTTCCCCAATACCCCCAGTGAAAACTGCCAGAGAAAAAGTTCAGTTCAAGATCAAGAAGGCCTTTCTCCTGATGACAGCCCTGGAGGTGACTAGGAAGAATGAATCTGGTTTTAGAAAAGCCCAAGACCTTAGGAGCCTGCCCTGTGGACCAACCTATACTGGAAAGTGGTGAGAAGCTCCATAATTTGAGGACTTACTTGACTCCCCAGGAATTGCTCTTAGGTCATGGGATCCAAGGTCCACCTAGGAGAAAGAGAGAGCTCATGGGAAACCAGGAGTCTATGTAGCTTAATCTCACAAAGTGCATTATTTCTTCTCCCAACTCAATGCAGGGCAAAAGCTATTTGCATGGGTCCTGCCTTACATTCCTGAATTTGGCTAAGGACTGGAATGGCCTACACTCAAAAGTGGGACTCTTCACTGGGGAGGAACAGGGGCTGAGACACTTAGATAAGGTTAATACTGTGAGATCATAGGACCCTATGAGAAAGTGTTTCTGTAACCCAAACATTTGTCTAAGCATGTTCATGGTAAAACACTACATATGTAGGATTCCAGAGAGAAATGAGGGGGAAGGGTCATGGTGCCCAGAGTTGTGTTTAATGTTAAAATCTTCAGCCCTCTGGGTGGTAGCAGCAGAATGCAAATGGAAGAAAACACCAGCCGCAAGAGTCATTTCTCCTTCCACCTCCTCAGTTTGCCAGAGGCGATTACACTCACTGCATCTTCTTCCATGTCTTAAAATAGTTAAGCTTGGTTCCTGCCCACACAGGAAGTGTATGAAGAGCCCAGTATCAAGGCCAAGGATTGCTTCTGCAACCAAAGTCCTCATTACTGGCGCCCACACCCATGTCCCTGCTTTTACTTCCTGGTTCCATCTCTGTGCTTTAGTACTTCTACTGGTTTCTAACATTTTGCCTGGAATTTGAAATTATCTCTCTCTCTCTCTCTCTTTTTTTTTTTTTTTTGTTTTTTGTTTTTTGTACCTTTGGTATCTTAGTTCTTTTCCATATAACTGGATTTGGCCATCAGTCAACCCTGCTCTCCTTGGTCAGGTATAACTGGACTTTGGCTGACCCACCTGATTTAACAGACTTCCCCGGCCCAGTATTAGCAACTGAATTTCAACTCTGACGCTATGCTCCCCAAAATCTCTATTCAAACACACATACATACACACACACTCCAGAGTGATAAATGACCCATTTTGCAACAGCGTTTTAAGAGAAACAAAAACTGTCTAATTCTGTTCGTGAGTTTCCACGCTAGATCTATTACCCCCCATCATAGTGTAAAGTCCAAATGAATCACAGAGACAGCCCGGCTGCACTCAGTGGTCCTCGGCACACGAGTTCTTTGGTGAGAGAAGCCCTAAGCAACGCTCCATGCCCCTGCTGATGTCAAGCTGATTTATCCCCAGCTCCCTCCTCTTCTACTCCATTACCCAAATGTCAGGAGACCAGAAACCTCATTTTGCCATTGACAATAAAGGAAAAGAGAAGTGATGGTGGGAAATAGATGAAATCAGAAAGGGGAAAACAAAGCTGTCTCTGGATCTCCATTTGTATGAGACCCCACTCCCTACCTGCGTTTAAGCCCAACCACTGTTGTGCATGGATTCTCACTGATGAGGTAAAAAGTTTCTAGAGCCACCAAATTCACAATACTTAAGCAACATTGAACGGTTTAAAATTTCAGTGTTGTCCGCCAAAAAAATAATAACAGGAAGTTGTCTAGAGCGGAATGTGCTGACAGCAGTAATGTTTTGGCAATAATTCATGTGTAGGAGATGATGCTCTGGAAGTCAGCCCAGCAGGCTAATGTAGATTGGGGATGCTCTCCTACTGATGGCCAAACAATTGATTGGCATTTCTGCCCCATCATGAAATCAGCTCACAAATGAAGTGGAGGTGGTTCAAAAAGGAGGAAAATTGAAGAACAAGGGAATGAAGGGTGAGGAGCAGTGCTGCCCAGAGAAATTTGGGCAGAACGACCAAAATAACATTTTCAAGCTCAGTTTCCAATCTAAGCCAACCCCCATCTTGATTTTCTGCTATAGTTTTAAAAGCTAAAAAAAAAAAAAAAAAAGCCTAATCATCTAATAAAGGTGATATCTACTCATTCTATCTTCCACTTGGAACCAGATCTCCCTCCCAAATAAATTGGTTGCCTCTTTCTAATTGTTCTGACAATAAGATCCATAAAACCAATGAACGCTTCTCGGTGCACACAGAGCTGAGTGCTTGTCTATCCTCATTGGTAGATGTCCTCATCTACCAATGAGTATCGAGTATTTGACTCGATACTCATTGAGTATCTGACTCGATGTCAATGAAGAAGCAACGTGCCTCTCTGTCTGTCTCCCCAGGCTGGATTCAGCCTGCCATTCAGGATGTTTTAGGGTCTCCTCTGTCCATGAGTCAGAAAAGGAAAATTCATTTCTGAATTATGATCTATGGAATGTAATTAGATAAAGAAATATGCTCCCCCCGACTATATAATGCATAACAAAACAAAATGGAAATAAATTTGTAAATTGTACATGTTAGGTTTCCTGAATTTCTTGTGGATAATGAAAAGATTTTGAAGTAAATATCCTCAATATTTTTTTCGCATCTTTACTGGAGTATAATTGCTTTACATTGTTGTGTTAGTTTCTACTGTACAACAAAGTGAATCAGCTATATGTATACATATATCCCCATATGCCCTCCCTCTTGAACCTCCCTCCCACCCTCCCTATCCCACCCCTCTGGGTTGTCACAGAGCATCGAGTTGATCTCCCTGTGCTATGCAGCAGCTTCCCACTAGCCATCCATTTTACATTTGGTAGTGTATATATGTCAATGCTGCTCTCTCACTTCATCCCAGCTTCCCCTTCACCCCCTTTCCATGTCCTCAAGTCCATTCTCTACATCTGCATCTTTATTCCTGCCCTGCCACTAGGTTCATCAGTACCGTTTTTTTAGATTGCATATATATGCATTAGCATACGATATTTGTTTTACTCTTTCTGACTTACTTCACTCTGTATGACAGATTCTAGGTCCATCCACCTCACTGCAAATAACTCAATTTCATTCATTTTATGGCTGAGTAATATTCCATTGTATATATATGCCACATCTTCTTTATCCATTCTTCTATCGATAGACATTTAGGTTGCTTCCATATCCTGACTATTGTAAATAGTGCTGTAATGAACGCTGTGGCACATGTATTTTTTTGAATTACAGTTTTCTCAGAGTATATGCCCAGTAGTGGGATTGCTGGGCCATATGGTAGTTCTATTTTTAGTTTTTAAGGAACCTCCATACTGTTCTCCATAGTGGCTGTATCAATTTACATTCCCACCAGCAATGCAGGAGAGTTAGTTCCCTTTTTTCCACATGCTCTCCAGGATTTATTTAGATTTTTTGATGATGACCATTCTGACCGGTGATATCTCATTGTAGTTTTGATTTGCATTTCTCTAATGATTAGTGATGTTGAGCATATTTTCATGTGTTTGCTGGCCATCTGTATGTCTTCTTTGGAGAAATATCTATTTAGTTCTTCTGCCCATTTTTGGATTGGGTTGTTTGTTTTTGTGATATTGAGCTGCATGAGCTGCTTTTATATTTTGGAGATTAATCCTTAATATCCTCAATATTTTTGATTGAAGTTTAGGTATCAGAGAGAGAGAATTTACAAAGAGGTTTCCAAGTGCCCAGCACTTGAAATGTGACCAGGCCATTGTCTTATGTGTTGTAAGTGTATAAACAGTTACTGGGTTTGAAAAGTAAGTATAAAAAATGAATGTAAAATATTGTATTGATAATTATTATATTGATTCCACATTGAAATGATTCATTAGAAATATTAGGTCAAATAAAATACACAATTAAAATTAATTTCACCTGCTTCTTTTGATTTTTTTATTGTGGCCTAGGTTCTAGTTTCCATTTCTTCTAAGTGCCTCTTGGTCTCCTCTTCTTCATCTGGGAAGCAGTATAGCAGGAAGACCCAAAGAACCAGGTAAACCTGAGTTTAAAAGTCCAGCTCTACCATTTATGAGCTATTTCCTCTTAAATTATTTAATTGATTTAGTCCTTAGTTTTCTCATCTGTGAAAGGGCTTAATAACAATTAATTTGCAAGATTTCTGTGAAAATTAAGTAAACTGATATATGTAAACGAGTTACTACCATGCTTGGGATATAGTAATTATTCAAAAATATTGGGACCGTTGTTACTATTTTTACTATCTGTCAAAAGAAGTGGTTGAATAGATGGCTAATCACTCTTTAAATTGGTTATTGAATAAATTGCATGCCTCTTACCATGGGTGGTCATTCAAAATCAAATTATGGATACAGAGGAAGCTTTTTAACAATTGCTGGCTATTCTGTTGATGCATTTTCTGCATGGATTCAAAATATTCTCCAGGATCATTTTAGACTTCTGTGTAAAGAGGCATGAGAACATCCCAACTGAAGTTCCATCTGCTCCCTGCTCCTTGTCTGAACCCTGCCACACGTCATAGGGGACCATCCATATCTAATCCTGAGGATAAGAATCTCCCACCAACTGTTTCATTGACCACATTGCCCATGACACCCAGGGCCTGGCATCAGTGGGAATCAGTGCAAAGACCTTGACCTTTGTGCCCTCTACAACAGCTTAGCTGGCTGGACCCCCTGGGACAACACTCAACATATTGACTGAGGTAAATCGGGGCATGTAAATAAAGTTAAATAGAGAGCATTATCTTTTCCTGTCAACCTTTCATTAGCTACTTGTGGTTTTTAGAAATAAATCTAAAATCTTTAACGTTGTCTGCAAGACCTGATAGGGTCTGGCCATGCTTGCCTCACCGGCTGTATTTTCACACATCTCCCTTCCTCCTTCATTCTGTTCCATGCAAGTTGGTCCTAATTCCCTCCAATCCACCAGGGTCTTTCCTGCCTCAGAGCCTTTGCATATGATGTTTCCTCTTCCCCCAGACTTTGCCTGGCTAACTCCTACTTAACCTTCAGGTCTCTGTTTATGTCTCTTCTGAAGAAAGATTTTCCTCTTCTCTTATTCTAACATCACCCTGATTTTTCCTTCATGCCCCTTATGGTCCAGATCAAAACTTTACTTTTTCTTTCTCTCTCAGGATCACAGCTTTCTTATTTGCTGCATCCCAAGCACCTCACACAAATATGGATGCAATAATATTTGTTGAGTCAAAGCATAAATAGATGAATAGACAGACACTGGCTGTGCAAAGTAGAATTCATTACTAGTGTACCTTTCTACCACCCATGTTTTCTGATCCCCATTCCCACTCCAGACCCTCAAGTCTAGAACTCTTTCTCTTTGATGATTCTTTAGCAGGCCCTGCACTCACCCAGCAGGTTGTGATGAATAAATCATTCTATGGCCAGATGCTGCAGCCAAGAGAAGAGTTACACAGGGTTCATCAATGTACAAGTATATTGCAAATAATAACAATAGCTTATAGTTTATCATTTGGAATGTACCAGGCAATATATGAGTATGATGTATATTATCTCATTTACCTTTTTTTTTTTTAAAAGGGCTCTTTATTTTTTTTAGTAATTTATTTATTTATTTTTGCTGTGTTGGGTCTTCATTTCTGTGCGAGGGCTTTCTCTAGTTGTGGCAAGCGGGGGCCACTCTTCATCGCGGTGCGCGGGCCTTTCACTATCGCGGCCTCTCTCGTTGCGGAGCACAGACTCCAGACGCGCAGGCTCAGTAGCTGTGGCTCACGGGCCCAGTTGCTCCGTGGCATGTGGGATCCTCCCAGACCAGGGCTCGAACCCGTGTCCCCTGCATTAGCAGGCAGACTCTCAACCACTGCGCCACCAGGGAAGCCCCTCTCATTTACCTTTCACAACAGTCCTACAGGATAGGGACATCAGTTGTCCCCATTTTGCAGATGAGCAAACTAAGATTAGGAATGAGGCCATAATGGCAACTGATTGTCAAGTGGAGATTTGAAACAACCTTGGTCTAATTCCAACACTCATGCACCTAATCTCTGGAGCTCACTGTCTTTCCCAGCTACAGGCACCAGTTTTGCCAGTTAGCTCTCGTCTGATCTTAGCTCCACTCTGCTCCCCTCTTAATCCAACTAAGCTCTCTTCTTAAGGAGCAAAACCTTAATGACAGTTCCCAAAAACAACCCCAATCTCAGGCAGAAGTTAGTTTCTCCTCAACACTCTGATACTATGGATTGATGAGTCTTGTCTCTGGTTCTCACATCCAGCATTTCTTTAACTATATCTATAATTCCTTTTTTTAAAATCAAGGTCATTGTGACTCTTGAATTTAATTGGTAGAGAGAGAAGAGAAAAATAGCATTTAGTTAGTCCCTTCTCTGTGTCAGTCATTCTTCTAAGTGTTTCACATACATCATCTCATCGAATTGCTTAATAACCCATGAAGTGAGGATCAGTATCCCTTTAATATACAAGATAACACAGATACTCAGAGAAGTTAATTTGCCCAAGATCACAGCGCTACTATATAGTAAACTGAAAATGTCGTGCCATTTTATTTTATTCCAAAGTCATGTTTTTTCCTTTTATCTACATGATATCCATAACCCCAAACCTTTCTGGTTTTTCTAGTAAACCTTCTCACATTTTGTTTCTCAGTCTCCTATTCTTCCTTATTCTTGTGTAGGTTCCCCTCAACAGACATCTCCATCCAGACATTGAGTTCTAGTTTCCTCTCCCACCCATCACGAAAAAATAAATCATTTTGTTTTCCTCTTTCCTTTCTTGAGCAAATGTAAATGTATGTTTATATGTATGTTTATTCAATTTACATTTGCAAAGCGAATACATTTGCCTACCTCTTGTCCACAGCGACATTTCACTGAATGTGAACCAAGGCAAGAGTCCTGAGCATGCAGCTAAGGGAGCATTTTATTTAGGAGCTGGTCTTGTCCAAATGCAAACATACTGCCACATATCATCATGTTAGCAGAAAGCAGGACCCTAAGGGAATGGGACGGAAGACGGAACAGCTTTAATAGGATAAGTGGCAACCGAGCATAAGGCAGCTAATGGATGAGGGGGCGACACGGCAGCGGGAGGTTGAGGTGGAAAGGAAACAGCCAAAAAGCTTGGGAGCCCTAATGCGCGGAAAGAGAGAAGGTAGCCAAGTGAGGGAGTACGTAACACTGTTTGAACAAATGAATAGCGAACTTCAAATTTTTATTCAGTGTGGTCCAAAAAATACCGTTACCAGTAATTTATCTCTAAAAACAAATAAAGAGAAGTGGAGAAAGATAGAACTGCTATGTGATACTTACAGAAGGTAACATTGGTCACAGAAGCCCTGACTCACTCCGTGAATCTGATTAGGTTGCATACACAGAGGATATCTATGAAATATCATGGATCTAGTACAGCAGACACAATTAAATGGTTTCTCATACAGTTTAATCCTGGCGTCCGTCCAAGTTAGTTAGGTAAACACAAAAGATGGGTCTGTTCATATTAGCGAGGATTCTAGGGAAGATCTACCTTGTGGGGTCTGCATTCTCCAGGCTAGCTTTTAAGATTCTCCTCCTGGGGGTCATCAGCCATCTCTGTCTTGGGTAAAACCTATGGACTTTAAGTTATAAACAAGACCATCAAATTTACTTATAAGTGCCATGATTTGAGTTTAGGTGCAAGTGGTATGTCTGAATGACAAGTGAGAGAGAAATTTTTAGAGATATAATTTGAAAGCATTGTTGGGTTATGAGTGCATATGTGGCCCAGGCATGAGTGCCTGGCTACTTTTGATAAGAAACATAACTACATCCAGTTTACAGCCCCACCAAAAGGAAAATTTGACCCAACCTTGGAAAACCCAGGAGACACATACCGCTGTAGAGCAAGGCATTGTTCCGAGTGTTTCATCGAGCACCCAGCTCCAGAAGGAGCACAGCAGTCAGGCAGCCTGTGGCATTTCCTGAGAGAGGAGCACAGGCAGAGGCGTCCACCTGGCCAGCTGCATGTCATTTCTGCTGAAAGCTGCAGTCAGCTACCTGGGAGTTCTTACCTCCCTTTCTTCTCTCCCTCGTTCCCTTCTCTTGAGGACTGGCATTCTTCTCTGTGAGGTTAATTGCTTGCCTGTCATTGTGCCCAGGACTCTCTCTGTCAGCCCCTCTGCTTAAGGACCAAAGGTGTCAAAGGGAGAATTTCTACAAATGCCAGATTCACACACCCACCCCCTTGATCCTTTCCTGCTTTCAAAAAAGGCTAGTTTGCCTTGGCTTTGGCCTTTAGGGGACTAGGGCTGGAAACAAGTATTCCCAGAACCGCTGCTCAGTCATCTAATTCTGCACACATTGCAGTATCTGGCCATATTAACAGGGTTATAAATATGTCTGAAGTTTAGAATTGATGGTCAACAAAGTACGCAAACAAACATGCTTATTATTGAAGCCCCGAGAGGGACGATGACACGCAGAGAGTGTTCACACACATCATTTTCGCCTTCGTTTCCTAATCTTATCTACTTTTATTTCATGCCATATGAAAAATGGATGGGGAGCTACGTGCTATGTTTGATGAGTTTTCTCTGTAAGTATTCTCCCCCTACCTGCTGTTCCGGTGAGAGTGACACCAGAATTCTCAGAACCACTCACCCCAGGCCAGGCCAGCCACAGAGACAAAACCAACACCCGAGACCCAGGAGAACTGGGGACTCTAGCTCTACATGGGAATAAGAAATGGGCACTCAGGAAGTCAGCCAGCAGGCCCAGGAGAGTGCCATACACTCAGCCTTTCCCAGCATCTCAGGGGTTGTGAGTCACAGGCAAATGAAAGTTTGTAGATAATAAGAATTCCAGAAACCAATTGGTTTCATATTTATTTACATGACTAGCTTGGAGAACCTTTCTGAAATGGTCCTCTGTGTCTGGTCCTTGTGTTTTATAACACAAACACATTTCAGAATATCAGGCACTCAGTCTTATCCTGGAAATTTTAACCAGACATTTTAAGATGATTTGCTACTCAAGACAAGATTGTGTAGATATTTCGTAAAGAGGCCTAATAATAATCAGAGTGACAACTAACCACCACTCACCACTTAAGATGCATCTGGCAGTATTCTGAGCACTTTAGAGAAACTGATTTATTTAGTCCTCACAGGATTATGTCCGTTGCTCAGATGAAGAAGTGGCGGCCACAGAACAGATTAGCGATGTACTGGTAAGTGGCACGGCAAGGGTTCAAATGCAGACAGACTGGCTGTGGAGCCCAGACACTTAGCCGGGACACTATGCTACCTCTTACATTTCTGTTCATGAAGATCCTGTTATGGGATTAACATACACACACTACTATATATGAAATAGGTAATCAACAAGGACCTACTGTATAGAACAGGGAACTCTGCTCAATATTCTGTAATGACCTATGTGGGAAAAGAACCTGAAAAAGAATAGATATCTGTATATATGTATAACTTAATCACTTTGCTGTACACCTGAAACTAACACAGCATTGTACTTCAACTCTACTCCAATATAAAATAAAAATTAAATTTAAAAAGAATTTTAAAAGAGGGAAAAAAATTTATTGTGAATGGGCTGTGTATATGCATAGAATCAAATGACGTTAGGGCCTTCTAAAGGAACAAGTCCAATTGTCTCTCTCAAATGCCTATATAAATGGGCAAGTAACATCTGGCAAAGGGTAGTATGGCCTGTGAACTGGGGAAATGAGAGCAGCCTACATTTATTTTCTAAAAACATTTTGCTTTAAAAAAATGTCCTTAGGTCAAATTCTGCCAGCTGGCTGCCAATATGAGAACCCTGGTTCTAGTCTAAAATTTTACAGACAGTGAAACTAGCCCAGAGAGGGAAAGTGGTCTGCACATGATCACACATAAATAGTGACAGAAGCAAGGCTAGAATCCAAGGCTCATGGACCTTTCTGCCTGTATAAAAATCCTTCTCCACCCTCTATTTTCCCAACCTCTTTCTTCCCCACTGGTTCCCATGTCTCTGATGCACAAGTAGGGAGGCTTTTATTCTATTTGCAAAGTAAATAGAGCTGAGATACAGATTACTCTCAAGCATCGAAGATTTTATCCAATATAAACAGAATAAGGGTAACTTGTTCCCTCTCGCTCCTCTCTCTCTCACACACATACAGGCTTTGCACCAACCCCAGCATCATTCGCAGAAGGCAGATAGAACTCAGGCATCCTGGCCAAACTGGGGAACACTGTCTACATCTAACACTAGCAGGTAGATGCATTTAGATTGTCTTCCTTCCTTCTATTTTCCCACTGACTCTCTGGTGGGAATAAAGACTGGATGGCTAGACATGAGGTACATCACAGAGGAAAGAACTGTGGACTGGGGGTTGGGAGATCCGGTTCTCTCATAAACTCCCTGAATCTCAGTTAACTTATTTGCAGCAACATGAGGATTAAATGGGTTAACAGAAAATAAAGGTCTGAAATATGGTATACTAGCAAACTCCCTATTCTCTGCTTCTCAGAGTTCCCAAACCAAAGAGAAGACACACACACACACACACACACACACACACACACACACATCCTCATATACATTTACACCTATGAAAAATAATACATGAGGTTAGGAAGTTACACTTTTATAACAATAGACCTGTCATTATTCAAAAGACTCCTTTTCAGAACTAACTCATCCCTCAGAATGATTACAGGGGCTCTAGCAAATTCAGTATAACTTTGACAGTAGCAACTCTTCATTCTCTAAGTGTGAATTGATTTGATCTTTGGTTACAGTAAAAAGTCTTTCATAGCTCTGGAAAATAAAGATGGAAAACAAGCCTGGGACACCAGTTTTGGGTATGGGGCAGCAGGGTGGTATAGAAAAATGGCTCAGGATTCTGTGTCAGAAGATCTGGATTGTTCTCTGCTCAGATACTTACTAGTCCTGTGAGTTTAGGCAAGTCCATAACCTCTCTCAGCCTCAGTGTCCTCATCTATAAAATAGGAATGATAACAATTCCTTCAATAGGATTTTTATGAAGACCAAAATATAATGGTATATGTGAAAATGTTCTCTAGGCCATAAAATCTAAATGTAAATTTTTAAAACAGTTTTTTTAAATATAAAAGATGTGGAGTGATTAGTAAATTAGATCTGAAGGCAGTTCTTATAATGGAACTTAAAAGTCATTATAATGGGAGCAAGAATAATTATCATCATTGTAGAGCTCCTGATAAGACAACCTTAAGTGGCCAAACTCATATCTATACAGTTCATTCCTTTAGTCAGCCAGTTGACAAATGTCCTTGGAGCACCTAGAAATGCCAAGCTGTGTTAGACTGAGGGAACACCAAGTCAAGTGCACATAGCCCCTTTCTGTCTAAAAGATCACAATGCAAAGTGACTAGACATCTAACATCTACTTTTTGTTGATCTCATTACCTCATAGTTAAATCTGGTCTAAACAAATGACAACTGCAGAGCACCTGTAGAGGCTTCTTGAGGCTCCCAAGTGTCTACAAAATGCTCTGAAAAATAAAAGATGCTCTCATGATGTGAGCCAAAAGAGAGGATGAACCTCATGCATGAGTGAGTGAGGACCAGAAAGAACATAGAATAAAGGACACAAGGGGAAAGTTTCAGGAAGGAAGTGAGGGGGGAACCACATCTGGAGTGCTGCCCACAGCTCAGGAGGACTGCCCTTACCAAAAGCCACTCACCATCTTTTCTCCATCTGTTCTCGGGTACTGTAATTTATAAAATAAAGGACTTGAGACACATGATGATCAATGTCCATTTCAGCTAGGAGATTCTGTGATCCTCTGCCATGCAGGATGGCAGCACAGTGATCTGAAGGAGTTAATTCATCTTGCAGGGTATTTCAAACCTGAGTCAGCACAGGTGAGACAGAATATAAGGAGAACCACCCCCCACCCCTTCTCAAGAAGACAAAGCCGCCCATCATTTGCCTTGAATCTGTTTTCTTAATTTTCTTCCTAAGGAAAGTCACAGCTCCAATCAGTCCTCTAATCAATGACTGCACTACTCCTGCACAAATGAGCTAGATTTATTAAAGGAGTCCTCTCTCCGATGGAAATGGGATCCCTACTGGGGTTGCAAATAGACGCTAAGATTGACTGCTCCAAGAATAGGTAAAGATGTAAAGAAAATGAGAGCAAGCAAAGGATGGGGAAGAGAGCCCCCAAGGCCTCCATATGACCACACCACCACCATGGCCATGAATGGATGGCTCCCAGTGGCCACCTGGACATCTGCCTCTCATTTAGGCTGATCCTGGGCACAGTGACCAGTAGTGCCTCACGAGTAAGCATCCTCTCTGTCACTTCCCTACACGCCCTAGGAAAAGAAGCTCACGGAAGAAGAGACTGAAAAAGAGACTCTTCCAGATGGAGAACCTCACAGAAACCAAGAGTTTATAGGCTGCCATACCTGGAAGGATCCTTGGAGGTTGATGTACAGCCACGAATTGAGGGAGTTTTCTGCAAAAGGACACCAATATTTCTGAATCACTGATGGTCAGAAGCAGAGGAAATTAATATTTCAATGTTGTAGAAATTATTCATGTTAGACAAAAATTAGATATTTACATATCATATTTGGGGCTTGAGATCTCCTTGATGGTAGGAAGTGGACACTTTATTAAACTCTTAGCTACATACAGAGAAAGCCAGTGGAGATGCTTGGAACGAGGAAAAATTCATCTGTTCTGCAAATAACATCAAAATCTGCCTTCACTCTGGGGAGATTTGTATTTACAGAAATTACTATAATGTTTCCATGACATTATAGTAACGTGGGGTGTTGGGGAGAGGATGGGGAAATCAATTTCTTGCTCATTTCCCCTTGAAGCCTCCGAGAAGTCCAAGGGGCCTGGATCTCAATGTAGAATATGGACAAAGGCACTGGTGTAGTGGGCCGATGTCTGGCCCTGATGACATGACAGAAGACAGAGACAGAGAGAGAGAAAGAGAGACAGAGAGAGAGACAGGGAGACAGACAGAGAGAGAGAGAGAGACAGTGGGACAGAGAGACAGAGGGGCAGAGAGAATGAGAGTCCTGTGCTATAAACAGTAGAAGCCAAAGTTTCTTAGCTGTTTTAAACATTTCTATTTTCAGGTATAATTTCCTTCTGTTACCCTCAGACTTCAGTTTTCCTCAACGTGTCAACCTGAGAAAGAGCAGTCTGGAGAAACAAACTAATTACAAGATGGTAAGGAGGGATCAACATAGCAGATATCCAGAGCAAAATCAGCATGCAGATGATGAGGGTCAACCAGGATGGGTTTGTGGACTATGCAGTCATTCCTCAGATAAACCTCCCTTCAAAACTGTGGGCAGGGGAACCTGGTCGAAAGCTTGCCGTTCTATAGTTGGGTGGAAAAGGGAGCTGGTGCTGATCATGAATCACAAAGGGGAGCTGGAAAACCTCTGAAGGCTGGAGAACTCAAGGCCATCTGGATTCTAGAAGAAACAAAGTCCAGAGGGCAGCATTTAAGTGATTTGCCCAGGGTCACAGAGCTAGTTAGTGACAGAGACAAACTCAGATAGAGATGGTGCGATTCTTAATCTTGAGTTTTCTGTAACTCACCACACCTCTCCCCACATGTCAAAGCCCAGCCAAGCTTTAAGTCACTGGTGCTCACCACCCAGAGAGAGAGAGAGAGAGAGAGAGGAGGAGGAGGAAGAGGACAGAAAGGAGAGGGAGGGGAGGGGATTCAGTGTTTAGAGGAAGTAGACCTTCTAGAGTTTTCAGGTTGCTCACTTTTTTCTTGGCCTGGCTCTGCTTTTTGAGACTTGCAGCCTGTTGGAGGTAGAAGATCAGTTAATCCCCTTGTCTTCACAGATGGACAGAAGTGCTCAGACAGTGGAAGTAACCTGCCTAAAATTACTAGCAACTAAGAGTCCAAGTGTGTTTGGAAGCAGAGGATGAGAGCAGCAAAGATGAAACATGGAGGGAGAATAAAGAAAAAAAATTACCCCAATGAGCCTGCAGCTCGACTCCAGGGAGTGAGGGTGGGATGAACCCCGGTACATCTTCCCATTCTCCCTTCTCCACAGGCTCCCCTAACTCTGCCGGTTCTCTTCCTCTTTCCTTTCTGGAACCTCTCAAACAACTAGAGTGAGGAAATATAGCATCTTATTAGTCTCCACTCTGTTCTGTCTTATACCCTGTCCTAATTTACCTTGTGTGAGTCTTGTTTCCCCAACAGTCCCAGCTCCTGCAGGGTGGGAACTGGATTCCACGGTGTGGACTGTGCCACGTGCTTCTCTTTTATAAAACACCTTGCACAGTTTGGAACAAGCACTTTATGCTCAATAAACACCCACTTGTTGGTTACTCTTTGAGAAAACTTGCAAAACTTCTCATGGTGCAAATTCCTGTATTAGAGAGGGAAACGTGTAAAGCTGGAGAAATGAGGCTTAGTTTTCTAATCTTAAAAATATAAAGGAGAGACTCCGTAGCATCTCACTATTCCTTCTTATCTGAGATGTGTCATTTTGTGAACAAAGCTTAGCTACTGCATTGACAGGCTACAGTTTGGACAGGACAGTCTCATACCAGGAGGTTATCTCCCTTTCCCTGCCATCCCCTTCTCTCTCATTCCACACAGAATCTTACAAAAGCCTTGCCACACAGAGGGTTCAGGATGTGACCACAGCCTAAAGGACTCCAGCAGAGACACAGGCAGGAATCTGCCTGAGGCCTGTGAAGGGTGGTTTTTTGATGCCTTTATATTTGTTTTGTTTCCATTGAAAACAATGGAGTCTGAAAGTTAGGAAAGGTATTCTGCAATTTGCAGTTGTCAACATTGTCAGAACATGGAGTAGGCTTTGCCTTCTAGGAGGGGGAACAATCAGAGGGTGGGCTAGAAGTGGGTGATGGTTGCAACTGGAAAACATTCCTCAGGCAGGTGAGAATGTGCAGGAGTGTGTCAGTTGCTCCCGCCCCCCCCCAACCCTGCTGCTTCTCCTTCCCCACCTCTACCAGCCTATTTCTCCCTTTGTGTCTATGTATCATTAAAATTTTATTCATGATAGAAAATGCCACTCTGACGTCCTAAGGTAACTATGGGAGCCAAAAAGGTATTCATGGAAAGCTTGAATTTTAAGTTGTCTCCTCATTGCAGAACATTCTAGGGGATTGTGGGGGAAAAGGAGAGGACCTACTCAGTCTTCCTCATCAACTGGGGAAATGGTGACCAAAGATTGGAGAGGAGCAAGTATGCTCCTGCCCAAAGTATCCATTACAAAACCTTTTGCTTGGCATTACACAGTCACTTGACCTTTCCCACTTGAAAGGCAGATTCCTAATATATTTTTTGTCAAGCCAGGGCTCAGCTCCACAGCCCTCCCAGAGAGGAACAACATGCAGCATCCATCCTTTCATTCTGGTGAATCTAGGCAGAGCTAAAGTCAGATGCCACTCTGTTCCCCGTCCTCTGACCTTCACTCCTGAAAGCCACTTGCTTTCAAGGTGAACAAGTCTTGTCTTAGAACCAATTAAATATACATACCACAGTGACTAAAGTGGTCTTGAAAGAATGTGCAAGGGGAGTGCCAAGAAAGAAGCGTTTCAGAATGAATTATTGATCAAGTTTTCTTTCACACACACACACACACACACAGGCACGTGCAAGGGTCGGGCATTCCCAGCCAGGGGTAGATTGCATCTTGTGTGGTCTTCACAGGGTTAAGAAGGATAACCTCTTTGCTCTAAACTCCATTTATTTGGTGGATGTGAAATGTGTTTACATCTCTGTGTATCTCCTTTTGTTTGGTTTTCCAAGAAAGCCTGAATCAGCCGATTTCAGAAGAAAGCTAACACATCTGACAGGCTTAGAGAAATGATGTGTGCCATGAGAAAAAATTAATTGAAAAAAAAACGCTTTTCACTTATATAGCAGTTTTTATCCCAGTCTCTAAACAGGTTATGGGTATTAATTAAATGTTGTCATGCATGACTTGTCATCTTGGTTCTATTAACTCAAGCTGAAACTTCAGGTTTAATTGCTGTTAGAGGTGGAGAAACTGAGGCAGCGTGGAAGGACAGATGAAATAGCCAGTAAGCAAGTTAAGGGAACCGTCACCTCTACACTGGCCATGCCAATCTCATTCATCTCATGAGAACCACTATGGAGATGACAAACTAGATACAGTTCACAGCAATCCTGGCACCCTCACGCTCACTGGTTGCTGTTTTCTGCTAAGTCAGCTGATGGAACTGTCTCCTTACAGATCAGCTTAGTAGCCATTACAAGAGTATTAGTTATCTATGGCTGGAAAACCAATTACCACAAACTTATAAACTTAAACAACACACATTTATTGTCTCACTCTTCAGATCAGGAGTCTGAGCATGACTCAGCTGGGTCCTATGCTTAGGGTCTTACAAGATGTCAGCCAGGGCTGTGTTCACATCCAGAGGCTCAGTTGAGGAAGAATCTGCTTCCCTGCTCCCATGGTTTGGGCAGCATTCCATTCCTTGCAGCTGGTTTTTGCTGGCTGTTGGCTGTAGTTCCTAAAGGCTACCAGCAGTTCCTTGCTGCCTAGGCTTCCTCAACATTGATCAAGCCAGCAAGGAGAGTATTTAGAGTCTGATATCAAGGTAGAGTCTTAGGTAATGTAATGTAATCACATTATGTGCTTTGTGATTACAAAAGGGGACATCCCATCACTTTCACTGTATTCTATTGGTTAGAAGGAATTTGCAAGCCCCACCCACACTCAAGGTAAGGGAATTATGCAAAGGTGTAAATACCAGGAGGCAGGGATTCTGGGGACCTGGAGTCTGTCTGCCAAATCCAAAAATCTGGAAGTAGAAACTCCTTCGTACCTTCAAGTTTTGTGGTAGGCTTTCAAGAAAAAAAGGTAAGGAGTTGGTCAGATTATTTGACATTACAGGCATACTTTGGACATATTGCCAGTTTGGTTCCAGACCACCACAATAAAGCAAACATCGCATAAAGAGAGCCATGCAAATTTTTTGATTTCCCAGTGCATATAAATGTTATGCTTGCACTATACTGTGGTCTATTAAGTGGGCAATAATATTATATCTAAAAAAAACTATGTACATACCTTAATTGAAAAATATTTATTACTAAAAAACGCTAACCATCATCTGACAATGCAGAGTTGCCACAAACCTTCAATTTGTAAAAAATGCAGTATCTGCAAAGCATAATAAAATGAAGTATGCCTGTATCTACCTTGCAGGAGAACTCAGTAGAACATTGAACCCATACAAAAATAGGTGTTTAATAAAGACGTCAGGGAAGTTGCAGTAGTTTCACTCATTAATCGAGCGAGATATACAGGATTAATTTACTCGACTAGCACCCAGAGTACTAAGATGGCCACCTTCAGGTCCCCTTTTTCAGTTCAAGGACCCCAGGGAATCTCATTTAGATTGAAGTGTGAGAAACCTGGTGGAGCAGCACTTTAACATGCATATGATTCAACAGATGTCTTTTTTTGCTTACTCAGCACTTTACTTTTATCATTTAAAAATTTTTTTTATTTTAGATTGGAGTATAGTTGATTAATAATGTCGTGTTAGTTACAGGTGTACAGTTGTGTACAGGTGTGATTCAGTTATACCCATACAAGTACTGAGTACTTGTTGGAATGCAGGTTCTGATGCAGTAGGTCTGGAGTCAGGCCAAGATTCTGCAAGCTCCCAAATAATGTCACTGTTGCTGGTCCTCAGAGCACATTTTGAATAACAAGAGTAGAAGGTAAGAAATGACGAAAGAACCAAATAGTAAAATTCTCCCCCTACCCAAAGTGACTGTGAATAATGGGATTTGAAGTCATTTAAATGTTTTGAGTGAAAAGCTCTGAAAAATTCCAAGAGCCAGATGGGGATTGCCTTTTTTCCCACGCACATGGCATACTGTGAATTTGTGGAGAAAGTGATATTTAGGTTTGGGAGAGCACGGAGATAGAGAGCTTTGATAGGGACAGTGAGTGATGCCATGGGGTGAAATTGTGAAGCCAATGGGTACATGGTTAGAGAAATAAGGACACACAGATCAGACAGTGAGGATTCAGGTGAGTATCCAGGAAGGTTAGGGCTTGGTCAGCACCAGCTAGAACAGCCTAGATGGAGCAATACCCCCCATCTAGCAGGACCTGAAGGAGAGATGGAGCACAGAGCATCCTGGTATGGGGTCAGCTAGAGGGAGGCAAAAAAAAAAAAAAAAAAAATGGAGAGAGGAGTTTTAACAATTATGGATCATAGTCAACCAACAGCCTCTAACCAAATGCACAAAAGAGAATGGAGAGCAAATGGGATTTCCTAGAAGAAGCCAGAGGGCAGTAGGCAGGGAATGAAGAAGATGGCCACCAGTTTAGTTTTCCACCAGAAACTGATGGAGGTATATCTTAAAAGCAAATGTTTGATTCTGAGCTAGAGAATAGGAGCATGGGAAATGCCTGGGACATCCAGGGTGGCTAAGTAATATTTTAACCCTGAATAAAGCTAACATAACTATGGGACAGCACCATATTGGAAGGCGTGAGGGCATGTGATTTGGAGGAAAGGCCTAGAACTGGGGGCCAGGAGACCTAGCTTCTCTGTCTGGTTCATCTTTTCATTCATTACAAACTCATTGAGAGCCTACCAGACTCTCAGCCCCATGCTAAGATCTGGAAAACTTAAAATAGAAATTGAAATAATAAAAAATAACAAAAATAATATAATAATGTTAGTAATAATAAAATTTAGAGTGATTGATTTGTGTTAAGTACCATCCTAAATAACTCATATTTGTTGGGTACTTTAAATATTGAACAAACTATTGGGGTGAGTAGTGCTTTTATATTCATTTTTCAGATGTTGAAAATGGTGGAGGTAGAGAAATAACACAACAGATTATTTCTGCTCTAAGGGAGCTTATATTCTAACAGTCATGTCTCCAATTAACAGAATGATTTTTGGTGACTTTTCATTCTGTTTCCCCTTCTATAGCCATGGCGATAATAGATAAAAATTCAGAGCTGCTCTGAACCAGACATATTATCTTATTTAATCCTTGGAATAACGTTATGAGGTAATTACTATTATCATTCCCATTTTACAGATGGGGAAACAAAGGTTCAGATAAACTAAGTAAGTTTCCCAAGAGACCTCATCTGGGATTTAAACCCAGGCAGTCTACCTCCAGACTGAAATACAACACAAGGGCAAATTAGGAGATTGGACTAAATCTCTGAGATCACATCTTGCTGGAATGTCCCATTACATTCTTATAAGTTCGTTGAATCTCATGTATTTTATGATTCAGATACTTCTGTATCCAAACCAGCCATGTGTGCCAACAGAGTACAAGGTGTAGGCTGAAGAAAAGGCCACAACCTAAGGATAAGTTGTGACACGGAAAAAAATCCATTTGAGGTCTGTGGGCAATGGCAGTGAAGAGCAAAGTCAAGCTCTCCCCTCTGTGGTTGATAGTACAAGATATCATCATGTGGACCCAGACCCAGCACTGTACAGGAATGTTCCATTCAGCTTGGAAACCTCAAGGAGCAAGAAATAATTGACTGTTTGTGTGTGAAGGGATTTGTTTCAGCACAGATCCAGAATGCAAACTTTCCTGATTGCGTTGAACAGGAGAGGATTTAGATTGAGGTCCTGAACTGAGAAGAGAGCTCATTAATCATGCTCATTGCTGGAGTCAGAAACAAATTCAGTTTTCCTGTGAGGAGTGTTCTCAAGCAGGAAATCAAGTCCACAGGTGAGGGAAGCAGTGAGGTGCCTAAGGGAAATGACAGAGGTACCCAGGCAGACACAGAAGTAAATGCATCTGTGGACTCTCTAGAACTTCACTCCCCAAAAAATTTAAAAAGTCTTCATAGACCACGTGCAACCTTTTAGCTTTTATAACACAAAATTTAATGGATGTCCCAAATTTGAGAATTGCAACTTGTCCAGAGTCAAAGTCATTCATTCATTCATTCAACAACCATTCAGTGAATGCCTGCTAAGCTCCAGGCCTACAGGATATCGTAGTGAACCAAACAGAAATGGACCCTAGCTTTCTCAAACTTATTTCTAGATACAGAAAATGGTCAGAGAGCCTGATAACTGTAGATAAACCAATAGTTAAACACAACAATTTGAGTGGTGATAAATGTTATGAAGGGCACACAAAGGATGATCTGATCAAGAGGCAGGGAGGCTTGGAAATGGGAGGATCTTAGACACGGTGCTCAGGGAAGATCTCTGCTATGAGGTGACATTGGATCTGAGACCTGAAGGATGTAAAGAAATCCATGTGCCAACCAGGGGGAAGAGAGTGCCAGGAAGACAGAAGGGCAAGTACAAAGCCTCTGGAACAGGAGCAACGTTGGTCTGTTCAGGGACCTAATAGAGGCCACGTGGCTACAGGGTAATAGGAGAAGCATGTAGGGTAAGACACTTGAGAGCAGAAGCCAGGAGAGGGCAGGATGACACGGGGCTTTGGGTGCCACGCTGAGGAGGTTGGTTCTATTCTAAGAGCAAGCGTAGCTTGTTAAGCAGAGGAGAGACTTGATTCACTTTATGAAAAAGGTCACTTTGCTCTGGAGCGGTGAATGAGCTAGAGGAGGCTCCAGAATTCTGGCAGGGAGACCAATGACTATCCCAACGTGGGAGATGATGGTGGGGACAGGGGAGGTGAAAAAATTGGATGGATTTAAGAGCTATTCTGTAGATGGAACTGGCAGAACTTGCTAGTGGATTAGATGTGGGGATGACTAAGAGGACATATTTGGGCTCTGCCATCACAATTTGTATGTACCTGAAGCTTTTCTTTGTGAATTCTGTTCAGCTTCATAAAATAGAGATGCCCCTGTGTGAGAAGCACAGTTAACCAATCTGGGCATCTCCTGCTCTTCTCTTATGCTGATGACCGTGATCCAAGGCAGACCACAGCAGGGAGGAGAGAGAGTCAAGGACCCGGATGACCCACCAACTGGACCTGCAGCTTCCCGGCACCATTCGTTTCTGAGCACCTGGGCTGACATCACCTGGGGGAAGCCAGTGATGCTGTGCTGGGCACAGAACACTGGAAGAAGACCTTGCCGACCATTTCAGATCTACCTTATCCCATCAGTGAGCAATGAGTCATAGATCAGGATGTGTACGTGTGTGGGGGGAGGGGGTGTGTGTGTAGGGAAGCTGAGGTTAAAGTTGAGAAAAACATGGAGAACAGAGGCAGGCTTGCAATTATCTATAGAAAGGGTACTCCTTAGCTGCCTTAAATTAACAGAAAGAAAAATAGCTCAATCCTGGATGTCTCTGAACTTGTCGGAACCTGTCTCTGATTAGCAACACAAACTGGGGGGGGGGGGGCGGGTGGTAAAAATGTGACTGTCCTAACTCAGGTTCACTCCTTCCCCAGTCCCACAAGTCCCCTCTCCAAGCAGGCCCCTCCAGCTAGAGGGCTGGACACTGGCATATGAGGACGGGGTGCTGCATCACAGAGGCCAGGTCGTGAGCCAGAGGGAATCATGGAAGCTCTGCCCCTTTGTGCCCTAGTCAAAGCCAATTAGCCATAAAGGGGGTGATGCAAGTCTTTAAAAACCTTTCTTTAAAACAAAATAAAAATGCAGAGCTGCGCCTGAATGATCCACCTTCAAAAATCAGAGAAAATGAAGTGGAATCTCAGGTGGGAGGAAAAGCAGGATTGTTGAGGAGAGAACCGAAGGGTATGTTTTGTTTGATCTGCAATAAAAAGGGGAGAGCCAGCAGGGTGGAGTGGAGGTCTTCTGACACTTTAGAGAGGTGACTCCTTTCCATCCATTCAGTTCATATTTCCATGTTTTGACAAATTACTTAACCACTTAGGTCTTTTGTTACTTTGTAAGTAGAAAGGGGAGGGGAAAACACACCATAAAACCTTAATTGTCTGGAGACAGGGGACTGGGCCAAATGATCTCTTGAGGTCATTTCAAGGTCTGAGCTCAACAATAGGATACAAGAGGCAGTAACATGCGGTGGCAAAGAATGCAGAGGGGACATTTCTTACACTCAGCACTGCCATATCCTGGCTGAGTAGCCTTGGACAAGTCATTTATCTTCTCTGTCCCTTGATTTTTTAACTTGTAAAGCACAGATCATAACAGTGTTGTGACAAAGATTGAATGAGCTAATGTAAGTAAACTCCTTAGAACAGAGCCTGGCACATGGTTATTGCTCCATAAATATTAGATGTGTTTTCTATGAAAACCAGTCTTTTGTGCCAATCAGTCTATTATTTTGGCTCCAACGAATTCAAACACAGTATCCTTAGGCTACCAGGATGATCTGGAGTCATCGTGTCCATTTTCCTGCTCCCATGGAAACTTTGTCTGAACTATCTCAGAGAGACGGGAGTTTGTGCCACATAATAGAATTTGGGGAAGTGCCCTGAGGTGGCTGTTTTCCATGGCTGCCATCACAGCTGGCGAGCTTGGATATGACCAGGAAGTCCCCTCCGACTAGGAAAACTGGTGGGTACCACAGCCACCATAAATGAAACAAACCTCACAAAATCAGGCATTTGGGCAAAAGATCACAGTGAGGCATTGCCTTCCAACAGCATAAAGCCACCTAAAGAGCCAAGTCAAGCTCTCATCCCCTGATCAATGTTCCAGGGACCTTTGAAGCAGAATAATCTCTTCCCAAACTTTTTTTACTTGGTAAGGCCAAAGATTCATTAATTAACTATCAGTCTCATTAAAAAGAAGAAACGCAACTTCACAAAGCACCAGGGGACCCACAGTTCTCAGAGCCAGGAGCAGAGGCTGTCGGGCGAGGCCAGCAGAGAACAGTGACTCCATGATCTGGTGTGGGGAGTAAAACGTCCCCAGAAGTCTTCCCTTCCTTAGCACAATGTTGAATGTTTCTCCAAAATATGAATAAGAAAAGGTGTGTGGGTGAGTCCATTCTCTAACAAACTCAGAGACCATCAAAAGCGACCATCATCTTATTCATCCTAGAAGGAAAAAGCAAATGCCTTTCCTGATTTAGTAGAAGAGAAAACTGAGGTCCACAGAAGAAGAACTTATCCAAGTTTGCAGTGAAAGGTTTGAAATTGAACTCCACTGTTCAACATCCAGCTACTCAAGCAATCTCATACCTGATATTTTAAGCAAGGAAAAATAAAAGATGCCTTCCCACGGAATCTTCTGGTTAACCCACTTACATGTCTCAAAGAAGAAGTAATGTTTTGGAAAGAATAGGGAAACCATCCCCTAATGGTCTCGATGCCTCTGGTCCCTTCCTCTTAAATTCAGTACTGTTGCCACAGTGATTTTTCTCAAACTTAAATCAGCTTATGTCACTCCACTGGCTAAATCCTTAAATGACTCCCCATTGACTTTAGGATGAAATCCAAAGTCCTCGTAATAAAACCATTCATGAACTGGCTCCTGCCACTCTGGCCAGCTTCATCCCTTCCTGCCCACCCCTGCCACATACACTACATTCCACCCACCAGAGGCTTCCCACTGGACCCCAATAGCTATGCTCTTTCTCTCTTTTCTCCAAGGTGCACACTGCCCAACCATCCCTTTCAAATGTCCAACTTCAATTCCTCCATAGCCAGGTATCACCTCTGCAGGATGCCTTCCCTCACCATCAGGCGGAATGAGGTGTCCCTGTCAGTGCTCTTGCAGGACACTGAGGAGACCCCTTAGCCAGGATGTGTCATCACATTTTGATTTAGTTCTCCCTTTACCTGTGAGCTGCCCTAGGGCAGAGGCTGGGAATACCCATGTCCATCTCCCCAACCCCTAGTACAGTGCTTGGGACACGGTAGATGTATAATAGATAGTTAACAAATGCCTCTCTCTCACCTAAAGTCTGCCCTTTGGTTTAAATAGTTTTATATGTAACTATTTGCAAGGCTGTTTTATCACAACAAAGGAAAAAACAAGGGAACAGAATCAATAGTTAATTATTCTGAAAATGATTATCATCTGCTTTATCAGACAAAAAGAATGGTATCAATAAATCAAATGAACAGATGACCCAGAAGTCATTTCTAGTTGGTTCAGGGTGCATGCCGCTCTGATATACGGGTGTGTGTGTGTGTGTGTGTGCGTGCATGCGTGTGCATGCATGCACCTGTATGTACATATGTGAAGGGGAACGGGGCATGTGTGGCTTGCTTTTATAATTTGACCTTTGTTCTTGCTGATTGCATACATGTTCCTTTTCCCTTAAAGCATATGCACTAACAAAGAGAGTGGAGGGGAGAGAATGGCGAGAAGTTGGAAGAAATGAGTCTGGTATTCCAAATTACCCAAAGACATACAATCCACCAATGGATAACTCACAGTACCCTGGGAATTTAGCAGTAAACTACCAATGTTCATGCTTGCTTTATCATAATAACCCCTTAAGTTTAGGTCGCATGGCTAAAGTTTACAAAGCACTTTTACATTAAAGTACTCATTTGTTTCTGACAACATTCTGAAAGATATGAAGCATATTTTACCTTGCTTTGTTTTACCTTTAAATAATGTAAAAAGCAGCCACATACATACAAACAAAGCAAAAATTAGCACCTTGATGCACACTTGTACTTTCGGTACTCCACGGTGTTGTGGTCTTTTCCCACCCCATCCCCTCCCCCACCCCACACGCTGTAGCACCACGCTAAAGGAAGCCATTTCTTCCTTTTATATGTATTTCAAAAAGCATCTTTTTATTTTAGTTTTTTTTTTTTTTTTTTTTTTTTTTGTGGTACACAGGCCTCTCACTGCTGTGGCCTCTCCCGTTGCAGAGCACAGGCTCCGGATGCACAGGCTCAGCGGCCGTGGCTCACGGGCCCAGCCGCTCCGCGGCATGTGGAATCTTCCCGGAGCGGGGCATAAACCCGTGTCCCCTGCATCGGCAGGCAGAGTCTCAACCACTGCGCTACCGGGGAAGCCCTTTATTTTAGTTTTTTAAACTGTATGAAGTGGGCATCATGCGACATAATATCTTTGTGTCTGACTTTTTAAACTTAATTTTATATTGCTAAATTTCATTCATATTGTTGAATGCAGCTGTAGTATATTCCTTTTTCCTGCCAAATAATATTTCATTATATGGCTGACTATATACCACAGTCTACTCATCCACTTCTCCCTCAGTGGGTACTTGAGTTGTTTACATTCTTGCTACTGAACAGCACTGCTATGGATACTCTTATGCATATATCCTGGTACACACGTGTAGGTGTATCTCTTGGAATTATCAGCAGTGCAATTTGAAGGAAAGAGAGGAAGTGAATGTTTAACTTTACACGATAACGTCAAACTGTTTTATAAAGTGAGTGTACCAAATTACCTGCCCACCAGCAGAGTGTAGGCATCCCCATCACTCCATATCCTTTCTAACAATGAGGTTGACCCAAATGACTGAGCGGGGTAAAACATGTCTCAAACCAGCATCCTGTGAGCCAAACCAGGCTACCTGTCTTGCAAAGTATTTTACTAGTTGCTTGTTTATTTCATTTAATTTGACTTTGAAAGTCTTTGGATGGACAGATACTTTTGTCCATCACAGTCCCAACTTATTCCCTAATGTCTTATACATGGGCTAATTCACACATTTTTATTATCACCTGGCCTCTATAGGCATTTGAGTTTGAGATCCCTGTGATTCATAAAGTCTGTGAATTTAGACTATGGAAGAGTAGTGAGTCCAAGAAAATATGCTCTCTAAAAGAATACAGGAAGAACTCAATCAAGTACCCTGAAGATTGTTGATAAATTTTCCCTAAAAACTGAAACTGTGGCTATTCTGCACCGAACAGGGTGATTTATAATCTAAAGAGTTAGTGAAATTCAAGTGACAGATGCAAATGGGATGGTACTGGAAATAAACAGTTGTTGTAGGCATGAGCTGCCACAATTAATCCTCACACCAATTCATAGAGGTATATATCATTCATCCCCATTTCAAAGCCAAAGAAAGTGAAGCATAGGGAAGGTTGTTGGCATCCCAAGCTAATACATACACAGGGGAGAGCTGGGATTTGAACTGACGGCTGAGTCCAAAACCCGTGCACCGCTCACCAGAACACACTGCCTCTAACACAGCACCACGTGCCTCTTCTCTGATCATCAGAATGCACACCAGTTCTATGCGAAGCACCAAGGTTAACCCCCAATGTCACTGCAAGGTAGTACAGCACTTGCTCCTTTTTTTAATAGAAGCAGGAAATCGAGGTCCAGAGAAGTTAAGGGGTTTGCCCAAGATCACCTGGGGAGTAGGTGAAGGTACAGAGATCCGAACATATTCTCCTCACACTAACACCAACTTCCTATTCCATACTGGCCGAGCTGCAAGTTCATACCAAAAGGCCCAAAGGGTGTCACTGCAAGCTGATACAATTTATTCTTCCTGAATAGAACCACAAGTCTCCTCACAACCAGGCACAGAAATTGATGGTCCCAGAAGGAGCAAGTTTGGGAGAGAACAGTTATATCTATACTGATCTAGATATGGGGCTGTACTTTGAGTATAATTATCCCCTTTGGAAGCCTACTAAAACAGGAGGCACATGCCAGAGCTTAGAGATTCACTAATCTTCCTAGAAAGGAGAGAAATGTCAAGAAAGTAGTCTTATAAAGAAAAGTAACATCCTCCCTAGAAACAATGACAGAGCGTGGGAACCCCTTCCATCAAGTTTTAATATGATGCCCTTCTCTTTCTCAAAGTAGGTTTGAGAGGTTGCAAAAATAAATTGATCACCTTTGAGAATAAATTAAACTTTGAATTTTTCCAATCCAGGTCAGCTTCCCTCCATGCTGGGTCTTAGTGAGGGTTATATTGTAGAGACCAGGAGAAACCTCCAACTTCATAATAATCCCCCAGAAGAGCCATCACTGGATCATTTACCAACAACAATTCTGACTCCGTATCTAGTCAGAGAGAGAATGTTCCTGAAAGACTGAGATGTCATTAGCAAAAGGGACTCCAAGCTTTAATGGAGGCTGTTTCTTTCCTCAGTGCCCCCCATCCTGGGGAAGTCATGGGACAATGACTCCTTGCCTTCCTTTAGGCACAGACTTAGACACAGAGGATGCAATGATGAATAAGATAGACTTTGCCCTCAAGATCGCACAGTCCACTGGGGAAGGCATATATAGAAATAGGCACAAATCAGAGAACCATGTACAATGTTAGAGGCATGCAGCCAGGCCTGAATATGAGGGGAACATGATTAGTACATTCAGTGGTGGAAAAATAAAAGCATACAGAAAAGGAGACTTAAGAGCTGAGTTTTCAGGATGGATGTAGTGCTCAGTTCTGTCCACTGGATTTCAAGCTTGTTTCTAGAACTGTCCTGAGTTATTTCTTCACCAGAAAGGCAGAGCAGTTATCTCCTGTGTGGCAGAGAATTAACACTTTCATTTGTAGAGGAACACCATTCAGTGGTACTAAGACTAAAGGGAAAATATATCCCCTTGAAAGGTATCCCTATAGATTGCAGTCCTTTTGCTATACTACATGAAGAAGAGAGATCTCCACCTAAGGGTTCTGCACCTACCTGGATTCGTTTCATGCCTATAGAGACAGGCTGAACTGATGATCTCCAATAGTGGCATCTGCCTCTTTATCTTTCTCTCTCTTACCCAGCAATAACAGCAAGCTTTTCTACTGTCTCAGAATCCACAAGTTCAAGCTGGCATCTCCATCTCCTGTGACCATCAGATCACCAGATGTGACTACCTCTGCTTTGCCCTCCAGAGGAAATACAGGTTAATTTGTTTTAAAGTAGTGGAGGAGCAAAGTAGTGGAAGAAAGTAATTGTCTTCACCTACTACCAGGCAATGTTAGCATCCCCACTCCTCCTGTCCCCCTCCCTCCCATCGAAGTCAACAAAGCCAGCCATTCCATCCTGAGTTGTCCCTTTCCCCTGCACTGTATGAAGTTAGCTACAGATGGCATGCACGGATTGATGCTCCAAAACTCCCCAGTGCCCACTATCAAGCTGGTTCCTAAATCCGTGGATGCAGCAGACTTCAAAGAGGAAGTTGTGTGATCACGCAGCATGAGCCTTGGCACAATGGAGTCTGGGCTGTGCCAGCGCCATGATGCCCAAGTCTCACCCGCTCTGATGCAGCACTCGGAATGGCATCTGGTTGCCTCACTGCCCACATGATGGGAGCCTGGTGCTGAGAGCCAAGTTACACTTTTTAATGCACCCTAGGTAGTAGGTAAAGAAATTCATGATAAAGTGAAGAGAAGGGAAAAGAAAACGATCAGGGAAAAAGTAGTTGAAGGATTTAGAGGAAACACAACCTTGAATAATTCCTTCTCTGCTCATTCATTTTCCTGTAAAAAGCTTCCAAAATGGGTCTTAAGTAGAGTCAGATGAGGAAGTGGAATAAAGTTTTCTGGAGGTCTTTCTCCCTTGAGAGTTTGTTTAACTGTTCCCAATATTCCTGCCCCAGTCATCCTAAATTCTGTCCCAGAGCACTTAACAATCATAATAATACTCATTTATTGATCTTTACTATGTTCCAAGTATTGGATAAAATATTTTATACTCTTTTTCTCATTTACTTCTCAGGCAAAGCTGAAGCCTGGTATTTCCTCCCAATTTTGCCAGGAGATAATACAGAGATGTTAAAGAAGTTGCCAGGATCACACAGCTCTTAAATGATGGAGCCAAGATTCAAACACACATCTGTAGGATTTCAAAACCTTATTCCTGAAGGATCTTGTCAACCTAAAGTAGCTGTAATAATAGAATCAAAAAGCATTACCTGAAGCTCCCTATCTTGGAGATATTTACATTTTAATAGCCTCTTTTTTTTAACATCTTTATTGGGGTATAATTGCTTTACAATGGTGTGTTAGTTTCTGCTTTATAACAAAGTAAATCAGCTATACATATACATATATCCCCACATCCCCTCCCTCTTGCGTCTCCCTCCCTCCCACCCTCCCTATCCGCCCCCTCCAGGTGGTCACAAAGCACCGAGCTGATCTCCCTGTGCTATGCAGCTGCTTCCCACTAGCTATTTTCCATTTGGTAGTGTATATATGTCCATACCACTCTCTCACTTTGTCCCAGTTTACCATTCCCCCTCCCCATGTCCTCAAGTCCATTATCTACGCCTGCGTCTTTATTCCTGTCCTGCCCCTAGGTTCTTCAGAAACACTTTTTTTTTTCTTAGATTCCATATATATGTGTTAGCATACAGTATTTGTTTTTCTCTTTCTGACTTACTTCACTCTGTATGACAGATTCTAGGTCTGTCCACCTCACTAAAAGTAACTAAGTTTCATTTCTTTTTATGATGTTTAATATTCTATTGTATATATGTGCCACATCTCCTTTATCCATTCATCTGTTGATGGACACTTAGGTTGCTTCCATGTCCTACCTACTGTAAATAGAGTTGCAATGAACACTGTGGTACATGACTCTTTTTGAATTATGGTTTTCTCAGGGTGTATGCCCAGTAGTGGGATTGCTGGGTCGTATGGTATTTTTTAATAATAAAACTAAAACTATTTTTAGTTTTTTAAGGAACCTCCATACTGTTCTCCATAGTGGCTGTATCAATTTACATTCCCACCAACAGTGCAAGGGGGTTCCCTTTTCTCCACACCCTCTCCAGTATTTGTTGTTTGTAGATTTTTTGATGATGGCCGTTCTGACTGGTGTGAGGTGATACCTCATTGTAGTTTTGATTTACGTTTCTCTAATAATTAGTGATGTTAAGCATCCTTTCATGTGTTTGTTGGCAGTCTGTATATCTGCTTTAGAGAAATGTCTATTTAGGTCTTCTGCCCATTTCTGGATTGGGTTGTTTGTTTTTTTGATGTTGAGCTGCATGAGCTACTTGTAACTTTTGGAGATTAATCCTTTGTCAGTTGCTTCATTTGCAAATATTTTCTCCCATTCTGAGGGTTGTCTTTTCATCTTGTTTATGGTTTCCTCTGTTGTGCAAAAGCTTTTAAGGTTCATTAGGTCCCATGTGTTTATTTTTGTTTTTATTTCCATTTCTCTAGGAGGTGGGTCAAAAAGGATCTTGCTGTGATTTATGTCATAGAGTGTTCTGCCTATGTTTTCCTCTAAGAGTTTTATAGTGTCTGGCCTTATATTTAGGTCTTTAATCCATTTTGAGCTTATTTTTGTGTATGGTGTTAGGGAGTGCTCTAATTGCATGCTTTTACATGTAGCTTTCCAGTTTTCCCAACACCACTTATTGAGGAGACTGTCTTTTCTCCATTGTATATTCTTGCCTCCTTTATCAAAAATAAGGCGACCATATGTGTGTGAGTTTAACTCTGGGCTTTCTATCCTGTTCCATTGATCTATATTTCTGTTTTTGTGCCAATACCATACTGTCTTGATTACTGTAGCTTTGTAGTATAGTCTGAAGTCAGGGAGCCTGATTCCTCCAGCTCGGTTTTTCTTTCTCAAGATTGCTTTAGCTGTTCAGGCTCTTTTGTGTCTCCATACAAATTGTGAAAATTTTTGTTCTAGTTCTGTGAAAAATGCCATTGGTAGTTTGATAGGGATTGCATTGAATCTGTAGGTTGCTTTGGGTAGTATAGTCATTTTCACAATGTTGATTCTTCCAATCCAAGAACATGGTATATCTCTCCATCTGTTGGTATCATCTTTAATTTCTTTCATCAGTGTCTTATACTTTTCTGCATACAGGTCTTTTGCCTCCTTAGGTAGGTTTATTCCTAGATATTTTATTCTTTTTGTTGCAGTGGTAAATGGGAGTGTTTCCTTAATTTCTCTTTCAGATTTTTCATCATTAGTGTATAGGAATGAAAGAGATTTCTGTGCATTGATTTTGTATCCTGCTACTTTACCAAATACATTGATTAGCTCTAGTAGTTTTCTGGTGGCATCTTTAGGATTCTCTATGTATAGTATCATGTCATTTGCAAATAGTTACAGCTTTATTTCTTCTTTTCCAATTTGAATTCCTTTTATTTCTTTATCTTCTCTGATTGCTGTGGCTAAAACTTCCAAAACTATGTTGAATAATAGTGGTGAGAGTGGACAACCTTGTCTTGTTCCTGATCTTAGAGGAAATGGTTTCAGTTTTTCACCATTGAGGACAATGTTGCCTGTGGGTTTGTCATATATGGCCTTTATTAAGTTGAGGTAAGTTCCCTCTATGCCTACTTTCTGGAGGGTTTTTTTCAAAAATGGGTGTTGAATTTTGTCAAAAGCTTTTTCTGCATCTATTGAGATGATCATATGTGTTTACTCCTTCAATTTGTTAATATGGTTTATCACATTGATTGATTTGTGTATACTGAAAAATCCTTGCATTCCTGGGATAAACCCCACTTGATCATGGTGTATGATCCTTTTAATATGCTGTTGGATTCTGTTTGCTAGTATTTTGTTGATGATTTTTGCATCTATGTTCATCAGTGATATTCACCTGCAGTTTTCTTTCTTTGTGACATCTTTGTCTAGTTTTGGTATCAGGGTGATGGTGGTCTCATAGAATGAGTTTGGGAGTGTTCCTCCCTCTGCTATATTTTGGAAGAATTTGAGAAGGATAGGTGTTAGCTCTTCTCTAGATGTTTGAGAGAATTCGCCTGTGAAGCCATCTGGTCCTGGGCTTTTGTTTGTTGGAAGATTTTTAATCACAGTCTCAATTTCAGTGCTTGTGATTCGTCCGCTTATATTTTCTATTTCTTCCTGGTTCAGTCTCGGAAGGTTGTGCTTTTCTAAGAATTTGTCCGTTTCTTCCAGGTTGTTCATTTTATTGGCATATAGTTGCTTGTAGTAATCTCTCATGATCCTTTGTATTTCTGCAGTGTCAGTTGTTACTTCTCCATTTGCATTTCTAATTCTATTGATTTGAGTCTTCTCCCTTTTTTTCTTGATGAGTCTGGCTAATGGCTTATCAATTTTGTTTATCTTCTCAAAGAACCAGCTTTTAGTTTTATTGATCTTTGTTATTGTTTCCTTCATTTCTTTTTCATTTATTTCTGATCTGATCTTTATGATTTCTTTCCTTCTGCTAACTTTGGGGTTCTTTTTGTTCTTTCTTTAATTGCTTTAGGTGTAAGGTTAGGTTGTTTATTTGAGATGTTTCTTGTTTCTTCTTAGGATTTTATTGCTATAAACTTCCCTCTTAGAACTGCTTTTGCTGCATCCCATAGGTTTTGGGTCGTCGTGTTTTCATTGTCATTTGTTTCTAGGTATTTTTTTATTTCCTTTTTGATTTCTTCAGTGGTCTCTTGGTTATTTAGTAGTGTATTGTTTAACTTCCATGTACTCATATTTTTTACAAATTTTTTTCCTGTAATTGATATCTAGTCTCATAGCATTGTGGTTGGAAAAGATACTTGACACTATTTCAATTTTCTTAAATTTACCAAGGCTTGATTTGTGACCCAAGATATGATCTATTTTGGAGAATATTCCATGAGCCTTGAGAAGAAAGTGTATTCTGTTGTTTTGGGATGGAATCCTATAAATATCAATTAAGTCCATCTTGTTTAATGTATCACTTAAAGCTTGTGTTTCCTTATTTATTTTCATTTTGGATGATCTGTCCATTGGTGAAAGTGGGGTGTTAAAGTCCCCTACTGTGATTGTGTTACTGTCTATTTCCCTTTTTATGGCTGTTAGCATTTGCCTTATGTATTGGGGTACTCCTATGTTGGGTGCATAAATATTTACAATTGTTATATCTTCTTCTTGGATTGATCCCTTGATCATTATGTAGTGGCCTTCTTTGTCTCCTGCAATAGTGTTTATTTTAAAGTCTATTTTGTCTGATATGAGAATTGCTACTCCAGCTTTCTTTTGATTTGCATTTGCATGGAATATCTTTTTCCATCCCCTCACTTTCAGTCTGTATGTGTCCCTAGGTCTGAAGTGGGTCTCTTGTAGACAGCATATATACGGTCTTGTTTTTGTATCCAGTCAGCCAGTCTATGTCTTGTGGTTGGAGCATTTAATCCATTTACATTTAAGGTAGTTATTGATATGTATATTCTTATTACCATTTTCTTAATTGTTTGGGGTTTGTTATTGTAGGTTTTTTTCCTTCTCTTGTGTTTCCTGCCTAGAGAAGTTCCTTTCGCATTTGTTGTAAAGCTGGTTTGGTGGTGCTGAATTCTCTTAGCTTTTGCCTGCCTGTAAAGGTTTTAATTTCTCTGTCAAATCTGAATGAGATCCTTGCCAGGTAGAGTAATCTTGGTTGTAGGTTTTTCCCTTTCATGACTTTAATTATGTCCTGCTACTCCCTTCTGGCTTGCAGAGTTTCTGCTGAAAGTTCAGCTGTTAATCTTACGGGGATTCCCATGTATGTTAATTGTTGTTTTTCCCTTGCTGCTTTTAATTTTTTTTCTTTGTATTTAATTTTTATAGTTTGATTAATATGTGTCTTGGTGTGTTTCTCCTTGGATTTATCCTGTATGGGAATCTCTGTGTTTCCTGGTGGCTATTTCCTTTCCCATATTAGGGAAGTTTTCAACTATAATCTCTTCAAACATTTTCTCAGTCCTTTTCTTTTTCTCTTCTTCTTCTGGGACCCCTATAATTCGAATGTTGGGATATTTAATGTTGTCCCAGAAGTCTCTGAGACTGTCCTCAATTCTTTTCATTCTTTTTTCTTTATTCTGCTCTGCAGTAGTTATTTCCACTATTTTATCTTCCAGGTCACTTATCCATTCTTCTGCCTCAGTTTTTCTGCTATTGATCCCTTCTAGAGGATTTTAAATTTCATTTATTGTGTTGTTCATCACCGTTTGTTTGCTCTTTAGTTCTTCTAGGTCCTTGTTAAATGTTTCTTTATTTTCTCTCTTCTATTTCCAAGATTTTGGATCTTCTATACTGTCACTGCTCTGAATTCTTTTTCAGGTAGACTGCCTATTTCCTCTTCATTTGTTTGGTCTGGTGAAGGAGCACTTCATCTGCTATGTGTTTCTCTGCCTTCTCATGTTGCTTAACTTACTGTGTTTTGGGTCTCCTTTTCACAGGCTGCAGGTTTGTAGTTCCCGTTGTTTTTGGTGTCTGCTCCCAGTGGCTAAAGTTGTTTCAGTGGGTTGTGTGGGCTTCCTGGTGGAGGGAACTTGTGCCTGTGTTCTGTTGGATGAGGCTGTATCTTGTCTTTCTGGTGGGCAGAACTGCATCTGATGGTGTATTTTGGAGTGTCTGTGACCTTACTGTGATTTTACGCAACCTCTCTGCTAATGGGTGGGGTCATGTTCTTGTCTTGCTAGTTGTTTGGCATAGGGTGTCCAGCACTGTTACTTGCTTGTTGTTGACTGGAGCTGGGTCTTAGTGTTGAGATGGAGATCTCTGGGAGAGCTTTCGCCGTTTGATATTACATGGAGTAATAGCCTATCTCTTACTGAGGCTTCAATGAGAGATGAAATAAGTTGCTTGTAATGCTATTTGGAACAGTGTAATAGGTCACAGAGGAAATACATGGGGTCAGGTGTGCCTCAAATAACAATGTGTCTCTCAACTCAATGTAACGAAGACAGACCAAACTGAAGGAAGGTTGAAGCTATTGTTTTGTATTTATTTCAATAAAAACTGTGTTTATTAGGAGTTATAACCAAGAGAAAGTTTGTTTATATATAGGAAAGTCTTCCCAGTGAAGGAGCCTGTGGAAGTTTAGTAGATGACTTCAACACACACATGACAACACAGACACACACACACACACACACACACACACTTAGCTCTCACTCCCCAGCCTGGAGGAGTTCATTCCCATCTGGTCAGAGAGAGATGAACAAAGTGATTTCCCAGGAAAACTCTTGGTCTCAACTTGTAACCTTTAACTTTGACTCAGAGTATTTCATTTTATTTCCCAAGACTTCCTAAAGACACACATGTAGTTTACATTTTCTGTCCTTAAAACAATATCAGATATGAAAAGTGGAGACTTCCATCACATTCTTTGAAAAGAAAAATATTTTCTCAGACCTGGGTCCAGAATGAGTTGTCCCACCATTAAAATTTGGAAATTCAACTGCCATCCTCCTCCAGGCTTCTAGGTCTCCCAACCCAAGATGACTTTCTGTCCTTCTAGACCAACCTATAGAGGAAATCATTTCCTGACAGTCTACCAAACATAACCCCTTGATAGGAAACAGCAGACCCAAAGACCTTCATTTGTCTGTGTCTCTCCCCTCCTGCTGTGGAGAGAAAGCTCATCTCCAGCCAAGGAAGAGACAAGTGTCACTGCCCCACTCCACTCCTGGGACTAGCAGAGGCTGGGATGCTGGTTTCCTCCTCAGATGCTCCCTCTCTCTCCCCCTTTCCTCCCAGAGCCCTCCTGAGGCTTTCCTACCAGAAAGGGAGAGGAAAGAAGGCAACAGCCCCAAAAGGACAACTCTAACATTCTATCAATCAGGATCCTGTCATATGCAAGCCAAGAAAGAAAAGAAATTTAAACAGGGCTTCAACATATTCTCATCCAGAGATATTCATCTAGCATGTGAGCTAGATGAATATGGATTTAGGTATTCCAGGGTTGCCTATCTGTGCCCGCTTCATCATTTTAGCACAGCCAGGAAGCCCTGAATACTCTAGTTCCATCCTATCAACAAAGCTATATGTTATCTGACAAATGCTTTCATAATTAACTAATAGTGACCCAAGGTCTGTTTTTTGTCCTAGGGGCATCTGCACTTAAGAAAAGATGCTCAAACTGGTCAATGTTTAACCTCAAAGCCAAAGTCCCTATTACAGCGTCCTACAAGACCCTTTGTAATGTGCCACCCCCACCCCCAGCCTCTCTGACCTCATTTCTTATGATTGCCCTCTTAGTTCCCCATTCATGCCTCTCCAGCATATGGTCTCCTTACTGAGTCTCCCATTTCATGGTCCTTGCCCTGGCTATTCTTTTTGACTGGATATGCACTCCTATATCACTCCCCATGCCTGTGCTCTCCCCAAACCCCCTTTACCCTGTACCATATTTTCTTCTTCCACAGCACTTGTTATTTTATAACATAATGCATACTTTACTGGCTTATTATTTTTATTGTTTCTTTTTCCTTTATCTTCATACCTTGCTAGAATGCAAACTCTATGACAGCAGGGTTTTTTGAGTTTTTTCATCACTCATATATCCCAAAATATCTAGGATAATGCCTGCCACATAATCGATGCTCAAGGAATGTTGGCTAAAGGGAATGCACCTCTAATGGAGGGATTTCAAATACTCTCTAGAACCAGATACTCACCCCCACCTGTATCCCAGGCAGTTAGGTTTACCCCAACATATGCCAAAACTCCAAAGAAGAGCAGACACCTATATTTCTTCTATTCCTCACAGCCTTAATCCTTAGTCCCCTTAGATCTATTTTCCTTTGCACATTTCACACTCTGCAACAAAAGACAAAGTGCATCCTCCCACTTTTTACCTCCTGATTCATTTCCCGTTATAGATTTAAAGAGCCCATAGCCCCTCAGTTTGCTTCTTTACCTGCTTGCAGTTCAGGCTCTTCTTCCCACTCCCTGTCTCTGGTTTTCCAGGGCTGCCTGCCACCTGGTTCTGCTTGGATGCTGAGCTCCTCTGCCTGACAACAGCCACCCCACACATCCCACTTGGCTCAGAGAGGCCCTTCTAGGGAAACTGGGACCCTAGCATAAAGTCATGTTCTTGAATACCTGAACACATTTAAATCAACAGTAACAAGCTCTCTGTTCCAACAGGAAAAAAGTTTAAAAAAGAGGATGACTCACAATTATGCCTCTCTTTGTTCTGAGCATCAGGACTAACCTTGAATTTGTGCATCAATATGACAAGAACAAAACATGTAAAAACCTGAAGCCACAATGATGACAAACTGTCCCCAAATTGCACATGTGTTTTGCAGAAAATTTCTCCTGGTCTAACTCTTTCTGACAGCAAAAATCAAATGATACTTTACTTTTCAACAGCTACTCAATCTCAAAGCTGGGCAGCCATTTCTTAAACTGTCAACAGCCACCCTGCCAACTTTATAGCATGTAAACTCTGAACGCTCCAGATTGAGGCAAGTCTGATGGGCACGTGCGGCATGCTCCGCAGGCTCTTTAAGTCTGTGAAACTTCAGCATCCACATTAATCACAAACTCCTCCCACTGAAACTCACCATTCCTCATTTTGCAGGACCCACCTGTCTTAAACTTCATAGTTTATTCTCTGCCCTCCCATCCCACAATATAAAAATAATACCTACCACATGCATATCACCTTATAGATTCCAGAGTACATTTACATGCATACCCTAATTTTACTCCCGTATGAACACTGCAGAGTGGGCATTACTGTCCCCATGTTCTAGAAGCAGTAGTAACTAAAATATAAGGGAGTATGCAAGGCTCACAGCTGGGACATGGAAGGGTTAGGTTTGAACCCAGGCCCTGGATTCCACAGCTAGGATTCAGCCCTCTCATCTCTGCTGTCTGACTCAGTCACTCAGCATTCTTTAGCTCCCAGCCAATAAATACTTCTCTTTTCAGGCTGCAAATGTTCTTTTCCTCATCCTAACTGCATATCAATACCGTCCCATTCATGGACATGCAATGCACCTACTTCAGGTTCAGGCACCATACAGACCTCCTCTGCTCTTTCTCCCTTCCTCCTTTGTGCTCTCGATCCACACCTTGACTATTGCACTTCTTGTTTTGCAGTTACTTGCTTGTGCATCGCTCTCCTCCTAAGGGCTCCTCCAGGACAGGGACAGTGTCTTACTCAGCTCTATTGCCCCAGATTTTAGCACTGTACTTGATATGAAAGTTTTCAATAAAGATATGTAATCTTTGAGATGTCGAATGAATGACAATTATGTCCAAGAGAAGAGGGAGCATTCCCTTCTATTCCAGATCCAAACTCCATCTCTGGCCCACTTGCACTCTCCCAGCTACATGCACCCCTCCAGAGCTCACCAGGCAGAGGCAACCTGAACAGTTACAACTCACTTTGGGATCTAAAGTCTCAGGGGCCCCACCGTATTTCTGTTCCAAGAGTCTTTGAGAAAACACAGAGAAGTGAAGACCTGATGAAGTTGACAGGGACAAAAACACAGAAATAGAAGGAAGAAAAGCTCTCAAGAGGGCAGAGGAGGGATGGCAGATGCCAGGAGGAGCATCCACTACATGTCCAGTCCTAACCCTGATGTGGCAGATCCGCAGAAGTCTCTGTACTAAGAGTGATCAAACTCTGAGTTCCCTACGAGGAGGGCCATGGCTGAGTCAAGAAAAGGCTTACGTTTCTATCTGGAATTGTCTTCTCTGTAAGCAAAAGAATCCCATGCTCCCTGAAAAGTGGCCCAGCTGTAGTTGTTTTTACCTCCATAAAGCTTCACTCTCAGTCCTTCTTCCAGTAGGGGCCTCTCTTCTAAACACACACACACACACACACACACACACACACACACACACACCACATTCCATTTCCTGGGACCAAGCTCAAATATCTACCACAGTGATATGACCTGGAGTCTTCTCAGCTGTCTGTATAAGTCAATTAAGTTTAATTTATGTGCTAAGCCCTCCTATGTATCAAGCAATGTTCAGGGCATACAAACCTGAATAAACATGGCTCCTGTCCACATAGAGCTCTCAGTCTAGTAGGTCAGATGAACCCATATAGAAGTTAAGGAAGCTGTAACAAGCAATAGAGATGCTGTAGGATTAAGGGAAGGGAGGAATTAATTCCACTTGAAGAGGATCAGAACCCCTGGTGCAGTAGGTGAGTTGAGCTAGGCTTGGAAAGTTGCCATTAGGGTCACTTTGGGGGTAAGACCTAAGGGTCTCCATGTAGAACCCCTGTCACTGTCATGACCTCCACTACAGGGAACAACACAGACAGGACTAGTACGCTCTCCCAAGAGCAGTAAAAGTCAATCAGGAAGCCTCAAAGCAATGTATATGGGTTTGGGTTCCTCCATTTTTTGAACTGGGGAAGATGCCTGTCCACTAAATCATGCATGGAGCAATGCTAACTCACTTGGTAACTGTGAAAACTTAAGATATAAAATGAGAGCCTGAATATTGAATGCTTAGAACAGCACCTAGATGATACCACCCAGTAACACCTTATTTTTTCTTACCAGCACCATCTTACACTCTTTAATATTTACTTTCAAACTTGATGCCCAGTGCCAGTCCCTGTTCTCAGTCTTTGTATCAAATCTAAATACACGAACTTCAATAAGAAATTGTGATTTGGGGCAATGTTCCATGGGAATAGTGGCTCTTGGGACCTATCAGGAAATGGAGAGAATACTTCCACACTGCTTTGCACAGGGTGCAAATAAGTGAGAATAGTGGGAAGCAGTGTTGCCAGAGGTTTGGGAGATCAGAGCACGTGGGGCTATAAATTGCCAGAGCCAAGGACTTTCAATTGGATGGTGCCGGCAGCGTGTACCATTGAAGGTGCCTGAGGAGTCAATTGATCTGATCAGCTCTCTGCTGCCTTTCCTGAGACCTGTGTCCTCGCTCCAGGAAGTAACCACCCTGCAAGGAAAGTAGTGTTCATCCTATTCTTAAAAGATGAGGAAGACCTTTGCTGCCTCTGTGGTCTACACTCTATCTGAGCACCTGGAACTTGGTCTCTGTGCAGTTATCTCTGAGGGCCTTCAATGCCAAGTACTCAACTAGACTTTGAACACTGACAGGTGAGCACTGATGTGGCGTCCCAGCCCCTGGTGAGAGGACCAACAGGCCTGCCTGTGCAGTGCCTTCAGCCTAACAGCTTTCAGGTCTCCAGATGACTCAAGCCCAGCAAATATACTGGGTACTCCTTTTGTTCATAACACGTATTCTCCATCTTCCCTGAAAGCTCCCCAAAGAGAATGCATTGCTACTCAGTGAAATGGAGTCATTTTCATTACAAATGTATGGAATTGGCCAAACCATTGGGATGGGTTACCACTGAGCCACACATATTCCCTTTTCCAGCCCAAATGGTAACATGTGTTAGCTAGTGGTGGGCCATGAGTAAGCCACCCTTGCCATGGAAGGGCATTCAAGTGAAAGCAAGTAAACGCTAATCATTAGAGGGAAGAATGAATAGTGGTGTGGCCAATCTTGCTCTTTCAAAAGAGAAAATGCGGGCTTCCCTGGTGGTGCAGTGGTTGAGAGTCCGCCTGCCGATGCAGGGGACGCAGGTTCGTGCCCTGGTCCGGGAAGATCCCACATGCCACGGAGCGGCTGGGCCCGTGAGCCATGGCCGCTGAGCCTGCGCATCCGGAGCCTGTGCTCCACAACGGGAGAGGCCACAAGAGTGAGAGGTCCGCGTACCAAAAAAAGAAAAAAAAAAGAGGAAAAGTAAGTTGATGTTACTTTGCTAATTACATTCAAGTTCTCCTGCATCCTGACATCTCTGGATTAGTGAGCTTGGGTGGAGCTGGAGCCGAAACTGTGAAGTCTGTAGAAGTAAAACTTTGTTCTGGTTTCTGGGTTATCAGGGACTAGAGAGTGTTTCCATGGCAAAATAGATAATCAGATACTTACAGGGAACATATTTTTAATGTAAAACTTGGACATATGGTTTGACAAGTATGAGTGTACTTTGGAAAATATACGAAAAAAAGAAAACATTTAAAATTGGGGCTGTTCCTGAAGAAGCTTTGGCATGTGGTCACCTTCACACAGTGCCCTCACTAAAGAGGAATACAGTATATATAAGCCAGGATAAGCCAATTAACACAAATCACTAATTACAACTCTGGTTAACCTAAGATCTACATGTAAGAATTCATCAGCACTGCTCAGCCAAGCCTCTTTGTGACTCTCAGCAGCTAAGCTAGTCACTCAGAAGTCTCAGCATCCTGCAAATAAGGGAGCCTTCATCTCTGTGTGTTAGGAAGAAAACTCTGGCCAGTGCAGCACTTGGGGGCAGACTCAGAAGCTGATCAAGTTAAAGGGAGAATTACATACTGTCCTCCCAGAGATATTACCCTGAAGGATTTATCCATCTTTTTTTGTGCAGTTTTTTTTAGATCAGGATAAAGTAACCGCTTTCCTTGCTACCTAAGAATTATTTTATTCTCATCTACAAAATGCATAGGTGGTCTTGATTACCCCAATACACACATAGATACACCTCCTTCACAACCCCTCTCTCGCACGCTCTCTCTCTCTCTCTCTCTCTCTCTCACACACACACACACACACACGGATGTAAGAGCAGACTCCATTTGGTTGTAGTTCCTGGGAGGGATGCGAAATGGAGCCAGATTTGCATAGGACGCCAGACAAGCCCTCCGGCCCCTGAAATATCACACCTGTCTCCTGCCAGTACTCAGAGTGCCATCTGCTTCCCCAGGAAAGCCAGACATAAGGCCCCCTCTTTATGCCTTTGGTAGATGATGAGAAAACCTGGCATGGGGAGCCTTAATTGCTCAAAAATAACTCCGTGGTACGTAACATACAGTTACATGAAGATCTGAAGAGAAAGCCTTGGCAGTCTTTTTACAAACATTCAGATAATGGTTGGGGCATGCAAAAGGGAAACTATTTAAGGACTCAACCTCATCCCAAGTTATTTCTACTGCCAACAACTCTACAAGTGAGGTTCTGGGTGTGTGGTAGAAAGTCCCACAAAAAAGGCATGGGAAGCATCCAGGCAGGATTGTATTTTTTCATCTACCTCACTCCGAGGTTGCGATGCTCTCCTAAAGCTTTTTTTACCACCTCACATAAATAATTTTACTCCTTGATGCTACTTTTAAAATATAGTTCTATCTCTAGTTATGACGGCAGAGCAGAGGGAAATTCCCTCTCTCAGGCTGGTATAGCAGTGTCTGTGCAGAGACCAGCCACATAAAACAGGGAGGTGTGACAGAAGCAGCATGGTTTCCAGTGTGGAAAGACAGCACAGGACAGTCTTAAGGCAAGAGGACAGACTAGGGTAGAGTTTGTCAATGGTGGCCCTCTTGACACCTTGGGCTGGATGATCCTTTGCCATAGGGAGTTTTTCTGTGCATGGTGGGATGTTTAGCAGCATCCCTAGCCTCAATCCAGCAATACCCCTCCCCCAGTATGACAACGAAAAATATCTTCAGACGTCAAATGTCTCGTGGGGAGCAGAATCACCCCTTTGGATAGTCTCTCTAGGTCTCCTTAAAGCCCATTGGGGTATGTAGGTGGTAGAGAGAGTTCTGACGGCATAGCATTTAACACAGAGAATGATACTCACTTGTTTATGAGTCTATGTCTCCCATTACATTGCATTTTTGTGAGGACAGAGACCATCTCCATCTGAGTACTGCTATCTCTGCAGCCCGTGGCCTGGTGCCAGGCACAAGTGTTAAAGGAAAGAATCAGTGACTGGACGAATGGCAGGTGGGATCCAGTCTCCTTCCCAATCCCGAGCTCCCTGTGTCAAGTGCTGTGGCCTTGTGTTGGTGGTGGCTGCAGGGAGGGATATCTTCAGAAAATTAATAAGATAAATGACTAAATAAATGGAACCTCTTGTCTAAAGAACACAGAGATAAGGTAAATCATTTTGAGTCCTAGGAAAATTATCTCTAGCATCCTGCCCCGGTCTCTCCATTCAGCCAGAAAACACGTTAATTTATCTTGTGAAATTTTTCATCCACCAGACAAACATTAAATATTTCTCCGTTTTTTAAAAAAAATATTCTTCTCTCTACGAAGGTGGGTTGGCTCTCAACTCATTGGAATAAAAGCTCCATTAGCCTCACTGCATGTAAGGCTTGTGAGGTTGGCCTGGATTCAGGGCCAGCAGAAGGATAAAGAAATCTGACACTCATTCTTCACATAATTAGAGTTGGTAAAATAAACTGTGCTCATTTCATTAAAGGAATGGATCCATCAGGCCCAGGACAGGGTGGAAAATCCATGTTCACAGTACCAGCCTTTTGTCTCAAATTAACCCCAGCTGATAAAAAAGGTTCCTGTGGAGTCATTGGGGAGTATTCCTGCACCCCACCCTACCCCTGGGCCTTCATGCCTTTTCATCTCTGAGTCCACATAGTTTTTCTCAGCTGGTGCAAACCCAGCAAACACTACATACAGTTGTCTGCTTATACATGACACATGTTCTCCAAATCCCTGCATAGGAAGTTTCTCTCCTTCTGTAACATGATGTCGTTTGCCAGCAAGTATCCAGGAATCCACCCCTGGCCAAGAAGGCATTGCTTTTTCATGCATATCAGAAGGCAAGAGGGGACTGCACTGAAAAACCCAAACTGTTGACCAGCCTTGGGACAAGTAGCAACAGGAATGCTATCGCTGATGGGGAACCAACAGAATAATCAGCAATAATGAAATAAATTCTTTTTGAAAAGTAAACAGCCCCTCCTAAATTCATATTATGGTTCTTACCTATGTTAATATCCTCTTCTTACCCAACCCAGCTTTCAAAAAGCCAAGGTCTTGGAAACTTTCAACGGTCTTGCATTACTGACCAAAACCTGTGTGGTCTCCTTCTCTGCCATCCTCTCTATCATGCCCTCACTTTGACTAACTTAAAATTAGTATAAATTTCCTCTAGGAGGGAGAGGAAGGCAAGCGAGTGAATGAGACAGGCTTAGGTAACAGACAAGCAAGGTCATCACTGGCCATGGAAAAATATCTCAAGCAAGAGGTAAGAAAGGAGCCAGAAGAATAGTATAGGACCTCCGGGAAGGAAAAACAGTTTTTGAAATTGACAGGCTGGGGACGAGGTTAGGGAAGCAGAAGTTGTTTTGTCCAGAGGTGCCAGAGTGCAGCCCGGCAGTCTCCCCTCATCAAGTACTTGCAGGGTTCTGATGTGCTGGTGTGCAAGGTGGTCCCCAATCCTGGAAGAGACAAGGAAATGGCCAAGGCTACAATATAAGCTAACGAGGGGACTTCCCTGCTGATGAGGGCTGTGACACTCGGCTTTCTCCATTTCCAGGGTCTTCAAGATCAGGAGACTCCGTCTTCCATCAGGGAAAAACAATACTGAGCTAGCCCGGGTGGATTCTTAGAAGCATGGTAACTCTAGGAAGCTACGAAAGTCCAGGGGCTATTCCCAGGGCAGGAAGTAACACCCAAGCAGACTAAGATGGGGAAGGTGGTGCTAGAGGGAGTCTGGCTCTGTCCAGTGATTGCGCTCTTCAACCCAGCCTGGGTCTCCTCCGGCTTCAGCATGTTCTGAGTGGCTGGTGTATTTCCCCATAGTCCTGGTGGATATATTTTGCGGTGTTTTCTTTTTCATCGTCTCACTGATAGAAATGTGTGTGTGTGTGAGAGAGCACACGTGGTTTTTCTTGGTCTTTTGCCCCTTGGGAAGGTTTTCAGAGATATTTCTGCGAGTGTAGAAGCTTGAGTAGAGACAGGGAACAGAGGGAGACGGCTTGGGGGTTGGGGGGGATCTACTCACGGCTGAGACTTGGCTTCTGCCTGAACTCAGCTGCTTGGCATCCATGACGTCTCTGCTGTTAAGCTCACAGGAGAGCTTGGGGCAGCTCCTCTTCCCTGCTGTTCTCTGCACACCCTCCTCCCTCGCTCCCTCCTCACCCCCTTCCATTCCCTGCTCTCCTTCTCTCCTCTGGTTTCTTCAATTTCAATGAGTTTATTGGCATGACGAATGTTGCCAAAGCCAATAGTCCTGAGTCTCAGTGTCTGGGGATGGATTTCACAGTGGGAAGGGGGTGACCGGGGCCTTGCACCACATTCCCACTGTAGGTTTCTGCTTCAGTCTGAGCTGGTGGCAGGCTACCAGGAACCTTGTTCACTAGGATTTCCAGTCTCAGCTGAACTCACCAACCTTGTCTCCAGACAGGGAGAAAGTTATTATGGCAGAGGTCATGTTTGGAGCCTCAGGTCAGGGGGAGGGAGTGGGGGGGAGCTTCAAGTTTATGTTTTCAAGGAGCAGTTTATAAATAAACCCCTCACTGTCTTATATAAACTGTGCTGCTAAAACTTCAGTCCCCCACTGACACTGCAAATTCACAGACTGGGGCCAGGGTGACAAAGACAGGCGGTGCTCAATCCAGGCGTTCACAGGAGATTAGTAAGGGTCTTTGATGGTTTTCTGAGCATGAAAGAGTTTTATCTTTCTCCATACCCACCTCCCCCTGCAACATACACACAAGAACAGTTTGGAGTAGGCAAGAGAAGATAGATACTGTTACAACCCGAGCCTCAAACATCCATCTCAAATGAGTTCTAGCTAAGGAAATCTCCTTCCTAATGAACGAACCTTATGAGGCTTATCAAACTTCTATTTTCTCTGTCTCTCTCTCTTTTTATCTCTTTCTCATTGTCTCAACCACACATACATACACACACACACACACACACACACACACACTCACCCCTTGTCAGGACAGCAGACTTTCCCCTCCAGGGTGCCTTAGTTGATGGAGAGTTCTACTTGCAATGAAAATCAACTTTGGAAAACATCACAGCAAGGGACTTTTTTCCTGGCTGCCCCAAGATCGATCTGGTCCATAGGATGCCCCAGATCATTGCATTCGGTAATTTCATTCTGCTTATGATCTATTTCTTATACGATCAATATGATAAATGCGAGGGAGAGCAATGTGGGTTACGGCCCGACGCTGGTGAAGTGAGGAGGAGAAGGGAGTGCTGGGCTGCCGCGCTGTGTGTCTCATGAAGCAGAAAAGCAATTCAGTCAGACTAAAAGCTACAGACAAGGCGGTATGTTCTCAGTGATAAATGCAAATGATGTGACTACCTTTCCCCCAGTGCAAATGGGGTTGGAGCTGGGAGGGGAGAAAAGCCCCACTGTCTGGGATCACAGCATTCCCTTAGGAACCCCTGGGAAATCTGCACAAGGCAAGCACATGGTGTGAGAGTGGGGATGCTGGGAGGGAAGAGCTAGAGTTTGTTACATAATCAGTGCTAATGGCAAGCCCCCTCCCTGTTCCTGACCCAGACATGCTGCTGAGTATTGCCATTTTTAAAGCATAGTACAACAGAATCAGGCATCCAGTGAGTGGAGAGCCACAAGGAAATCTCAGACAGTGCACCGATCCATGAGAACCCTACCATCTTCTCTGAGCATTAGAGTTCCCTTTGGCCACAGGTCATATTAGGTAACAATCCATTTCACTGCCTGCATTGTTATTTTGTGCCAGGGTCTTCTGCTATCCCACATGAGCTGTTGTACCTAGGTGTCCTTGAACAAGCCATTGAATTCTCTGCATCCAAGTTTCATCATCTATTAAAGGGAATCCATTCTATCTCTGCTGCTGTTGGAGAGTATCTTTATGAGGATGGAATGAAATAATGTAGATAACTTCTAAAAGCATATAGGACTTCCCTAGTGGCGCAGTGGTTGGGAGTCCGCCTGCCGATGCAGGGGACACGGGTTCGTGCCCCAGTCCGGGAAGATCCCACATGCCGTGAAGCGGCTGGGCCCGTGAGCCATGGCCGCTGAGCCTGTGCATCCGGAGCCTGTGCTCCACAGCGGGAGAGACCACAGCAGTGAGAGGCCCGCATACCACACACACACACAAAAAAACATATAATATGCCCAGAGTGTGAGGTATTGATTGTGGTAGACACTGGGAAGCCTGGAAAAGAAGAAAGAGAGGGCACTGCCCTCAGAAAGCTTAGAGATGGATAGGGAAGATGGGTCAAATTCATGAAAAAGAGAAGCAAGACAAGTTCACACAGAAGAAAGAGTCCTAGACCAGGAGATGCAAACCCTGAGTTGTAAGTAGGGCTCTACCAGTCCCCCATCGCATGATTGTACAAGTTCCTTCCCCTCTCTGGGCCTCAGTTTCCCCAAAGGAGTATGTTGGATAATCTCCAAGGCCACCCTGGGCTCTGATTTTTTGTAATGTCATAACAAATTGAGCCCTATTGCAGATGCAGATATGAAAAAGTGATCTGAGCTCCAGGAGGAAATGAAACAGAGAGATTTTAGAACAGGGGAAGGGCACGCTTTGGCAAAATGGAATGACAAGGACATTCCAAATGTGGAAATCAACCTGGCTAAGCTTCCAAAGTGGGAGTGGGCATGTCCCAGTCAAGCATGTTCAAAGATTTCAGGTGGTTGGATCCTAGAGAAGAAGAGTAAGGAGAAAGGTCAAAGGGCATGGAAAATACTTTTGGCTTCTGAGCTCTTGTCTGGGATGAGGGAAGATGGGGAGGCAGGAAGGGACGGAGCTGTCAGGATGGCTGGGCTCTTCACAGGAGCTGAGAGGAGCCTGACCTGCTGCCTTATCACCCTCCCATCTGTATCAAAAGGACCATCACACTCAGGATCTCCCAGGAGGAATGCTTTGTCACCACGACGCTGCTGTTTCTTGTGTCCTTTCAGGAAATTCAATTTGAAGTTGCTCAACCCTGCTAGTGTTTGATCCCTTGCAGACACTCTCCCGCTCCTGCTGCAGAAAGCCTGAGGTGGGTGCAGGGAAGGTAGGCAAGGGAGGGAGTGTGGTGGGTGGAGCAGTCATGGTAAGACGGGTTCCAGCAACTCTGCGTCGGTGGTGATCCTCTGCCCTCCCACCCCTCCCGCTGCAAGGAAGTCTGTTCTCTGGAGAGAGGCAGACAGAAGGCCCCTTCTATTTTCTCATCTAGATGGCAGAGGCTGGGTTGAGATCTCTATTGGGAACGTTGATTAAGTAGCCATTGTGCCAAGGGCAGAACTGGGAACTGTAATCCCACTGATAACCAAGCCATTCATGGCCCATGTGAAAATGGTCAGGACAGCTCATCTGGACATTTTCCATTTGCAAGAGGACAAGGGAAATTGTATTCCTAATATGTACTGTTTACCAAAGGTATATCTTAGATTTTATTAAAGGTGACCATTCATGTGTTCATTTAGCATACTTTCACCCCTTAAGAAGGGAGCCCCAAAGCACAAAATTATTGCATCCTTTTCAATAGCTGAGATGGCTGAGGCCTGTCCAGGGTCAGACAGATGGTAATTAGAAGACCCACAGGTCTAGACCAGTTTGGGAGGTCCGTGGCTTTTGAAGGAGATGGGGGCCCGGTTGGGAGACCATACGCAGCTGTTCAGCCACATGCAGCTGTTTACCGATTAAAAGAAGAAATAAAACTTTAAAAATGGAAACTACTTATTTTAGCTCAAGTTTTCTCATCTCCTCTGCATTCAAATATCTCAACAAGTGTGAAGTTCAGAAGGGAGCATAGTGTGGTGTCAAGGATCAGAGGGCAAGGCCCACCCCCTTTGGCTTTCATGACATGAGTTGTCTAGACAGAGCACATCTGCTCCCTTATCAGTGACTGAGGATCACCAGCAAAGCAAAATCATTTCATGGGCTTGTGTGTTCAGAAGCTGGAGCTGGTGTATTAAATTAAGAATATGAAAATCAACAACAAAAAAACAAACAATCCAATTAAAGACTAGGCAGAGGCTCTGAATAGACATTTTTCCAAAGAAGACATACAAATGGCCAACAGACACATGAAAAAATGTTCAACATCATGAATCTTTGGGGAAATGCGAATCAAAACTATAATGCTATATCACTTCACAACCATTAGAATGGCTATGATCAAAAAGACAGCAAATAGCAAGTGTTGGCAAGGATGCAGAGAAAGGGAACCCTCATGCACTGTTGGTGCGGATGTAAATTGGTGCACCCACTATGGAAAACAGTATGAAGTTTCCTCAAAGAATTAAGAATAGGACAACTATATGATCCAGGAATTCCACTTCTGGGTGTTTATCCGAAGAATATGAAAACTTTAATTCAAAAAAAATATGTACCTCTATGTTGATCACAGCATTATTTACAGTAGCCAAGGTATGGAAATAGCTTAAATGCCTATCGATGGATGATTGGATAAAGAAGATGTGGTCTAGGGCTTCCCTCGTGGCGCAGTGGTTGGGAGTCCACCTGCCGATGCAGGGAACACGGGTTCTTGTCCTGGTCCAGGAAGATCCCTCATGCCGCGGAGCTGCTGGGCCCGTGAGCCATGGCCGTTGAGATTGCGTGTCTGGAGCCTATGCTCCACAACGGGAGAGGCCACAACAGTGAGAGGCCTGCGTACCGCAAAAAAATTAAAAAAAAGAAGATGTGGTCTATATATACAATGGAATACTACTCAGCCATAAAAAAGATGAAATCTGGCCATTTGTGACAATGCGGAGAAAACTGGAGGGTATCATTCTAAGTGAGTAAGTCAGATAGAAAAGGACAAATACCATATGATTTCACTCATATGTGGAATAATAAACAAATAAATAAACAAACAAATAAAACAGAACAAAAACACAGAGATGCAGAGAACACATTAGTGGTTACCAGAGAGAAAAGGTGGGGTGGAGGGAGTGTGAAATGTAAAAAGGGGGTCAATTCTGTGTTGATGGATGGAAACTAAACTTTCGGTGATGAGTACACTGTAGGGTATACAGAAGCCAAAATATAATGTTGTAACATGAAACTTATATAATGTTATAAAAAAAAAAGTCACCTCAATAATAAAGCAAAATAAAATAAAATATAAAATAAAATAAAATAAAATAAAATTGGAAATATGCAGATATGACCAGCTGAAGGAGGAGGCACCTATATGTGGTCAGCAAGTAGCTCCCTCAGCATCAGAGCTCCCACTTTAGGGCAGTGAGAACTCGGTGGTCCTTTTGATTGAAGGTGCAATTTCAATAAACCCACACAAAGGAAGTAAAGCGAAAAAATTTGTTACTTACAGATCCCAGAAATGGGGAGGGGAGCGCAAAACGAGCCTAGGCAAGGGCAGTCCTTCATCCCTGCATCCCAGGTCACAGGTCACAGGCAAGCGAGCAGAAAATAGAGAGCAAGGTAGCAAGCGCCTATTACTTATATGGTGGTTGGGATGGAGGTCACTAACTTTTCATAGGCTCAACTCTAAGTGGTTATTTTAAAAGGTGCCCCAGGTAAAGCAAAGCAGGAACTTTGGGCAGGAATCCTAAGCTCGGGTCCTTATCTAAATGTCCAGACTCAGAGTGAGCAGGGTTGTCATCCTGTAAAATGCCCAGGCAGCAACTCAAAAGAGTTGTTCCTCCTGTCCCAGCTTCCAGCTCAAAAAGGGAGAAATACTGTTCTTCCCCCACCTTCTCCACCTCTGAGTTCCTTTTCTACTTAAACTTCTTTGGGTTTTCAACCTTGAAGAGATTTCTGACTTGCTCTTTGCCAGAAGCCCAGGTTTCTCTTTTTTGGTTGGTAATGAGCTCCAGTCACATGAAAAGCCAGAGCCTGCTTCGGAGCCATCTGGGCAAATCCCAGGCAACCCTTCTTCCAGTGCCATTTGCCTGAGAATTCCTCTCAAGCCCCCAGAAAACTTAGACTCTGCTCCCTCCAGACCACTCTCAATGCTCCAGAATAAGTCAAATACCAAAAACCAATGGGAATTTTCCAGTGGAAAGACTTCCAATCTCACCAAAGACTTAAATTACCTTTCCATAATTGGGAAAGTCCACCAAATAGCAGAGAAATGATCTCTTTCTCTTTCCCCTGGCTTGCCAATTGAAACACTGTCTGCTCCCAATCCAAGTCATGTCACGAGCCCTCTTCCCAAAGAGCTCAACTCCAGTAATTGGAAGCAGCCCTGCCTCGCCTTTGGTCTTGGGTATTTTCATCATCGGATTGTTCCAGCCAAGACATACATTTTGCCAAGGAAAACTTTCCTTTGAAACCTCCATCTTATCCAAACAGAGAGTTGAAATTGACTCTTGGCATGCTCCAAAGATAGTCCTGAGTTAGGAAAAATAGTACATATGTGTCAGCTAATCTATGAGATTGTCCCCAATCTGAAAAAAAAAAAAAAAAAAAAAAGCAGCCTTGCACATGAACTCATCTCTACTTCCTATAGCTGATAAAGCCAGTGCACCTGCAAAGCTTCAGAGCCCTTTGAAGCCACTTGCTCAGCTCCTCTGGATGTGGCCCCCAAATCCTTCTACTCAAAGAAGTTTGTAAGGCAAAAGAGCAAGGGGTATTTCAAAGAAAGGGAAGATCTAGGATATAGAGAAATGTAGTTGTATTCTTCAAGGGGAGGTGTTCGAATTCGAGCTCCTGGCAAGATTACAGTTTGGGAAAGGTTTAGTCCAACTTGGAGAAACTGCAGTGTTGGAAAGCAGGGCATTTGCAGGCACTGTCTATCTCCTCCAAGAGTGGAGTGGGTCTTCATGAAGGGAGCCAGGTTTATACGCAGAAACTGAAGAAAACATTTTGCAAATATTCAAACCAATCGTCTGACCTGGAAAACAGAGGGTATGTGGTTCCCCAGACAGCCTTCTGTAGGGCAAGGGTTGGATAAGGGAGAGAAGGGCCCTTCTTGAGGAACTGTAGGCTCTGTGGTTGCCCTGCCCTGTGCTGCCTCATCCTGGGTTACTGATTTCTCTCCTAGTGGCCTTCATAGCTCCGGAGATGAAGTATTGCTCAGGACAGTCACTCTAGTAGGAGAGAAAACTACTTAGAATCATAAAACCTCATAATTAGACATGACCTTAAAATCCATTTAGTCAGCTGGCCCATCTCATGCTAGAATGCCTCACAGCATAGGAACCTGCAATGACAAGACAGTCTCTGCCAACAGCATAGCTCGAGGTGCAGGACTGCACAGGGTGCATCATCCCTGTGGTAACCAGATACCAAGACAGATGAACCAACTTTACCAGTTTAGGAGATAACTGCTGCTTAAGATCATGGGCTTAGACTGCCTGGAGTTAGACTCTCTGAGTTCAAATCCTGGCCCCGCCATTAACTTGACCATTAACTGGTCAAGTGACTTTGGGCAGCTCACTTGACCTGTTTGTGCCTCAGTCCCTCCTCTGTAAAATAGGGATAATGATAACACTGACCTTATTTGGTGTTTGTGAGATTAAAATGAGCTAATATGAGTAAAGCACCTAGAATATTCCTATTCCACTGATCAACCAACAGAGATCCTCCTCACTTTTAAAAAACTTTTTATTATAAATAGTTGTATATACTGTGTATACAAAAGCATCAATATCAGTATAACGAGCCCTCATAGATCAAAATAGTATAATGAATGACTCATCTAGCTGCAACTACACTCCACCCACTTCACCCCCGGCCCCAATTATTTTGAAGCAAATCATAGTTAATCTTTAAAGATTTCAGTATGTAGCTTTAAAAAGACACATACTGGGGAAGGACTCCTTAAAAAAATTAATAAGCAAAATAGCATTATCGCACTCCTCCCCCAAAATATAAAATCATTCTATAATATCAAATAACAGTCCTTATCTGCTCTCTCTCTGTTGGAAATGATATGAAAAAAAGGTCCACACATTACAATTGGTCAATATGTCTCTTGTCTTTTTTAATTTGTAGGTTCCTCCTTCAATTCTTCTTTTTAACTATTTTTCCCCTTGCAACTGTTTAGTCATAAGATTAGGCCATTTGTTTCATAGAGTTTCTGACAGTCTGGATTTTGCTGATTACCTATCATTTAACATGTTCCTTTGTCCCTCTGTATTTCTTATACATTGATCGTTAGATCTGCAGGCTTTAATAATTTGACAAGGCTACTTCAATAATTCAGCTTCAATAATTAGACAAGATTACTTCATGGGCTGTGGTATGTATTTCTATCAGGAGGTTCACAGTGTCTGGTTGGTTCTTTTTTTTTTTTTAAAGAAGATATTGGGGGTAGGAGTTTTTATTAATTAATTTATTTATTTTTGGCTGTGTTGGGTCTCCGTTTCTGTGTGAGGGCTTTCTCTAGTTGCAGCAAGCGGGGGCCACTCTTCATCGCGGTGCGTGGGCCTCTCACTATCGCGGCCTCTCTTGTTGCAGAGCACAGGCTCCAGATGCACAGGCTCAGTAGTTGTGGCCCACGGGCCTAGTTGCTCTGCGGCATGTGGGATCTTCCCAGACCAGGGCTCGAACCTGTGTCCCCTGCATTAGCAGGCAGATTCTCAACCACTGTGCCACCAGGGAAGCCTCTGTTTGGTTCTTATGTGATGATGTTAGCAGTATCAATGATCACTGTCTAGATTTATTAATTCATGGCCAGGTTGCCTACAAAAATGCAGATGTCCAGTTACATTTGAATTTCAGAAAAACAATGAATAATTTTGTGTGTAAGTTTATCTCAAATATACTTGTACTAAACAATTATTTGGTTTTTTATATGAAATTTAAATTTAAGTGGAGTTCTATGTTTTTATTTGTTAAATCTGGCAACTCTAATAAGGGGCTACAAAATGATGACATTCTAATTCTATGATTCCTTCTTTATTTTTTAGTCATAATATTTTTCTAAAGAGAAACTTCCTCTCATCTATTTGACAGCCCTGAAATATAGATTATATATAAGAAGCAAAACAGGTATTTGATTTTTTTTCCTTTTCCTTTTCAATTGAAAAATAATGAGATAGGTCCTCTAGTGATCAATAGAGGTACCATTATGAACTCACACATGTGAATATATTTGTTGTGAATTTCAATCCTTTGTGGTTACTATCCTTTCTGGTGCTTAAACTATCTTATCTCTGGTCAGTGAGAATCTATTCTAGCAGGCTCCCGAGTCCTTTTGACATGACATCAGTAGCTTGATATTTAGTTTGCTTTCTGGTAGGACAAGATTTTCTAGGCTCATCATGTATATTTCCTGCCTTGGATCTGGAATCAGGCATTTCTTTAAGAAATCCTGTTTCCTTTTAAGAGAAAATGGTACTTAGAAAACATAATCTGGTTTTCTAATGGTACTTAGAAAACATAATCTGCTCTGTGCTACTAAATTGTTATTTTTAGGTCTTTTCAATAGAGCCAGTAACCATGTATTTTTAAAAGATAATAAAGCTCATGAGTTTGTAATGTTTCCAGTACAAATGCAAAACCACATGTTTTTCTTTGCTTCATTGGTCTCACATCTGTATCTCTTTTGTCCCATCATAAAAATCCCTATTCTCAATGACATTCACATATTTACTCACATACACCACATACACATAAAACAATGTATACATACAACATACAACTTCACTTACACTACAACTTAGTAATAACAATACCAACACTACCACTAACAATATGATTGGTAAACATTGCTTAAGGTTTTGTTTCCTTTTGTAGTTATCTTTATTCTTAAGGCATATTCCACTAGGGATATAAAAAATATATACTTATATTTTTAAATTACTTGAAATACTTTCTTAGTGTGGTTATGCTCCAACTAGGTATATATTTAAGTTCTCTTTTTAAAATTTCATTTTACTTTCTAAATTTTTAGGAATTCCTCTTTTGTGTTGCAGTTTTAAATTATGTAAAAATATTTACATAGTTCCAAAGACAAATCTGTAAAACATGGTGATATTCAAAGAAATCTATTCTTATTCTGGTCTCCTCCACTCTATTCTCTTCCTCCTTCTAAAGGTAAACACGTTATTTTTACAATTTATCCTTCATTGATTTATCCTTCTATAATTACTTTAATCTAAACAAATATAAAGATATATCTGTATCCTCCTCATTCTTCAAGGCTTAGCTCCAATTGTACTCCTCTGAGGCCTCACCACCAAAAACTGAGAACTCATAATCGATTACAGACAGAAGTGTCACCTGCCTAACAATATGGTCACACTGTTTACAGCTAGCCTCCATTCTGATGGTTCACTTCTCTATTCTAATTGATTGGTGCCTGAGTTTTACCTGATTACAGTTCATTGCATTCACATCTGCCTCTCTTAGTAGCAAAAAGTTGCTAGGATTTCCTAGAAAGCCAAGACCAGACCAGCCCTTACATCCTTTTTTTTATAGTCCATACAGCCACAGCCTCAATGAAAATTCATTGAATTGAATGCATAAATCAGTGCCTCTTAGCCCTGGATAAGCATCCAAATTATCCATATAGTTTTTTCAGCTTTTTTATAAGTACAGGTTGCCAAGTTCTACCCAAGACCCACTGAATCAGAATCTCCAAAAATGATCACCAAGAATGTGAATTAAATAATAAAGTATGATTCTATTATACAGCCAGTTTGAGAGCCATTGACCAACAGCCACTCTGCATAAATGCCCCAGTGGAGCACATACGAGCACCTGCAGTGGGCATTTCTTAAGAGATTCTCCCCTCGCCTGTTTAAGGCGGTGCAATTCTGTGTCAGCAAAACCAAGAGGAAACTTAGTTAGTCGTTTCATTTACCCTGATGATTTCCTCCAGAGAAAATTTAAAGAACTGTGGAGGGTGGGTTTATGTCTTTGAAAGAGAATTTGTTGCATATAAAGGTTAATTACTTTTTAAGGTCACACAGTTTGTCAACACCTAGGACGAAACTGGCTTCCTGATCTTCTGGCCCAGAGCTCTGTCATCATTAGCTTCCCTTTCCCAAGCCCAGTATTACCAAGGGCATAGATGACACAGGTCTTCTCACCCCTCCAAGGGCACTTCCATCCCAAGGCAGGACTTGAGAGCCAGAAGGGCTTTTAGGGATCTAATCCAATCCCTAAGGTGAGAAAGCTGTGGCCTGAGTCAGAAAGACAGTTTAAGGCAGCGCTTGGACTAGAAGCCAAGTGTCCTGCCCTTCCTGGTTGATCAGGCTTTTTACTTTCCTCGCTGCATCCACAGTCCCGCCTATTCTTATGCTATCCATGCATTAATGCTTTAGGGTAAGAAAGAAGCTAAGTTAGGGTGTTGACATCTAGTCTCAGCCAAACGGGCTGATGTCACATTTCTGCAACTATGTAGAAGGCAAGACTCAGACCCTCCTTTATTTGTCTAAGCTTTAGTGACAAAGCCATTGCCGGACCTGTGTCCAGGAAGTCACACCCAACATGAGCTGAGAGGAAGAGAGGGAGCGGGTAGAGAAAGGATTATCTCCTCCTTTTACAATAGCTTTAAATTAGCTCTCTCATTTGATTTTTCTTAATCATCTAGCAGTGAAAAGAGGCAGTGGGTGTGTGGGATGGCTGGGGGCAGGGGGCCCCCAGAAGTAGCAGCACAGTTGGCTTCCTCCAAGTCTGCCTTTTCACTTTTATCCCCAGGGCTCTATAGGCCAGAGATAGTCTAATTGGTGTCCTGGTGGAAAGGGATGGCGGCTGAGCACTATAGAAACAGGGCTTAGGTTTTTCTTCCATTGTGCCAGTCTCCATAATCCTCACCATTCCCTGTCCCCCGCCCACAGTTTGAACCAAAGGCAAAACCTGGAGGTGGTCCACTTGGTACATGTGGCTATTTGGAAAGCTCCAGGGAGGGAGTCATCACAGTAATCGAATGCATCAATTAAACCCAACAGATCCTTTTCAATCACAGGGAACATATGCACACACACACATGCACAAGCACACACACACAGACACAATCGCCTGTCTTAGTGTACTCTACAGGGCTCACTCTGGTCTCCGTGGCTTCCACAGTGTGAGGCAAGGCAAAAAATCTATTCAGGTCACAAGGTTGAGGTTATGAGAGATGAAGGAAACCAGAGGGGGTGGGCAAGCATGCTGGTGAACTTGGATGTGTGCCAGGAAAGGGAGCTTTGAAGACAAGAGTCCTATAGGGATGCTAATCGTGAGTATTTCATTGTCATGATTCTGGGTCTCTTTCTTTCACTGGGATGCACACAAAACTGTGCTGTGGGATAGGAGCCTCCCAGCTGCTCCCTATGGCGCCTTTGGAATAGAGGTCAGTGGTGGAAGAAAAGCCTTCTGCCCAAGGCTTTTGGAAAAATCATTGTTTTCACTGGATTAAGGTTCAAAAGGAAAATTTAGACTAGAATTTAAGAATCTTCCAGGCTAAAAGTACTGTAAAACTGTAACAGGTACCAAGAGTATTAGTAATATATTCTAGCCCTCTTTAAAGTTATAAAGTGGTAAATGCCTTATCATTGGATGTACACAAAGAGATAAAGAATGACCACTTACTGAGTTGATGTAGGAGATATTTTTATAGAGGGTGTAGTGGAGTTTAATTGTGTGTCCCAAAAAGATATGTTCAAGTCCTAACCCCTAGTATCTCTAAATGTGATCTTATTTAGAAATAAGGTCTTTGAAGATGTATTCAAGTTAAGATGAAGTCATACTGGATTAGGGTAGGCCCAAGTCCAATGACTGGTGTCCTTATAAGAAGGCCATACGAACACACACACGGAGAGGGAAGATGGCCGTGTGAAGACAGAGGCATAAAACAGAGTGATGTAGCTACAAACTAAGGAATGCCAGGGACTGTGGACAACAACCAGAAGCTGGAAGAGGCAAGGAAGGATTCTTCCCTAGAGGCTTCAGAGGGAGCCATGACCCTTTTGACACCTTGATTTCCAACTTCAGGACTCCAGCCACAGTGAGAGGATAAACTGTTGTTTTAAACCATCCAGTTTGTGGTCCTTTGTTGTGGCAGCCTTAGGAAACTCATACAGGGTAAGACTAAATAGCCTGGAGGGTCTCTTCCAGCTGCAATAGGCTATAGACCTAATTTTGTGGGGTTTTCATTGTTGGGAATTTATACAGAAGCATCTCTCTGAACGGATTTCCAAATAGTCCTATCCTGAGCAAAAAGGAAGCATGGCTGTAAATGAGAAGGAAGGAAATGTGAAAGCCATTGTAGATCCTGTCGAGAGAGCCTCACTTAGACTCCCGTTTCCTCAAGAAAAGTTTGGACTTTGTTGTGCTGTGAAATTCTCTCACACATGCGCTCCCTCCCTGCCCCTCACATGCATAACAGCTGCATACTTTGTGCTGGCTCTTGGGGACAGGAACCAGACCCTAGGGCTGTCAAGTGGGATTCCTGACTCAGGAGTGTGTTTAATCTCAAACAATTAAGATAATCCAATCAACATTGCAGCCAGCACAAACTAATGCCATTAGAAGCAGAATCTCCCCAGGCACTGGGGGGAGGAGAAAAGGGGAGACAAAGCATAGTGAGCTCAGCCTCAAGGTCACTGTGATCTCCTAACCTAAACTGAGTTACTTGGGACAGATGGTTCCGAAGCAATGCCAGAATTCTTAGAGGCAGACGTTAGTGTCCTCCTCTAGGGAGACCACGGCCAAAAATAAAGATGGTATATGCTCAAAGGCTAAGGCGTCTCCCAAAGACTCTTAGGGGAGCCCATGCATCTCCGTGAACAGTGCACAGAGCTGCACTCAGAGACCTTGCTTTCATCCCGGCTTCTCCATTTATCAGCTACACCCCTTGGACAAAGCATTTGATCTCCTAAACCTCAGTTGCCTCATTGGAAAACAGGGACATTGCTTGTCTTCCTTCCTATCTTTCTGTGTTGTTCTGAAGGCCGAAATGTATCAGGATCCAATGCTTCTCACTCTACAGAGGAGGAAAATGAGGCTACCTGCCTTCCCCAAGTCCACACCGCCCATTAGTGACAGGGGCTGATACGGAGTAACTGCCCTGTAAGTAGCAGCTTTTCTTGAGCCAGACACTGCGGTTTACAAGACTCATTTAATTCTCATAACAGCTCTATGATGTCCACATTCTTTTCCTGTTTTACCATTGAGGGGATTGAAACTAGCAAGAGGTTAAGTAACTTTGCTAAGACCACAGAGGAATCAGTGGCAGAGCCAGAAACCAAGCCCACCCTGAAGTCTATGCTCTGAGCAACTGTAGTTGAACCCCACCATCTTTCTAGTATATGTCCACCTGCTTCTAATGTACTTGAAAACTTTGCCAATGGTGACTTGCTGTACACATTATTACATTAATTATTAACAGTAACTGTTAAATATTATTGCATTAAGAGAAGTAAGCACTCGTTTGACTTTGAAACTCCTGAAAAGCACAGAGGTGAGTCACACAGGTCCTGGGCTGAGGCGGCTACAGAAATTTGCAAAGCCATTTGGCATGTTCTTCCGTCAAAGGGTCTCTCCTAAGCTCATCAGTCAACAGGGTAGAGAGGACTGTCCCTGCTGGTAGAACCAGTAGTAGTGAATCTGAAGGCATCTCTGATGTCTCAAAGGAGGAGCTGTTTGGCCTCCTGACATTCCTTGTGTCATCATGTCCCATGTAGGAAAGAGAGACCCAGATCAGTGGAGCAGGGCTGGACAGAGGAACACAGATCACAGGTGTTTGCCAAGCCAGGTCCACAGAAGACCCCGACATCAGAACCAAGGCCTTCCAAAGTTTGGCTCCGTGATGTTTATTTAGCCAGTTTTGACAGACTGGAGAAAAGTTGAGGTGAAGTGGTTACAGGAGATCGATCAGGAACTTCCACTTCCAAGGTAAGGTACAAGAGAAAGCCTGGCGCCTGCCCACGAGGACTTTGCAACCTGATGAAAAAAATGAAGTTCTGAAGTTAAGCACACTGGCAAGTAACAGGAGAGGTCAGAGGAGATGGCAGCAGGAATGTAGCATAGCAAAATGGAAAGGACCCTGGGCTTGAAATGAAAACCCAGGTTCCAGTATCTTCTCTGCCATGTAACTGGATGTGTGATCTACAAGGGACTTAAGCTTTCTGAACATCTTTACATTTACCCTCTGTGAAATGGGTATAAATGGCAAAAACCACTAGTGAAAGTAATTCAGCAAACATGCACCCAGGGACTTCTCTAGGCCAAGCTTACAATGTATAAAAACAAGTTTACAAATTATTAACCTTTTGTGGGCATAAAGTGCCCTTAGTATAGGTTGGAAAAGATATCTTTAAAAAGTTGGGTCTTGGGCTTCCCTGGTGGCGCAGTGGTTGAGAGTCCGCCTGCTGAGGCAGGGGACACGGGTTCGTGCCCCGGTCCGGGAAGATCCCACATGCCGCGGAGCGGCTGGGCCCGTGAGCCATGGCCGCTGAGCCTGCGCGTCTGGAGCCTGTGCTCCGCAATGGGAGAGGCCGCAACAGTGAGAGGCCCGCATACCGCAAAAAAAAAAAAAAAAAAAAAAAAAAAGTTGGGTCTTGAAAAGGTCTTAAAGATTGTTCAGGCTCTGGAAAGTTAGGAAGGGAAACAGTACATTCTAGACAGCTGGAAGAACATGAGCAGAAGTGCGGGGAGAAAACGAGCTTAGCAATTTCAGGGAACCCAGAGGGAACCCGTATGCCTGGGTGGGTGGACAGCGGTTATTAGAAATTAGACTGAGCATAGAGGGTAGGGCAAGGTTATGGAGAACCTTGAAAGATGGCCTGTAAGTCCTTTGATGCTATGGGTATGGGGTGTTATTTTTATTCAAGGGAAGGAAAAAGCAAAGCAATGCATGCTGCTCACCCAAACATCAGGACATTCTGTTCCTCTGTGATTGTGCTTCGTGAAAATGCTCTCCAGCAAAAAAAGAAAAAGAATGATTAAGAGGGAAAAAAAAATAACCAGAGCCACATTCATTTCAGCTCCACTGAAAGCACAGCAGGAAGAAGTCGCTGTGTTTGCCAAACTCCAGAAAGAGACACAATTGATGTGGGGCTGAGAGGGGGAGGGCCAGGCAGGGAAGGGGAGATGAGGAGGAGGGGGCCGGTGTTGCTTTATTCTCCCAAGAAGATACTGTAAATAATGGCGAGGTATAATGCACGGAAGGGGAAATTACTCTGACAGGGCCCTTTTAGGGTAGAAAATGGAACTAAATACATGTTCCATTATTCCTGATCTTTCATTCAACTCACCATTTACATGGGGGCTCCCCGGAGCTGATGTTTCCCCTTTGCTGTCATAAGTAGTCATTGACTGGAGCTGATCATTTCAAAATAATGGCCCACAATTCTTCCACTGTCATGATTAACACAGGGTAATAATTATTAGCCACACGGAAAACTGCGGAGCAGAGGTAAGGCTGCCAGGCTGCCCTGCTTTTCCCAAGCCAGGGAAGTTCCCCGTCATTCCACCAGGGGGGGCGATGTCCCCAAGAGACCACAGAAGACTTTGGTCTCTCCAGCTTCTCCAGGAGGCCTGGGTGGTAGCCAGGGCTGGGATTTGCTGTCATCCCAGGACGTTGTGGAACGACACAAGATAGGAATTCCACAAGGAGGAGAGGGGGCTGGAGAGCAAGGTGGGTGGGGGGAAGAGGAGAGGAGGTAAAGTAAATCTACGATACCTGATCATCCCATACTCTTGGCCTTGGAAACATCAGGAAATATTATCAGCTGAATGGATCAAAGGGGCTGGAGCCACCCATGACTCAGATTCATAACAGCAGCGTCCTGAACAGACGAGTTTATCAAGGCAGGCAGAGAGAGAAATCATCCAACTCGAAACAATTCAAAGGCAAAATCCTTTTTCTCAAATCTGTTCCTGTATCATACACCCTCGGTGATGTCTTAGGCACTGGGCTTTCTGAGCCATTACAAGAAGGCTTCTTAGGGTCCAATGTCCTTGCTCCATTCTTCAAGAAGAGAGTCGGAGTGATGACAGGACAGGGCGGCAGTGCGGGGAGAGAGGGGAGCGTGGAGCCTGATTCCTGCTTCTTACAGATGCAGAAACCAGGGCCAAGAGGAGGGAGAGGACTTGTGGGAGGTCAGGAAAGAGCAGAGGCAGGGTTAGTAGAATCCAGGTTGCCTGTCACCCAAGGGGGAGGGGGTCCAACCTCTGTTTTTTTAATGGAAATAATAGTCTTACCATTCAGATACTGATTCTGAGTGAATAGAAGCCATTCGAGAAAAAAAAAAAAAAAACCCCACAAAAACAAATACACAAAAATCAGTGTTGTGACCCCAGAGAGAAAGAGGAGGCGAGTCAGAGTAGAAGGACAGAAACAGAATTACTTTTTTGTGTGTGTGTGTGGTACGCGGGCCTCTCACTGTTGTGGCCTCTCCCGTTGCGGAGCACAGGCTCTGGACGCGCAGGCTCAGCGGCCATGGCTCACGGGCCCAGCCGCTCCGCGGCATGTGGGATCTTCCCGGACCGGGGCACGAACCCGTGTCCCCTGCATCGGCAGGCGGACTCTCAACCGCTGCGTCACCAGGGAAGCCCCAGAATTACTTCTGTCCTCGATCTTCCTTTCCATCTCATACACCACCCAGAATAACCCGCAAGAGTGTATTTCACAAAAGGAATAAAAATGAACTTAACGTTAAACTGACTATGAGGGAAATGTGTGGATCTTACTTTCTAGGAATTCAAAACTCAGAATATAGGAAACAACGTTGAAGTCTCTTTTTTCCTGGTGATTATTAACTGGTTCATGATGTTGGCGATGACGCCGTTGATTCCTGCCTGCCAAGACTTATGCCGTTTCTGACTTTTTCTCTTTAGACCCTAGCAGTTCATACCCTGCTCTAAATTTACAGCACTGAAGCAGCCGCTGGCGTTTGCATCTGGATGCCAGGACATTTGATTTATTTAAGCAATGTGGGCAACGGACTTTACTCTCTACCAGCCTCCTCCGGGCAACGCCCCATCCCTCCACCCCCAACCCTCCCCTCCAAAGGGCCCTGGACCGGCTCCCACGCGTCTGGCTTGAGGCATCCCAGATTACCCACACCCCTATCCACTGCTCTGCACTGCCTCACAGCAGACCAGCACACCGGAGACAAGCGTCCTGGCGCGGTCTAGCTTTTCCAATCAGCCCCCCTTCATCACTCTCATCACACACAGGCTCCGGTCCCAGGGAGGGCCTGGCACTGTGTTAGGTACTCCAGGTATCAGTCAGGAGAGAGAAGGGTGGGAGCAGACAGAGGGAGAACTTAATGTTCTCTCCCTGAAGAGCTTGCAGTCAGAGGTAGGAAGAAATTCTTCTACTATCATTCTTGTCTTCCTTTCTCCCCTAATTAGGAGGAGATGTAAATTCAATTCTGCTGGGGTTTGTAGGGCACAGATGCAATCAAGGAGAGGCAGACACCGGTGTCTGGCTTGCCCTGCTCTCCGTGGAGTCCACAAAGACTGACTGGCATGCTCTCTCTAAGGGGTGGGGTGACGCACGTTGCACCCATTATCCCATTATTTTGGAAGGCAGGCGCGGCCATGCATGTGCTGTTGTGCAGGGCAGAGGTGACATAAGCTGGTGGAGATCTGCTTGTGTTGGCAACTTCTTTCCTCTGGGCCAAGTCTCGTTGTTAAACACACACACCCTGCAAAGTAGAGGAGAATTGAGCTCATTAGTATGATTGTTTATAATAATCATGATAACAATTGCAACATGCTCTCCTTTGTAAGAGAAAATGACGCTCCTGACCTTCAGTAGAACTGAAGCTCCGCAATGCTGAGCAACGCTTTGCTGGACTTGTGATGAGTCTGTAGGAGCTCAGGGTCACCGCCGGTTCAGTGCTAGGAAGAGGGATGAGGCCCGGTGCCTCCCGTGTCCTGGCATGTGTAGAATGGACTCCCACACTTCCACCACTTTTTCCACCTCAGAAGAGGACAAAACTGGAGAAAATGGATGTCAGATATGCCTAGGTTCAAATTTTGACTATGCCACATACTACCTGGGTGACCTTGGGACCAATGGCTTGACTTTCTGATCATCAGTTTCTGCATCTGTAAAATGGGTGATAACACCTACTAAGACTGGACTTGTGAAGATTCAGCATCATGTAGGCACACTGCCAAGCACTGTGACCGAAGCAGGGTGAGCACCCAATACATGTCAGCACTTACCACTATATGATGAAAGTGGGTGCTTCCTATAGGTTCTGATCTTGAAGGAACAAACTGTACTGGCTTCCTCCAGTCTGTCTTACTCCCACTCCAGAAGGCCCTGGCTGTGCCTGCACCATGAGACATTGCATCCTCAGAAAGCTGGGTAGCCCAGCTCCAGCTAGAGGTCTGAGAGCACTGTCATCTGAATCAGGCTGGGCCATCAGAGCCAGGGAGGGCACCATTGAGCTGCTGAGCAGAGAAGGACCTCAAAAGTGCATCTTCATAATGCATCTCAGGCAGTGAGAGTCCGTGCCATTCTGATTCCCGTACAATTGAGGGTGTTCCCCCAGGCATCTCAGCTCCTCTCTGCCTGCCTGGGAAGAGCAGGCTTATGGGGACTGCCAAGCAGTTATGGGGTCAGTTCCAGCCTGGATGTTCCCTGTGGTTCCACGTCGAAGGTAACTAGGCAGAATCTTTTGGTCTGCCACACTTTCCAGTAGAGGCGTGGCAGAGGAGGAGGGACCCCAAAGTGATGGGGAGACAATGCAGCCACCCAATAAGCAGAGGGGTGTCTCTCAGGAACCCGGCTGATTCCCTCAAAAACCGAACAAGAGAATGAATTGCTGAGTCAAGAAGAAGGTCTGGCTTTGGAAGGAACTTCTGGAACCTTAAGACAACATCCCCATTATACAAATGTGTCATGGTTTCCGATTCACAGCCAGTCTCTTGTTTGACTCTTGTGAAGCAGCATATGCGGGAACCAGGGATATTATTTCCACTTCACAGATGAGGAAATGGAGGCACTGAGAGGCTTAGCCAGGGATTACACGACCTAATGGGTAGAGTGTTTCCTTTTTTGGAATCTCTTAGAAAAAATAAGGGAGGAAGGCCCTTTCTCAGACCTTCAGTGCCAGGCACAGAGCAGCAGCAAATGTCATGCCCCTGAACTGAGACCTTCACCCAGTCCTCACATTTCACGCCTGAAGCCCGGTGGTCCACACTCACCCCCTGCATCTTGCAGCCTTCTCACCCGGGACACGCAGGAGTCTTTAGATGGTTCCAGAGACCTGTTCACATAGGTTTAGGGCTGTAGTTGGCTGACCGTCCCAGAGAATATTCTCCTCCCAGAGCGACATTCTAGATGGATGGAGAGAGGGAGGGAGGGTTAGGGAAAGAGGGCGAAGGATACAGGCACAGAAGCCCCACTTGTGGGAGGTTTAGTGAGAAAGGAGTGAAATCCCACCTTGTTTGATTTGGAGCCTTAACAGGCTTGCTACTGTTTGTAGCAAGTTTGCTACAAAAAGTTTGTTAAGTTTGCTACTTAACAGGCTTGTACTGTTTACAGTACACAGGAACGTGGGCTTTGTGAAGGGATGAGAGGGGAGGAGAGACAAGGGTGACATCTGTATGTATGGCGCTGACAATCCTGGAGCAGGTGCCCTGCGGCTGTGTCCTGGACCGCCGTCCCCACCGCCCAGCCAGAGGCCCGCCCTCTGGCAACACAGTCACCCTTCCCTCCTTTCATGGGGCTTGGCCCACACACTCAGGGCTGGCCCGTCAGACCAATCCCTTTGTTTCCCACCGTGTGGGTGGGGGAAGGAGGCTGCTGTTTCTACACTGTGCCTGCCTGGTCGCATCTGCTGGGTAAAGGTGAGGCAGGGAATGAGAGACGGAAGGGCCCACCCACGGGGGAACGTGTCCCTTGCCTTGAAATGTAGAAGGCTAGGGGTCAGGGCAAATGAAAGAGGACATGCCTCTGAGAGCAGAAGTAGATCAGTGGTCTCAGCTTTGGGAGCTAGATGCAAGGCTGGTAACAACCGCACACCACCCAAAGATCACCCACTGACGCTGGCCTCCTGCCCACAGCTCCAGGCACACAGCCCCCAGCCCAGCCCCCATGCCACTCAAGGCACCCTAAATGTATGCTCGAGCATACTCGCAGGCAGCATCCCCATGCTAAACACTGCTGGCTCGCCACCCTCCCAACCTCCGAAAGGGAGCAGAATTAATGCTGAAAGCCTGACAAAGTGTGGCTGCCTTCCAGCACCAAAAATACCTCCCGTGATCCGAGGAGCTACTGTACTGGCATCTATTTGTGGAGCTGGAGCTGCTGCTGTGACAGAGAGAGGACTTCCCCTGGGGGTCGGCTGGGTGCCCATTTGGGGCTATTCTCCCCAGAGTCTCAGGCTTCCTTTAAAGGCCTGAGGACGCCTGCTCAGCCAGACCTGCCTCTGCAGGAGAAATACTTATTTCTCCCAGGAAAAATTCAGCTCCATTCCAGAGTGTGCCGTTGCCCTGTTCTCTCCCACTTTTCTTATCCTCTTTCCCAAGTTACCCATCTAGTTACAAGCAAAGAGGGGGCCTGGGGCTCAGGAGAACCATGCAGCAGCCACAGATGACTTTGCAGGGGTGAGGTTCCAGGAGTACCATGACTTCAGAGGTGGGTGGGTTGGGATGGACGAGATCCCTGTTGAGCTTGCTACAGTTTTCCAAAGATGAGGGTTTGGCATAAGACAAACATTTCCCCATCCATCCATTCATTTGATAAACACTTATTAAACACCCACCACGTGTGCAGAACGGTGCTGGGCTGGGACCATTCCCCCTGATGGAAGTGAGGATGAACTTCAAGGCACTGGCAGGGTCTTGATGAGTCCCCAGGGGCCATGAGTTTGCTACCAGCTGGACAGGATGAGAAAGAAGATATCAAAGGTCAGATAGATACCAGAAAACTCAGGTCCCAGAAAGACATAGACAGGTCTGAGGGCATAGAGCCTATTAGCATGATTATTAGCATAATTTCTCTAAAAATATGTGTGGAAGAGATAATCATGTACTATGTACAATTCCATTTTTTAAAAAATCTAATAAAGTTGCTCTTAATAAATAATGTTTGTGGAATGAATGAATGAATGGATACCCAGTGATCAAAAAGATGTGGTTATTAGAGCACCTTTGAAGATCAAAGGCTCATGTATATTGCCATTGCCTCAGAGGATGTTATATCTAAATACACACCATGAAACTGAGTTGTTCTTTTTTTATTCCCAAGATATATTGTTATAATTATGTGCGCGACTAATAAGATCCATATTTGTTTTAGCCTATTAGGACTAAAAATATGAACAAATCTTTCCATTTTAATGATACTAGTAATTCTTCTAACATTTCTACATATTTCTATTTTAACTCCCACAACTCTCTGCAGATTGAAGGTAGAAATCCCCATTTTGAAGATGGACAAACCGAGGCCCAGAGATGTGAAGGGTACTTAACAGGGTGCCTCCCAGTAGACCTGGTGGTGTTCTTGACATTGTCATGCTGACCGCAGGAACCCCCATAATCTCACAGGACTCAGACCTCAGGCCTGAGTTCAGTGGCAGTGTACAAACTGGGTGACATTGTGTCATGCTGCCTGCAACATGTTCTCCTACCTGTCTTCTCTCTCTCTCCCTCCCTCTCTTCCTCTTCACTATTTATTTGAAAAGGGGAAGGGAGGCTGGGTTGAAGGATGTGGTCAGTAGAGGAGTCTGTTTAATTTTACCTTCCTTGCTCTTCATTCTAGGGTTGATTTCTGGACCACATGTAGGGAGGTAGTATTAGAAAATTACTTAAATTGTATTGTATTAAAATAGTCCCAAGATATGATTAAATTGTGGCAAAGGGAAGAGATGTAACCTCTTCCAGGGTCACGTAGCACTTGATTGAGAACCAGAAGGTCCTAATTTTCAGCTTCAAGCTTTATCGGTTAGGTATTTCCAGCCCTACCACTGCCTGTCCTGGGTGGAGCTGACCAGACCAATGCTCCATGTATCAAACAAATAAGAGAAATGTTCCAAAATCTTCTAGCATCTTCTTCAAATTATATGCCTTAATAAATTGTGGTTTATATTCGGTCTAACCAAAGATAGGATGGTAGACAAGACTGTCTGGATGAGGAGACAAGATCAACTTATAAACAGAAATAAATAATAGTATAGGGTAACTTTTGATAATTGCCTGGAGGGGTGCCAACGATAAATGCTAAAGAAGTTCAAAGAAAAGAGTAGGTATAGATCAGGAAAGACAGCTTAGATTCTTTGTGGCTGCACAGGGCACAACAAGGAATAACCAGTGAAAGTCACAGTAAGACAAATGTCAGCTAATTAACAACGAGGAAGGAACTTTTGAAGAATTAGCTAATTTCTGTGACTGAAGTAAATCTTACATTTCCCCCCAATACTGTATTGAATGGGTGATTGCGCAAGACAACCGGTGAGTCTACATTTATTCCCCCCCCCCTTTTTTTTTAAGGCCCCTCCTGCTCTGAGAATTCCCTGCGACTCCCTTTAGGGTTTCCGGAGTGGTTTTTTTTTTTTTTTCTATTTATACCACTGAGGACTGTGGCCACGAGAGGGCAGTAGAGGGAGCTCATCAGAATACTTCGACGTTTTGAGTAAACTCGCCTGTGCTCTAATCGGGAGCAGGGACTGCGCAGATCCTGCGAACTCGCTGGGATCTAGCTTGCAGGCTTGTTTCTCAAAGCCGCGTCCAGAGGCTACGGGGATACTGAGATTCTATAGGACATGGAAGCACTGGTCATAAAGACACCGAGGCATTGCCATCCGGAATCCAGGCACCTCTCACCTTAGGTTATTAAAATAAGTTTTTTACCGCCGCCTCTCTGATTCCCCTGCCAGATAGGCCCCCTAGATCTGGATATAGAAAGCTCCCCACTGGTCCCCACCTCCCCCGCTTGCCTGATGCCCAGGATCCCTAACAGAGATGGAAGCTTGCGACTCAGAACAAGGCTCATCTTCGTATTATAAAAATTATAATTAATAACAACAACTTCAAACCTCATTTGACAGCCTGTTGGCTTTTTGAGATTCACAAGCAGAGGAAATTTGCTTGGGCAAATTCTGAGAGCCCCTTCTTAACCTCATCAGCCAAGGCCGGTTCCTCCCCACTCACTCCTCAGATTAAAGACGAAGAGAGAGAGATGCAGGATGTGCGCGGTGACAGGTGATGCTCAGGGAGGGGAGCCCACGTCCCCACTGACCTCTCCCACTCTGCCGGCGTCCTGAGCTCCCCGCACCGGGGGTTCAGCCGGCCGGGCTCTCCAGGCCTCCACCCCAATCCCCAGGCCCCAGCAGGATTTGCGTTGCCCCCTTTGCCACTTAAGGTGGCGGGTGGGTCCGGGCTGAGCCGCGCACAGGGAGGCAGCGGGGCGGCCTCCCTATGCCCAACCTGATTCTCCTTTGTTGACAGCTGGCGGAGGAGGAAGACCGGGCGGGCGGGGGAGGGGGCAGGGGGTTGGCTGCGGCGCGCGGTGCCAGTGGCAGGCGCGGCCCCAGCCCGGGCGGGCGCGGCCGGCAGGGAGGGGGTTAACGCGCGCGGCCTCTATGATAATGAGCTGCATGGTAATATAGGGAGGCCGGCTCTCAGGGCTCCGCCGCCGCCACCACCGCGGGAGCCGGAGCTGCCGGGCGGAGCGTCCGCGCCAGACTGGAGCGGGAGGGCGGCTGAGCGCAGTTGCTGGGAATTTTTCAGCCGAGAGGGCAGGCGATCCAGAGAGAGACCCCGCGAGCTCGGGAGCGGTGGGGAGCGCGGACGCCGGAGCGAGCGAAGCGAACCTCGAAATAGATCTGGAGAGCCAGGTTCCCGGAGGAAATGGGACTGTGAATGAACCCGGGAGCAAGAAGGGAAGGAAGCGCCGCGATTGCTGATGTCAGAGGAGCCCGGAAAGTCGCGCTGGAAAAATCTGAAGACAGCCGGGGCTCTGCCGCTTCCCAAGGAGAGACACCGCCAGCCACCCACCCCACGCCCCCTCGGCGCCTCCCGGTTCCCCCAGCGAGCCGGCGTCAGAGCCCGGCAGGGCTGTTACGGGGCGGCGGAGGACGGAGCGGCGCGCGGACAGGAGACCGAGGGGCCACTTCAGGAATACAGATAAGTGGCTGGGGGCTTGACGTGGATTTTAATGAATTTGGACTCCATGTGGATTTGGTCGTCCCCGTGATCGCGAGCTGCTGGCAGCGAGAGGGGCAGCGCGCCGGCCTCGGCAGCCGGCGGCCGAAGCGGCCGGATCGGGGACGGAAGGACAGACCGACGTCTCCGAGCTGGGTAAGCGGCGCCCTCCGCCCTGTCCCCCGAAGCGCGCTCGCCCCGCCGCGGCTCCCCCCGCGCCCTCCTCCGCGGCGTCCTGGCCCCGAACGCCTGGGCTCGGCTGCGGCCGGCGAGTCCCCGCGCGGGGTCGGCCACTTTCGCGGGCCGGAGCGCGGCGCGCGCGCGTGTGCCGGCTGACTCCGTGCCGCCGCCTCCAGCCCAGGCTTCCCCGCCGGCGCCCCGCTTCCCCGCTGGGCTGCTTGGCGGGCGGCGCTCCACGGCGCGCTTCCACCGCGCACCTGCCTGCAAGCTGAGGCTCGGGGAGCGCGGGGGCAGCGGAACTGTCCCGAGAGCTGCAGCCCAAAGCGGGCCTCCGAGGCACTGCACCGGCAGGAGGGCCTGGGCCACTGTGGCCGGCGCTCAATTTGGGGACGTTCACCCTGGTGCCGGTGTCCCTGGAGGCCGCTGGCTGTTCCTTCGGAGCAGGGGACTTGGGAATCAAAGGGGAATGCCTCATATGTGCGGCTTCCAGAGGCTCAGGGAACGACACCAAGGCACCGAATGGGATAAGTGCCCCATGCCCCCTTCTGTGCGCCCTCGTGGTGAAGCACCCATAAGCACCATCCCCTGGTCTGAGCCTCAGGAGAGGGTTGGGGGTTGAAGGACGAGCTTATCCAGGGTCCGAGAGGCTCCTTATAAGCCATTTTCGAATATTTTCTTTCTTGGGCTTCTTGTTGCCCCAACCCATAAGTGATGTAGGGATTTTAGAAAATTCTAGCCCTTTTTATCCATCCCACAGGTAGTCTCTGTAAATATGTTAATCATGGTCTTGATGGCCAAAGAGAGAAAGTCATCCAGAAACTGCCATCCCAGGTCCCTGACGAATGTCCACCTGTTTGGCATGACCTTTGCCCTAGAAGGAGCTACCTACTCAAACTCAGCTCGGAGGGATAGAGATAATGGGGGAGGTGGAAGTAAAAGAGTTGGGGTTCAAAGTCAGTTGTCTCTAGAAATGAGAGCCCCATGAAGTGGGCAATGGAAATATGATCAGGTCTCCTATAGGGTTCTAAGATCCTAGGGTAACAGTGGCAATTCTGGTAGTGGCTATACAAGGGATATAAGACAGGACCAGCTTGAGGCAGTGGCTTGCGGACCCAGTAGCTTGGAGGAACCTACAGAAATTTGGGGAGCCATTCATCCCCTTCCTTCTATCCATGAGCACAGTGGACGGGGTTCATAAGCATCAGATCAAGATGAGTATCTGGGCTGGGCAGAGCTGGACGTCCTGGGAGCTGGGAGTCAGATTCAGTTGCCCCGCACACCAGTCCCCACACAATAGCAGGCTCCTGTCTTTCTGGGCTTCTTTCCCAGACCTTGAAACTTCACTCTTCCCTCTGGGCAGGCTTTGGATTCTGGGGCCTTCAACAGAGCGTCAGAGCCCGGGGAAGAGATAGCTCTGGTTGGAGGAATTCAGCTATTCCTAACTGAAATGCACAACTTTTGTGCAGACACCCCAGAACACAGCAGCCCTCTCTCCTCTGACCCCCTGGCAAGAAGAGAGAAGAATTCATTAATTTCCCCCTCCCCTCATCTAGCACCTTTTGAACTAATTACCTATGATCTCCCCTCCTTGGCCTGGGGGTGGGGGTGGGGTCAGGTGGGAAGGTAGGGAACCAGGAAAACTGAGAGCAATCTGTCAAGATACCCTAGTGAGGTTGTTTTGCTTTTCCCTTCTTCCACCTGGCATCTCCGCTTACGCCCAACCCTTCCTCATCCCGGAAACTGCCCTCACTGCCAGCATTACCTGAAAGAGTGGTTCCCCTCAGCCCTCTAGCCAACCCTCTTCAGGGACCCGCTGATAAAGGAAGGGCAATGCAGACTGCCCTCTCCGCTCCCTCACTGTCCTCAACAAATTGCATTAGGATGGGGCAAATTGGCTTGCAAAGCAGTTAAATGGAAATGACATTTGGAGCGCTGTGCAGTGGATATGCTGCTGAAGAACAGCAGGATGTGCGGCGGTGGAGCGCAGGAAGGTCCCCTCTGACCAGGACCACGAGTCTGGCAAGGGGTTTCCACTTGGCCCTTCTCTTTGACAGGATGTAAGGACCAGGACCTGGGTCCCTCATAGCCTGGAGCAGGACAGAGGGCAGCTGGTTGGCCTTTCAGCCCCAGTCTAAATGAGTAAATGGTAGTGTCCCATGTCCATCAACCCAAAGCAACCATGTCATTACAAGGTTGGTGGCCCTGCTTTCAGAGCTGCCCTGAATAGCTACCCCTGTCCCCAAAGCACCAGAGAACATTCCCTCTCCGACCTTTTGACCATCAAAAGCTGCAGGTGTGATGGATGTAAAAGTTCACCATCTGTTGTAGTGGAGTCTGTGCTTAACATGAGGTTAAAGAGAAACCCTTCGAAGAACAGCTACTTCTCTACCAGGCCCCTTTCCCATTTCCAAATACTTCTGGTGGTTTTGTTCATCTTTATTTCATGGGCATGTTACAAGGAAACACACAAGCAGGATGGGAAACCAGTGACACAGTTAAATATACAAGGCAGCAGCTGGAAGCAGCCTAAACTCACCAGTTCAGGTACCATGAAATATTTATGGCTCTGGAGTTGTCACTGTTTGGGGGTTTTATAGTCTCTATCCTGCCTCCTTTGCTATGGCTGCCTCTCCAAGATAAGGGGTTTGGTGCCGGGGGGGCGGGGGGGAGACGATTTCCATCTCCAGCAGCGACCCCCCCCCTCAGCTGTCTCCCTGCATTGCCACACAGCTGTCTCCACACACGCAGACTGGGGCCCAGTATACTCTGTCCATCATGGCACAGCGAGAGGCGAGGAACTCCAAGCCAAGCCCCCACCCCACTCCCGTTCTGATCATAAAGAGACCGGAGCATTGTGTTACTACAGTCTGTTAACTACGGATAAGTCAGGATTGTCCACAGGGAAAGTGGCAGAAGCAGGCTTTGAGGTGCTGTAGTTTTACAGCTTGTGCACACACCCCTCCCCCCAGCACTGCCACCCTCACCCAGGACCAGTCTGTTATCAATTCATTATAAGTGAATATTTCTCCCCTTCACAGATGCTCTGTTCCAACAATAGTGAATGGAACTGATTCCCTTATGGGAAACAGTGTTTTTCACTTAGTTACAAAGATTTCATGCCTGATTAGAGTAAATGAGGGCTGGGGGTGTGTCCCCTTCTTGTCTGGTCGTTTCTAAAGGTGAGCCCTGTGGAGACAGAGAAAGGCAGTTCTTCCCGGGGGGGTCAAACAGCTGGTCCTAAGGACCAGGAGGGATGGATGGTAAGAACAGGACACCCCCTTTCTCCCTGCCTTAGCCCCCAGGCTCTCCGGGGCCCTGTTCCTGGGCTTTGGGCATATGGAATCTCTACTGTTCCATCTGGGATTCAAGGGCAGAAATAGAGGCGAGAAAGTTCTTTGTTGGGGAGCAGTGTCCCTACAGGGCAAGTGTAAAGGGAGAGGAGGAAGGGACGGGGGAGGGAGGAAAGAAAAGGCCCCAGCAGTGCACAGGCTGCTGCTCCCACAGTTGGTTAACCATTAACCCCTGCCCTGGCCTGGCCCTGTCTCCTGCTTGCGTGGAAGGATACGCTCAGAAACCCAGAGGAGCAGCGGGTGATCCCCATGCCCACCTCTCCCTGACACAGGACATTCGCCGTGTCTCCCCTCTCCCCTTCGGCCCCCAGCTCAGTCCTGGCCCCCACTCCCCCTTTTCTCTCCCTCTCCCCTGGCGCTGGCATCCTCCTCCCAAACCCTGCCAGCTGTCCCTTCACCCAGGCTTTGCCAGTTGTTTGCCTGACAGCATGCATGTCCCACTGGGAGACAGGCAGGATAGTGAGGAAAGTGGATGGACGGGCTGAGCTGGGCTCACACAGGACTCCAGAGCCAGAGCTCTGAGCTCAGCTGATAGACTGCTTCAAACCTACACATCACCGCACGAGGCCCAAGTTTGCTTGGGGGATGGAGGCGAGGAGGGGCTTTTGGCCAAAGTTCCCCTTCCTCCGGGAATGCCTGATTTCCGCGAGGGTCCCTGCCTTGGCCCTCTGAGATAGGCCATTTTCTCCAAGGCCTTGTCAAAGCATTTCCAGCTCCACAGACCTGGAGCCCTGAACTTCGGGGGGAAAAAAAAAAAACCCAGCAGACGGACCAGAGATGCGGACCAAGGTACAGGAGCGAGGCACACGTGGCAAGACCCAAGTCAAGATGTAGAAACAGTCACAGATTAGGCAGAGAGAGGCAAGGAGACAGAAAAGGAAGATAAAGACGGAAAGACTGACAGTGTGAATGGGGCGAGAAGAGCTGAGAACAGACGTGGGAAGCAAGTGGGAAGGAACAGTCCAGGCCTGGGGGGCTCTTCTGGGTCTTCCCAGGCCCTAAGGGGAGGCTCCTCTGGGCTGAATTGGGAAGCTGAAGTAGCAGGTTATCTCCACTAGAGGGGACTCGTGAAAACCAGGCTTGGCCCTAAACAGTGGCTTTTGTGCTTATTTGGTTTTTTTTTTTTTTTTTTTTTTTTAAGAAGAAAAAAATAGTTAAGATATATTAGAAACTCCCAGCTGTCACTACGCAGAGACCACAACTGGTAGGGTCCTTTCTCCGGTGGGACCTCTGGGCCCGTCTGGTTGCAGGGGAGCGGGAAAGGCGCCTGCAGCATTAGGAGTTGGGGTCCAGCATGGTGAGCAGCTCAGGGAGAGGCTGCATGGCAGGCAGGATGCATCCCTGGGTGGGAGACAGGAGGGGGCAGGCATTCTCAAGAAGTCCTGGCCCACCAGGGGGCTCTGCCTTTCTTTATCAGCAGTAGAAGTTTTGGCACAACCCCAAGGTGCCTTCACAGGCCTTCCCTTCTCCCAGCTCCCTAAATGCGAATTTTCAAAACACTCTCAGGTGGTGGCAAAACTGCTCCTGAGGAGACTTTTTAAAAGAGACCTTTCAGGAACTGAACGCATGTCAACGCTGTATCACTGATTTAATCTTTGTCTTCATACTCTCTGTGGGAGCCTTTCTCTGAATTATAATTCCCCCTTTCATTTCAGCAGAGGACAATATGGAGAGAACAGAATCCAGAGGCTTTTCTCATCTGAGGAGATAATAACTGTCTAACAGGGGTAGGGAAAAATATTGAAGCTTGGGGATAGGCAGTGGGCCAGAAAGAAGCATCTCTTCAGATCTGATACCATCCTCTGATATTTAATCTTGGCTTCCCTTTGGCTCACATTTACCTGGGGTCAAAGCGGGAGGGGAGGGAGGAGAGAGCAAAGAAAAAAGAAAAACAAGATAAATGTATCACGTTATGAAAGTCTAATCCTGCTTTTCCTTGGCTAAAATTACTTTCGGTGTGAGAGATAAAGTGGAGGTGCCCTTGCAAAGTTCAACTTGTCTTTGAGAAGGAAGAGGCGGAGGAATCCTGGGGCTCAGAGTGAGTAGCCGATGAATGAACCCTTCTCCTCTGTGACCCCCCAGCACAAGTTCTCTCTGAAGCTTTGAGCGTGAAGATGGAGGCCCTGACTAAGGCACCTCCACTGCTTCTCTGCGCTGTCTGGGGAGTTAAACTTTTTGTATTTTTGTATGTACAAGCCTCCCTTCCCACCTTAGTTTCTTGTTTGGCTATGGAGGGATTGAAAAAAGAGGTATAGAGCAGCTGAACAACTCCTCCGAGTTTAATCTTCATATATGAATTGTTGCCCTTGTACTGAAAGCAGGAATTGCAATCCATTTGGGTTTAATCAAGTAGAAATCCATCACTTATGCAGTGCTAGGAATGTGTAACACTTGGTACCAAGATGAAAAGGTAACAGATCCTACCTTTAAGACTCTTAAGAACATCCTGGGGGGAGGGAGAATTACGTAAGCCATGTACCCTCACAGAAGTTTAATATAAGGCAGAATGGAGTTAACAATATGTCGGGGGTGTCAGAGGAAGTGGAGCTCCTGGAAGCTTCTGCTCTAGTCAATGGAAGGTGTAGGTTTCCAGGAGAGAGGCTCGGGTGTCTGAGAACTTCATAGTTCCCTGTCAAGAATGACTGTCTAACGCTCTCCCATTCCTCACCCTCTCAGAACTACCCCTATTTTTTTTCCTCCTCCTCCTCCGTGGATTTCAAAATGACACCACTGGAGTTGTTTTCTATTAGTCAACATCCTAGAGCAAGATCTCCATGTAGCACCCTCCCAAGGGGTTTTCACCGTGTATTCTATGTAAATTGCATCCCTTTCCGCTCCCCGGGAGCTGGCCGCATGGACGCCACTGTGCTTCATCAGGAAACGTTGTTATTACTCATCTGTATTCACATTGAAGTGTCTGGAATCCTGCCGTTAGAGCACCACATTTATCTGAAGGAACCCGTTAAAGGGAACAAACCTGAGAGGGAAAAAAATATTCGGATTTTCCTCCTCACCATGGCTGAGCAGGAGAACGCCCTCCACGAGCCACCCCAAATTAAATTTGGGGCGGGGGAGACCTGGCACTGGGGTGGACAGGACCAGGGTGCATGCTTGGGCTTTAAGAGGCCTTTGAAACCTTTGAAAGTCTGTGCTTTTTAAGAAATATGAGTGTGTGTGTGTGTGTGTGTGTGTGTGTGTATTTCTGAAGAGAAGGAGTTTGTGATCCGCGCCCCGCCCCCCCGCAAATGTAAAGAACCACTAGAGTCTAGTCTCCAGGGCCTTTTCCTAGCCTCAGTTTCTGCTTTCTGTTCTGGTGGTGGAATGAGGGCTTTAGCTGAGGAACTGTAACCCCAGTGCCTTCCCCACGTCCCCAAGTGGTAGATGACTGACTCTTAGAGTAGACAAAAGAAATCCAGGGACAAAATGGCTCAGAATGTCAGGGAACCCAGGTGTCATAATTGCTCTGCAAATATGGACAGGTCATGGCACTTCTCTGAGCAGGAAGCAGGGCAGAGGACTCCTCCCTTTAAGGGCTGGAGGGTGGGAAAGTTAAGGAGGAGAGGAAGAGGTGGGTGAGAAAGCCCTGCCTGCCCTGTAGAGGCAGGAGGACCAGCGGGCAGACAGAAGGGACAAGAGGGGATGTTGCCGCTTTGAAGTGGTTTCCTGCTTCATGAAAGCGAAAGGCCTCAGCTGGGCTGGGTAAATATTACGTTGGCCTCTGACCTCCCACCTCCCCAGATTGCTCCCCCAGCTTCCCATTTTTTTCTCCTGAGCTACAAACATACCTGAGGGAGAAGAGCCTGTTCTCTGAACTTGGGTGTTCTCAGCGGGAGCCCTGGCCAAAGCCAGACAGGAGGACAAGGCTCCTCCCCTGTGCCCAGACCTGAGAGCCTTCTGGGTCAGCCAGCGCTACCAGGTCTGGGTCCCCGCTCCACGCTGGTGGGTGGTGATGTTTTTCAGGAGAGAGGCGGTCAGTCCCCTGACAAGACTAGCCCTTTAGCCTCACTTCAGCGGCCCAGACCTTGCTGGCAAGTCCCTTGATTCTCTGTGAAATTAAAACCGACACCACTAGGGTTTCTGCTAGGCAAACACCCCCTGAGGTTTATCCGGAAATTAACAAAATTCAAGTCTAATGCCCCCCTCCGAGTGGCCCCCGGGGTGTGAAGCCCTTCAGGTTCTGGGCCCAAGAACCCAGCTGTGAGAGACTTAGAGAAAACCATCTGAGCCACTTGTGAAGCTGGGAAGTCACGCCCGGCACCCTCCCGCAGGAGGCTTAGTCCAACCAAGAGGGGTCAGAACAGATGGTCAGGAAGAGTCTGGTGTCGGGTTAAGGTCCTAATGCGTGGGAGCAAAGGGTCTTCCTTCACACTTGTAGCTCTTCCCTCTTCCTAAAAGCTTTCTCACCTGTTGACCAGTGCTCATCCTCCATTTGCTCCCGGGTCCGGGAGGGAGATAAGAGGGAGCCACAAGACACTCAGGGAGAACTGCTGCCTGCCCCGCACCCAGCACCTCAGTTTCTTCATCTGTACAGTGGGAATGAATGCTTTCCGTGACTCCCCGGGCACCCTCAGTTGCCTTTGTTTCTGAAGCCGGGCATGGGAAGATAGTGTTTGGGCATTTGGAAAAATGACAATTGTTGCAAATGTGTAAAATTATTCTAAAATTTAGAGCAGGAATACAGCCAAGCTATGGATGTTTTTCTCCTCTCTCTCTCTCTCTCTGTGTGTCTGAATTTGTTTGGAATTTTCTGAGAAAAAATAAGATTTTTATTTAAAGAAAATCTGTGTGCTAAAGGTTTTGATATGTAAAAATAGATGAAGGGCTAAAGATTCAGTGAAGACTGGAAACAGAGAGGAGAACAAATGGTGATCCTGGCACTGGGGCCACATGCATGGTGTGGGGTTAGCACTAACCAGTGGGGCTGGAGTTTGAATTCTGAATTTGCTACCCTTGGGGCTTTGATGCCTTCAAGTCTAAGAGGAGAGATGAATGATATTGTCACAGAACTGGTAAGCTGGCATTTTTCTGGGAGTCAGCCTCCCATGGCAGGGCAAGGGGCGGAGCTCACGGGCCCCTAGCTGCCTGCCTGCAAACAGCTTACATCTCTCTACAGAGAGAGCTCCTAGGAGTATGGATATCAATGGGATGGACACAGCATGAAAAGCATCAGCAGGAGCTGGGGCCAGAGCCCAAGCTGGACCCTGGAGCTCAGGGATTAGATCCTTGGCCAGCGCTGACCCCTGGGCAGAACATAGCAAGATGTCTGGGGAGAAGCATCAGCTATCTTGTGCTAGCCCAAGAAACGCCCCCGGGCCCTCCCTGCTGCAGCACAGAGCCTTGTCCCTTGTTGGACGCACAGAGCGTGGGAAGGGGGCTATGAGAGGAGGGGAGCCCTGTGCCTTCGACAGCACTGCAAGAGCCAGCGGTGGAAAAGGAGTGTGACAAGATGCCTTGAGTTTCTTTTCTAGAATATTATGAAGAAAACAGTTTGAATTACAAAAGAACGGGTGTTACATGTAGAATACTTGAGAAATGTTTCTGAGGATTTGATAACAGCTTTACCCAGGCCCACATCATAGATGCAGCAGCCAAGTCCAGCCTGGGAGAGTGGATTTCCCTGCGTCACACAGTGAGTGGCCAGTCACGGTGTCCACCCGTGAGGAGGTCTGTTTGCCCCGGCCTGGCCCAGCACACTCTCTCCACCTGCCCATGTAGCCACCTTCTCTTTCCATTCTCTCATTCCCCGACCCTGTGCTCTCCCTTGGGTTTGAGCGGGAGTCCCCGAGAAGTGACCTCTCCCCTGCTCTGCCAGTCCGCCGGCCCTAGGACACCCCGATCCCTCTCTGTGGCACTGGGCAGTGAGTAGAAAGGCCCCCCTCCCTTAAGTAGCTCCAGCCAGCTTTCCTCCATCCACCGCAGGCCTTGCTATTTTCAGAGTCAATGGCCCTGGCAAAGCCCAGCCACCCCTCCCTCCCCAGAGGCAGCATGGGTACTGCTTGTGTGGCGGTCTCTATAGGCTCTGCATTCACAACTTGAAGAGGGTGAGACAATGACCCGAGCAGCCGCCTGCAGACTGTGCTGGCTGGGAGGCTGCCAGAGCGGGAGGTGGGAGCCTGGGCCGGCCAGGGTTTGTCTACCACGCACCTGCGAGCTTTCTCAGGCAGCCGCGGCTGACCCAGAGGAGATGCGAGGCGGAATTGGGATCCAGAGGAACCTGGTCCAGGCCACCTGATTGGCTTCTACCACAAGCCCCCAGCCTCGGCCAAGGTTTCCGCCAGCTGTGTAGTCACTCCAGGCCTGGAGGAAATAGCAGGGCCCTGGCTCCTGAGGGCCATTTGTGGCCTGAGGACAGGAAGAGGCAGAACACTTGTCCAGGTAGAGACAAACAGGCCACTTCACCAGGAGCCTGCCCAGGCAGAAGAAACGTACTGTACATTACTTGCAAGGAGATTGGAGTTGGCATAACATGATTTACTTTGAACAAATGTTTATTGAATATCTACTATGTGGCGAGTATTATGGGAGGGAGGCAAGTGGCTGGCGTGGCTCTTGAGAGCTTCCGGTGTGGCAAGGGAGAAAGGGGATACACACAAATAATGGTCATGCAAGTTAAGTGTTGCAGGAACACAGGAGAGAGAGATTAACCAGGGCCATGCAACCCAGAAGGGGCCGTCTAGGGAGGGAATGGGCTCTACATCATTTGGGGAATTCAAGCAGAGATTGGAAGATGATGACCAGGTCTCAAGAAGGGTTTCCTGTGTGGAGCAGGAAGGTATAAGAGGGATGGCTGAGGTCCCCACCCACGTCCCAGTCCTCTACCCTTGAGTCTTTCTGTTTGCGGCTCAGTGAATTCAGTGGAGGAAAAGGCTCTTTTGAGAAGTGAGGATGAGTGTCAGGTCCGTGAGAAGGACCCGCAGCTGCAGGCCTAAATTCCACAGTAAACAGAGCTCGTTCTCACACCTTCATCCCCATGACTCCCCTCAGAGCGGGGTGCCAGGAAGGCTGGGCTGGGATAAGCCCTGGCCTCCCCTGGAGCCAGAATTGTTCTAATCGTGTTAAAATGAGCACTCAGTCTACAAGCAGGGCGCAGACCCGCGTGTGCTGAGACTTGGTCAGCTCTCTGCCTGCAAAGCTCTAACTTCTAATCATTGTCATAAACAGGACGGAAGCAGCTGCTCACTCCAGTCTATTATCAGCTTGGTTGGAGACAGAGAAATTTAAATGGCAGCGAGATGCTTAGCAGAGCAACAAAAAGTCGGTGTTAAAAATAAAGAAAACGAGACAGCTTGTTTCATCGAAATAGAAGGGCTATTAAACAGCCCTAAATTAATCAGTGATCTGCCAGGGTTGGGAATCAGAGCGCCGCAGAGCCAGGGTAGAGAGCTGGGAGAAGATGGGGGAAAGCAAGTCAGAGGCAGGTAGGAGCTGCCTACGGTCTCAGGCCAGGCTGCAGGGATTGTGGAAGCAAGGTCTTCAGAAGGGGAGTCGGCAAATAGTTTTCTGTGCCACTGATAAGAGCAGGTTGGGTGGGGAGGGGATTTTGGTACCCCAGCCTCTCCCCCTACAAAGCCCTGCTTCTGATTTCTTTCCATCTGCCACCACCCACGCCAGCCCTTGGGGCATCTCCAGTCCTCAGCTCCTCCCCAGGGCTGGGCAGGAGCCAAGTGGCATTTGGTGGAGGGCCACAAACCCCCAGCCAGTCTTTTTCCTCTCTCGCAGGGTGTCCCCAAGAACTCAAGCCTGAGTTGAGCTCCTTGCGCTGCACCCCCAATCCAAAAGAGTGGGGACGGCATATCCCAGGTATGGCCAGAGCCTGGCCTGCCTGCAGGGAGGCTGATCTCTGGAGTCAGGGGTCTGTCCTCGGTGATATCACTTGGACTCCAGCCAGCAGGGCAGCAAGGAGACAGGTGTAACTCCAGGAGCCCCAGGTCCAAGGCCCACTTCCACATCAGGTACCTTCTCCAAAATATTTCACCTCAGGTCTACCTAAGTCTCACCGGTGAAGTGGTGATGCTGACCCTGTTCTCTCCCTCACAGGCTTGCATATGGGGTACATTAATGGGATAACATACATGAAATTCTTAGTCAACTGTAATCGCTGCACAAATGCTAGTTTATACTGCAGCGGGGTCCCTTGGAGACTCAGGACAAAACATCAAAAAGACTTCCCAGAGGGCGTGACAGGGGTCTGGGGGAAGCAGACTTGCTTGTACCTGGGTGGAGCCATGGGAGGGGAGGCCAGGCCGGGCTGAGCATGTCTCTGAGCACTTGTGCTCCCGCCAGGCTGGGCAGCAAGTTGGATCTTGAATCAATCACTCCAGGAGCATTTTCTTTGCTCTTTGACCTCAACATTCTTTCTCCTCCCGCCTCCCAGCCTCCTGCTTCCCTCCTGGCTGTTTACCCTTTTCCAGGCTCCTCTCTCACACCCCATTCATCATCGGGGGCCAGATCCTCACTCGAAAAGTCTCTCATCTCCTACCCAGGTGGCCGCACGCTCCCCCTCGGCCTGCGTCTCCCCCTCTCCCCCACCAGCACATTCTTCTCCTGGGGTCAGCCTCCCCGATAATTGTGCCCTCCGCTTCTCCCCCAGTAAAGCCGCAAGGGCCTGAAAAGTCTTTTCTTGCCTCCCTGCTCACCCAGGTGCTAAGGGTCCTTCAGGCTGATGCACGTGCATTTTGGCACAGACAAGCCCCATAAGTGGACACACCTCTGCCCAGAGTGCCAGCCTCCCCAAAGTCTCCACGTGTCTCTCTTAACAAGCGCCACCCGCAGTTCCCTTGCTCCGTTGAGTGTGTGCGAGTGTGAATGCGCCTGTTACTTAAGAGAGGCTGCTTGACAGCTCAGGATCTTCTCTGCAAAAGCTCAGAGTCTCAGACAAAGAGAGAAAAATAATAGAAACTGAAGGTGGGAAGGTACAGGGTGGGGACACAGCCTGCTTAAGAAGCTTCCTCATAAAAAGGAGTTACAACTTTTTATTCGAAGGCAGGCTATTGATTCTGAAAAGCCCCAGAAAGAGAGTTCCGTGGTGGTGTAGTGGTTAAGAATCTGCCTGCCAGTGCAGGGAACACGGGTTCAATCCCTGGTCTGGGAAGATCCCACGTGCCACGGAGCAACTAAGCCCGTGCACCACAGCTACTGAGCCTGCGCTCTAGAGCCCATGAGCCACAACTACTGAGCCCATGTGCCACAACTACTGAAGCCCACGCGCCTACAGCCCGTGCTCCACAACAAGAGAAGCCACCACAATGAGAAGCCCGCGCACCACAACGAAGAGTAGCCCCCGCTCGCCGCAACTAGAGAAAGCCCACGTGCAGCAATGAAGACCCAACGCAACCAAAAAATTAATTAATTAATTAAAAAAAAAGAAAAGCCCCAGAAAGAAGGAGAGGCAAGGAAGATACCGGAAAGGAATTTCATCTGACGTGCTGAGCAAACCCAGACGAAGAGCCCCCCAAAATGTGGAGCTCAGCCCGTACGAACAGTTCTCAGCGTCTCCTCGCCCTATGGGCCAGCTTTTCTCTCTTCTCCTTTCCTTCCTCTTTCCTGCCAGGGGCACCTGGATAAATCACCCAGAGTGGCAGAAGTGGCCTTAAATCACTCTCAGGGCCCTGAGAGGAGGGGGTGTGCCCTGGGTAGCATGGGGCCCCGGGGACTGGAGGAATGGCTGCTCGGGACCAGCAGCACCCAGTTTCTCCCCAGAAGCCTGAGTCTGGGGAGCTGGGAGCTGGGTCCCCAAGCTCCACGCACAAGAACCACCCCGTCACCTGGCTGAAACAGAGCCTCACTTGTTGTCGCCACCATCCAGGGCAGACACTGTTGCCAAGGAGATGATGCCCTTGTACAGTGTTTCTCCAAAAACAGAAATAAGAGTAACTGGTGTTTATTCAAAACTGTGGAGTTGACAAAACACTTTCACATCTCTTTTCTCATCGATTCTCACCACAACCCTGTGTGGTGGCCTTTTACAGTTGAGGAAACTAAGACTCCGAAAGGTTAAATAACATGTTCAAGGTCAGGGAACTAGTAACTGGTAGAGCAAGACTTGGGCCCAGGTCTACCTCCAAAGCCCATAGCCTTTCCTCTGCATCCGCTGCCCGGCAACATGTGTCACGGTGAGTTTGACCTCCTCATAGGACAGCCCTGCTCCGAAACCTTCCTGGAGGGATCTCACCCCACCCACTCTGCTCTTGATCACTTTATGTTGTCAGTTGACCATTTATGATTACGTGCTTTTCACGTGATCGATGAGAGGGTATGCTTCACGGCTTCTTGCCAAGACATTTCCTGCACCAACCCTGTCTGCATGGGGCATTCTTCAAAGGAGAGCTGGCATCTTCCCACTCTTCTCCATCCTTCTCCCCACCTTATCCACCTAGCCAATGACATTTGCTCTTCGCCCAGTGGGCTCAAGGTGAAGAACAACAGCCAGGATCCTTCCCAAATGGTTCACTCCCTTCACCACCTCCCAACGATCAGTTATGACAAATCATTGAGCCAAGTGTATTAGTTCAGCCATGGCTTAGAGCAGCCTAGCAGGTGAGAAAAACATATGAGCATCCCCCCTTCCCTCTCCCCTGCTCTCCATGATTCAGACCGAGTGCAGTACTGAGTAAAAGGCATCATGCTACCCCTGTACAGGATGCCAAAGATGCCCTCAAAGGGCCTCTACTGCAATGGGAAGATAGATAGTCACACGAAAAAGAGAGCCTACACTACCATGCAATGTGTGCTAGAAACAGCAATTTTTGACTTTGGAGGAAAGACAGGGGTTGGGGACAGGGAGGGCTTAGAGGCTTCCTGAGGTTTTGAAGAATGGACAGGGTTTAGACAGGCAAAGAAGAAAGTGGAGATGGGCATTCCAGGGAGAGGGGACCACAGAGATAAAACTGTGTGAGGTGTTTCGGGGACTTGGCAAATGAACCAGTTTGTTAGGAGTGGAGTCACCCGGGAAGAAGTAGGAAGGGAGGCCAGAGAAAGACAGAAGAGCCAGCTTGGGAGGACTTGAACTTGGGCACTTGGCAGTCCTGAGTCTGTCTGGGCAACACCAGGGAGCCAAGGAAGGTGTTTTCTAGGTGGATACCATACTTTGGCCCTATGCCTGGCAAAGTTAGTCAAAGTTAGTCCTCTGACACACAAGAAATGAAGCAGCACAAGGCACACCTTGCAGGAAATCTGTGGCTGAATCTTAGCTGCCAATGGCCTTCACTGGAGTCCATCACAGTGGAAGACCTGGATGGTGACTGTGACTGTCTTACATGCACATTTTCAGGGAGGTAGCACCAGGCTTGCTGGTAAAGAGGACCACTCTTTTGAACTTTGGGGAATCCCAGCTTCTGGAAACAGACAGCATTAAAAAATGCACCTTGATCTGGCGCTAATGGCTGCTTTCCCTGACGCAAGGACAAGGCAGCAGCAATGGGGAGTGCCCCTTGTCCCTAGAGCCTTTCAGTGGCTGCCATGGGGCAGGAAGCATGAGGGTCTGCAAGAGAAACAGGAAGTGCTCTCACCTGGGGACTCCTGGGGGCTGTTAAAATTCTTCTTCAAGAGGAGAAAGATAGGGCAGCTTCCTGGAAAGTAAGTGGCATTTAGGGCCATTCCACAGCCTGAGAGCTGGGATAAATGTCTACGGCTTTGTTTTTTTTACTCCCCCCTCTCTTTTTCTTCCTCCCCCTTCCCCCCTACTGGTGAGAATTGGAGCCGTGTCACTATTCTTTGAAAACATTGCAGTTAATGACAGCATAATATGCCGTTATTTGGAGTAACTGTAATTTATTTAACCCCTTACTTGGGTACTTTCTACCCTGTTTCCTGCTCTCCTGCCCCATTTCTATCTCAGAGTCCTTAGCTCTTCCTTGCACAGTAAGCATGGGTGAGAAGGCAGGAGAGATACTTCCAGGCTCCTCGGAAAGATCATGTGGAATTTCCCTGAAAGGTGACTGCCAGCCAGCAAACCTCTTGCCACAAAACACCCATGGACTCCACCTTGTAATGGATAACTCAGCCCTGGCCACCTCCACCCTCAGCCCTGCTTCTTTACCAAAATAAAATGGGAGCCTCAAGTCTTGACCTTTAAAGTAAAGTACTTGCCAAGTCTTACTTAACGTTCTCATGACTCTTCCCAGATCAGGGACAAGAGGGTTTTGTTGAAAAATAAATTCTAAATATCTAGGTGATTGTGGAAGAGTGGGGAAAGCATGGGTGTCAGAAAGTTCTGCTTCCTAGCAGAATGCTGCTAGTTACTCAACCTCCCTGAGATTCCATTGTTTCATCTGTGAAATGGGGAGAATAATACCCATCTTGCGGAATAATCACAAAATTACCCGTTGCATATGCAAAGAATCTAGCAGTGTGCCATAGAGCAGGTGGTTAATAATTAATAATAATGAGAGCTGCTCCTCTTTATTATTTTTGTCATGGCACACAAATGGAAATGGCTATCATTATGCTATTCATGACCCTTCTGGTATGAGGTCTTCTAACATAAATTTGGACTTGATTTAGCAAAGCTAGATCCCCACTTTTATTCCTTTGCCAGACTTTGGAAGGAGCCTGAAAACTCCCCTTCCTGTCCTTTAATCCTATAATGCCTACCAGCAGAGCAACCCCATCACGAGGATGGTATGCGTATGGTCTGGCTAGAGTCAGGGGACCAGCGGGGTGACCTTTCTAGGGGCCCCATAGTGCAGAGGGCAGGTGCGCCCCCAGTGCCCACAGCTTGGAGCCTCAGAGCCCTGCTAAGTCGCAGAAATTCTTTCTGCCCCAGGGGTGAGGTAGTCATGGCAAGGCCGGGCTGCACCATCCCCTAGAGGGGGTTGAAGAGGGCAGAGCCCACGGAAGGAGGAGGGGGGAGGGGTGGCGGGCCGGCAGCTGCTTGAAATTGATTGCTCTTGTAGTTTAGTTTATACCATGGGCCCTCTCCGCGCTGCCCGGGTGGCGACCTTTAGATAATAAAGGGAATTCTGGGAGATTTCTGACAGGCCCGTGACATATGGGGCAGGTCTGCAGGGTCAGGCGGTGTATCTCCCTGCTCCCGGCCCCAGGGTAATGAATCTTGTTTTGACTCGGCCAAGCCAACCCAGCCAGCACCCCAGAAAGGAGCCCAGCCCCTCCCCGCTGCAACCCTTCAAATAAGCGCCTGTCTTTGGAACCCTTCATAATTCAGGGAGACAACTCCAAACTTTTATAGCCTGTGAGAGGAGAGGACAAACACTGGATGTTTTGCTAAGGCCCTGGGAGAGCTGGTGTGGTTTCCAGGGCTTGAGCAGAGCCCACTGGGAGACCTGGGGGAAAATAAGCCACCGGAAAACCCTCCCTGATGTGAAGAGGCAGTGGTCCCTGGACAGGCCAGGGAAGGAGCTGGGGTGGGAATGGAGGGCGATGGCTCCCTGGGAGTCACAAAATGTCCCCGATGTCCTTGGGGTCTGGCAGGTGACACATGGACTCTTCTGGGCAGGAGGAAGAGGGGGCAGGGAGGCAAAATGGATAGGAACTCTCTGCAGGCCAAGCACGAGAGGTGAGAGGCTGGCAAATGCCAGCTCTAATCCCACCGGGGCCAGAGCTGGGAGAGGCAGAACAAGTGCATTCTCGGGGCCACTGTGTTTAGCTGGGTGAAAGGGGAAGCATGTTTTGCTGCCTTCGGTTCTCACAGAGATGTTGAGAGATCTACATCTCGAAGTCCGTTGGCTGTGTGATGGCTTCTACCCAACCCCTCGCCGCAAACACCCGTTTCTTTCAAGGAACAATTCCCAAGCCAAGATGATGGACTGCATCACTCCTCCCAGCTACACTAGTTTGCTAGAGTTGCTGTCACTAAGTACCACCAACTGGGTGGCTTAAACACCAGGAGTTAATTGCCTCACAGTCTGGAGGCCAGAAGTCCAGGTGTGGTTCCTTCTCCTGGTTGTGAGGGAAGGGTCTGTCCCAGGCCTCTCTCCTTGGCTTGCAGATGGCCGTCTTCTCCTTGTGTCTCTTCACACGTCTTCCCTCCATACCTATCTGTCTCCGTGTCCAAATGTCCCCTTTTTATAAAGACACTGGTACATTTGGATTAGGGCCCACCCTAATTATCTCATATTAATTTAATTACCTCTATAAAGACCCTGTCTCCAAATACAGCCATGCGCTGAGGTTGCGAGGCTTAAGACTTCAACATATGAATTTGGAGGGTGCATGAGAGCAGGGGTACACCTGTGATCCTGCCTTTCGTGCCAGGACCCAACCTCTGACTTCCCCTGCCCCCTGCCTTGCCCACCGTGCCATCTGAGATGCAGAGACCCCATCTCTGTCATGCACTCACGTGGATGCAAGGGCCTTGCTCCCACCGTCTGCCTGAGCAGAAAGCCACACACAGCGGCTCGGTCAGCAGCCCTCTCACCGCCTGGAATATGGGTTCTTCCCTTACTTCTGATCAATGTTAGGGCCTCCCCAAATTCCCTTCACTTAGTCCTTGGTTATTGGAGATTGGATCTGATTTACCCACCTGTGGGAAAAAAAATTGCATGGAAGGACAAGCAGGGGATCTCCCTTCTCATAGTGAGGGAAATGACTGTATAGATGTTGTTACCAAAAGTTGCCTGGACATACCGCGGGGGGATGTGGGAGGGGCGGGGAGCATCGTATTGTCTATTTCACTTTCTCAGAAAAGATGCCAAGAGGCCATGTAGGCAGAGGCCCGTTTTCCTCCTCTGTTGCCCCTCACCTCCCTTCTCTCTCGCTCTGGGGCGAGGTATAGCCACTTAGCTTCACATAACAGCACGGAGTCTGGGGAAAAAAATGACATTCGATTAATGAAACACACGCAGCTGGGATAGCAGTGACATCTAAATTGTTCCTTTGGTCCCGTTATTTTCTGTAGGAAATTCTCCTTCTGCCCACCCACCCTCCCCTTTTCCCTTTAAATCGCGAGCATAAAATACGCTAATAACAATCTTGGTGTCTGTGCCTGAGTGACAGCTGAAATAAGAAAGACTAATCGTACCTCCTGCAGCCCTGTCACATGGAGATTAAATGAGCCTCTCTCCCAGCCCCTCCCTCCCCACCACCACTTCTCTCTCCCAATCTCCCCCCTCTCTTGTGGTCTCTTCTCAGTGAGCATCATGGGCATTTGAATAATATATTATAGATGCCATCAGGGTGACAGTGGGGGAAAAAATCAGCTCAAACCCATGATTACTCCTTCCATCTAATAATTATTTAAATACCAGATAACTCCTTTCACTCTAATTGAGGCCTTCCAGCTGTCGGTGTTACCCGCGGCCTCTGCGCTTGCCCTGGCTCTCACCTTGTGCTACCCAGCGTGCCTGGACTACCTCTGAGGTCGCTGTTCGACAGAGTGACACTTGGAATGTTTGCATGTACAACCCCAGAAATGACACTAGGACGGGTCCTTCAAGATCGTTCCATCCACAGGGGATGAGCCGAGGCCCCAGCACTGTGCATTTAGACATTTTATCCTCACAGACATCCTATACCAAAGGCAGCCTCCTTGGGTCATTGGGACCAATCCCCTGCCTCTCAGTAAATATATTCCTCAACAGCTGTAAGGAAAATTCAGTGTCAGAAAATTCCATAATCTCCTTGGCAGGATGCCCCGGGGATCCTCTCTAGATAGGATATCTCACTCTAGTCCCTTCTGCTTCATTTCTAAGTCTTTGAGAAAAAGAAGCTGCCTGTGCTTGGATAACATCTCACCTGTCTATGGGGTTGTCTACAACCCAAAGGCATACGGTACAGGACATCTTAGCCCCCAAGTCACAGTATAGGTGCCATTCTTGTGTGTGACAACTGCCTGGACCTGCCTGGCCTGGAGGAGGTCATCCCCCCAACACAGAAGGGAGCCATTCTGGTGTCCCTTTCACTCCCCTGCCCCTTAATCTGTGCATCCTTGAGTCTGCCCTGCACACCACCTCCCTGTCCAGGCCCAGTGCCAGGCTCACTTCTGCCCATCAGGGGGCCGCCATGATCAAAAGGCACCTTCTTTCCCCAAAACAGGGCAGCAGAACATAACTAACTCCCTGGACTCTTTCGCCTACAGCAGAGGAAGCAATGGACCTTTGGTCACAAGCCTGTCCCCGAGTCATGTTGGGTCACCTTGGACAATCTGTTTTCTTTCCATGGGCCTCAGTTTCTTCATTTAAAAAAAAAAAAAGAAGTGGACTGGAGTAATTTTGCAGTCTGCTTCAGCGCTGGCCTTGAATTCCTGCTTTAAAGGTGCCACTAATTAGAAGGGAGAGCTGGGGGAGAAGATGGACCTTTCCCTGCCCTGGGAGAGGGAAGAGGTTGAGGTGAAGCCCAGGAACAGGCGGTAACTCCTCTGACTTCACAGCCCTCATTTTTTGTTTGTTTGTTTTACTGAAGTATAGTTGATTTACAATATCGTGTTAGTTTCAGGTGTACAGCAAAGAGATTCAGTTATATATATATATATATATATATATATATATATATATATATATATATATACTTTTCCAGATTCCTTTCCATCATAGGTTATTACAAGATATTGAATATTGTCCCCTGTGTTTTACAGTAAATCCTATTTTATATATATTAGTAGTGTGTATCTGTTAATCCCATACTCCTAATTTGTCCTTCTTCCCCTCCCTTTTCCCTTTAGTAACCATAAATATGTTTTCTATGTCTGTGAGTATGTTTCTGTTTTGTATATGGATTGATTTATTTTTTAGATTCCACATATAAGTGATATCATGTACTATTTGTCTTTCTCTGTCTGACTTACTTCACTTAGTGTGATATTCCCTAGGTCCACCCACATTGCTGCAAGTGGCAATATTTCATTCTTCTTTATGGCTGAGTAATATTCCATTGTATATATGTACCACATCTTCTTTATCCATTCATCTGTTGATGGACACTTGGGTTGCTTCCATGTCTTGGCTATTGTAAATGGTACACAGCCTTCATTCTCATACTTACCATATGGATCCTGGCTATGTGAGCCACCTAGTAGGTGCAGTTGTATTAATAGGCATGTTTTACTGTTATGAAAACTGTCACAGGCAAGATGGTGCTGGTGATGACAGTGCAGGTGGTGGTGATAATGATGGTGACAGTGATGATAGAATGATGGAGGATACTGATGATGGAGGAGCTACAGATGGGTCCAAGAGCGGGAGCTCTCCCATCATGAACTTTTACTCAGCTTAGCAAAATTGTATCCTGATCCTCACTCCTCTTCCTACCTCCTCCTCCTTCCGTTTGCAATAAGGGAGGCCAAGTAAGCGTAGAGGCATATTCCCCCCAGATCTCCTAAGAAAGGCAACAGAGCGGGTCACAGGAAGGAAAGACTCCCGCACTGAGCAGAGCTGGAAATGCCTAATTGTCGTTTCTTCCCTGCTCTGCCCCTGATGCCTGCAGCAGCTGATCAGGAAGGTATTAGATGCCTTCACGAGCTGTCACCAACACCTGCCCCCTGAATCCTGATCGGGGAGATGGTGTCACCAGGCCCTCCAAATAAAATATTTAGTGAAACTTGCTTCCCAAAGAGGAAAGCGTGGCCTCTCCTTGGCATCAGGAATGCTTTGCGTGCTTCGCTGATAGGGCAAGCATCCCGGGGCAGCACGTCCTGGTTTGAGACTTGGGGTGGGGGAGAGGGAAACTGGTAGGAGGACAGCCACTTGGCAAGTTTGGCTCTTGAGAATGCATGTGACACAGTGACTTCATGAACTAGACGGAGAGAGGAGAAGGGACAGGAAGGAGGCATCGTTGAGAAAACCCCTGAGGTTGACACTAGCAGCAAATTGGGGTTAGGAGGAAATGCTAGGTCTACAAAGTCATAGGTATGTGTTCACTGGCTTCTACCAAAGTCATTCTAAGACCGACCATGGAATGGATGGAGATCAAGAGCTGGGAATATTGAGAAATAAATTATTACTAATAAAGGCTAATGTATCTTGAACACTTATAACAGGCCAGGCATTGTTCTAAGTGCTTTATATGTATTAAATGACTTCATCATAATAATCCTATGAGGTAGATGCTAGTGCTAATCTCATTATATATAAATAGTGAGATAGCATCAGAGAATGGCTAAGTACCTTGACCAAGTTTACACAGCTATTATTGCCTCTGAATCCAAGCATCTAAGTTCAGAGTTCATGAGTCTAACCATTACACCACATGGCCTCTCGTCAGAGGTACAGAGGTGGGTGCCCTTCCCCCTTACTCTAAATTCAGACAGGAGGCTTGATCCTTGCCAGCTGGGCCCCGCTTTGGAAGAGCTTCGTGATAGCATCAGCCTTGGCCTGGAAAGACAGGGGCTCTCAACTCGCTGTTGAAGTCAGTTGTCTTTGTGAATTCCAAGGCGGAATGCAAGCCTCCCCTGCCACCCCTGCACTGCAAGAGACCATGTCTCCTCTTGACCCTGATGCACTAGTGCCTACTGCTCCCAAGTGGGTGATCTTTGAGTGCCACGGAATGAATCTGCGTGGCTGGTCACCAGGAGCAGTCTGTCCCGGGGTAGATGCTGATGGAGGGGTGAGAGGAAAATAGCCCAATTATTGGTCTGTTGAGAACTCTGAACTTAACCAGCCTTACCCAGTAGGACAAAAGAACCTCAGCTGCCATTGCAGTCATAGACTCTAGAAGCTGAAGCAGGCAAAGTCTCAAGGTATCATTTTGTCTGAATGAAGAAATCTTAAGAGCTGGTTAATTCAAACATCCTTTATTTTAAGATCAAGAAATAGGCTCAGGTTGATGCTAGACCGCTCTAAAGCTATACAGCTCATGGGTGACACAGGCAGGACTTGAATCCGGGGCTCCCCGCGTCCCTCACTCTTCCTCCTGCCCCATGACTCCATGCCTTCTAGCCACCAGGCCAAATTTGCCATTCATACTTCAACTCTCAGGATCCTGGACCTCCGCCGGGCTCCCTGCAGGCTGCAGAGAGGCTGTGTTGGGACTCGTGCAGTAGCGTGCTAGAGACGATCACCTTGGATCTATCCCCCTTCCTCTGACTCATGCTTCCCAGTTTGTGCCCCTTCACTGGGCCAGGGAGGGGATCAAAGGTCTGCCCACAGTGTTCATTCCCATGGAAAGGAAGAATACGAGCAAAAAGAGAAGTCAGGAGGTCTGGCGGGATTCCTGAAGTGCAGTCTCCTGGGGAGGCTTCAGTGATAATAATAACTCCGTAAGTTAAGCATTCACTGAGTGCCAGCTCCCATGCTAAGAGGTTTCCCCGTGTTATCTCATTTACTCTGATGACAACTCGAGGGGTTGGTGCTGTAATTATCCCATCCTACCAGAAAAGGGGGATGAGACTGGACTTGCCCAAGGGCCCCAAATTTCTTCCCCAATTCTGCCTAAGAACAAAAGCCACTCACTGTTTATTCAAACTGTGTCTCTGGAGGATATCGGGCAGGGAGGTGAGATAGTTGATCTTAACCTCACAATCGTGTCCTTTGGTGTCACCTCTTCTACTGGGACCTTTTCCCTCCAGCCATGGGCTAAGCATGTATGTGCATGTACGTTCTGGGGGAGGCGGGGTGCACTGCCCACAGACTCGATGCCAGCGTGTCTCACAGAGCACTGTCTAAAAGGCACAGCCCAAGCGCATCATGGTGATGATTATAATCCTCACGGCTCCTCGGGGACGCACAGCCCTCCACCTGTAGGCAAAGGAGCTCTCCTACCCAGAGACAGGGGCACGTACAGCCCGGCCTCCTGCCGTTCCCTGTCCAGCTGGAGAACATGAGGATTCTGTTATTTCCTTTCCACAGCTCCTCTTGAGGAATTCACGTCCTGCTACTGGCCCCAGGACATAGCTAAAAATAACCTCCGATTTTCAAACCGAAAGCTCTGTCTGCTGGGAGACTTTGCCGGTGAGCACGTGGGGCCGGAAGGGCTGGGTCAGAGTCGCTGAGGTCAGCCTGGGCCTCCTGCCGCTGTCGCCTCCCTCTTTCCAAGGAAGCCCGGGGCCTGACGAGTCACACCAGAAGAGAGAGAGAGCCAGGGAGAGCCCGGTGGAGCCCGGTTGGAGGAGAGCCGTCAGGTGGGGCCTCCCTCTGGCACCATGGTGGCTGTCAGGCATGGGAGGCACAGTTGAGGAGGACGAGGGAGAGTTTCTAAAGACACAGAGCCAAAGCCATGTGGATCCTGCAGATGGCATCTGTTTTAATTCCTACCCAGTCTAGCCAGGTTGGGGGCGAAGGGACACAGGACTCTCCTAGGCCCCCTTGGAGCTCATTCTTAATCCTCGGCTTGAGTGTTTCCACTCCTGCTGCCTCATCGCCCAGAGTTCTATCTGGACTTGTCCGAGGGAGTTGTCAGACCCTCCATCCAGCTGCAGGAAAGATCTCTCTGCTAGACAGCCTGCTGCCCCCTGCTGCCGCCACTGCCACCGCTGTCCCTCCCTCTCCATAGAAGTCAGGAGCAGCGCTGGCAGAGTGATGGGACAGGCTCCACTCTCTACCCTCTGCCTAGGAGTCTAGAGAAGCTGTCGCAGGAACACCACCTTGCCCCTCTGGGCAGCTTCCTTGGAATAAGGAGGAAAAGCCCTGGAGCCTGGGGCTTGGGAGGGCAGAGAGGGAGGAAGGAAGTCAGGGCAGGGGACTGATGAGGCTGGGGCAGGCAGCCTGAGGTCGGCCACACGGAGCCTTAAACAACCACAAGGCCCCAGCAGTGGCTACAATGAGCCTGACCTTCAACTTGCCTCCCTTTGCTCCTCTCCACATCTCCCAAACCCGGAACCCTTGCCCATGTGGCTGAGACTGGACTCAGCCAGCCAGTCCCCGTGAGTAAGGAGGCCAACTCCCCCTGTGCTCCACCTGCAGAGAAGCAGAAGTGGAAGCAAGTTCCCCAGGACCTGGCACCCCACTTACTGGGGAGGCAGTGGCGGATGCCCTCCTGTCCCAAGGAGGAGGGGTGGAGGGGGTTGTCCGCCCTTCTCCCTGGGGCTCTGCAGGCTCCTGAACAGCACCTGTGGGGATCCCAGTCCCACCTCACACTCCGAACAAGTTTTAACCGCTAATGATCAGGGATTCTCCTTTCTAGAGAGGACGAGGCCGAGGGGCAGTGAGAGGCACTGTGATTCAGGATGACCAGCTCCCCTCCTTCCCTACAGGGGACAGAGCGTGAAAGTGTAAGGAAGCCAGCAGTGCGAGGGGCTGGAAGTCTGAAATAAGAAGGAATTTTTTTGTGATATCAGACTCGGAATAGCTGCCTGGGAGAGCCTGGGAGAGGGCCTTGCTAACCAGCTTTCACAAGACAGGAGAGATTTCCACTGGACTGGGAGAGAGCAGGAAGACAGACCCAGCGACTGGGTGGGGAAGTCTGGCTTTAGTTCCGACACCAGGATCAACTGGCTGGGTGAACTCAGCCGTTTAACCTCTCGGAGAGATAAAAACGATGTCTGAGAGGACAGAAATAGAGATGCTTTGTAAAGTTATTAAAAAATGCATTTTACATCGTAAAGGCTGGAGACCAAAATAGATAATAGGATTCCCTGAACATCCCGAAGAGGGAGAAAGTATGTTAAAAATAGAAAAAAACTGAAATACAGAAGAAAGAGGCTCACAGAGCTAGTCGGCACGGGGACCTGGGTCAAGCAGCCCAGTTCACTCCTCCAGGGAGTTATTTTCCATCTGACCCCTCTGCCTTGTGTTTTCCAGAACCATGTAAGGGCCAAGCCAGGAAGGCGGAGTACGCGAGCGCTCACAGGCTCTGTCTCCTAGTCCCCGCCCGGCTCAGAATGGAACAGAGGAGGCCCTGGCCGCGGGCTGCAGAGGTGGACGGCTGGCCTGTGGTCCTGCTCTCCGCCGTCTGCGTGCTGCTGGCACCCCCGGCGGCCGGCATGCCCCAGTTCAGCACCTTCCACTCCGAGAACCGGGACTGGACCTTCAACCATTTGACGGTGCACCGCGGGACGGGGGCAGTGTACGTGGGGGCCATCAACCGCGTGTACAAGCTGACAGGCAACCTGACCATCCAGGTGGCTCACAAGACGGGGCCGGAGGAGGACAACAAGTCCTGCTACCCGCCGCTCATCGTTCAGCCCTGCAGCGAGGTGCTCACGCTCACCAACAACGTCAACAAGCTGCTCATCATCGACTACTCCGAGAACCGGCTGCTGGCCTGCGGCAGCCTGTACCAGGGGGTCTGCAAGCTGCTGCGGCTGGACGACCTCTTCATCCTGGTGGAGCCGTCCCACAAGAAGGAGCACTACCTGTCCAGTGTCAACAAGACGGGGACGATGTACGGGGTGATCGTGCGCTCCGAGGGCGAGGACGGCAAGCTCTTCATCGGCACCGCTGTGGACGGCAAGCAGGACTATTTTCCCACCCTGTCCAGCCGCAAGCTGCCCCGCGACCCCGAGTCCTCCGCCATGCTCGACTACGAGCTCCACAGCGACTTCGTCTCCTCACTCATCAAGATCCCTTCCGACACCCTGGCCCTGGTCGCCCACTTCGACATCTTCTACATCTACGGCTTCGCCAGCGGGGGCTTCGTCTACTTCCTCACCGTCCAGCCTGAGACCCCCGAGGGCGTGGCCATCAACTCGGCCGGAGACCTCTTCTACACCTCGCGCATTGTGAGGCTCTGCAAAGACGACCCCAAGTTCCACTCCTACGTGTCCCTGCCCTTCGGCTGCACGCGGGCCGGGGTGGAATATCGCCTCCTGCAGGCTGCTTACCTCGCCAAGCCCGGGGACTCGCTGGCCCAGGCCTTCAACATCAGCAGCCAGGACGACGTGCTCTTCGCCATCTTCTCCAAAGGGCAGAAGCAGTATCACCACCCGCCGGATGACTCCGCCCTCTGTGCCTTCCCCATCCGGGCCATCAACTTGCAGATCAAAGAGCGCTTGCAGTCCTGCTACCAGGGCGAGGGCAACCTGGAGCTCAACTGGCTGCTGGGGAAGGACGTGCAGTGCACCAAGGCGGTAAGGAGGGCCCACCTGCTCTACCCCTGATGCGGCATCTGGCATTGCACACCCCTTTGCACACCCTGCCCGCAGACCACCACGGCCTGAAATGAGAGAGGTGCTCAGGCTCACGTTACCAGGTGGTCCCCATAATACAGAGTCTGATGATACCAGACACTTGAGGCATGTCTGTTGATCCGCGGAGTCATTCCCGATGTATAATCAAGGGCCTCTACACCACCGGCCACTGTTGTAAGCACCACGGGCTTCAGAGGTGAACCATACAACACAGTTACTTGCCTTCATGGAGCTTTCATTCGTGAGGCAAGACAAATTAATGCATAAAATATGTAGTCTCTCAAAGGGTGACAACTGCTGTAGGGAAGAATAAAGCACAGAAGTGGGGAGAGGCAGTACCCACGAGGATTGGTCCATTGAGAAAGCAGCATTTGAGCAAAGAATGAGGAAAGTAAGCTATGCAGGTATCTGGGAAAGCATTCCAGAGAGAGGGAGGGAGTAGCTCTTGCAGAGAACGCAGGGCATGCCTGGAGTGTGTGAAGAAGAGCGAGGAGGCCACTACAGCTGGACCCAAGCATGTGGCAGAAAGAGTGGTTGGAGATGAGCCAGTCAGAGGTAACACGCACCAGATCCTGTACATACAGGGCCCTGTAGGCCACTGTACAGCCAAGTGAAGGGGTAAAGTAGGCAGGTAGATATGTAAGCTGGAGGAGAGAGAAGGGAGTTGGGCTTGACTGATAATTTGAAAACTGGGGAAAAAGAATTGGGCAGAGGGGAAAAAGGAGAAGAAAGGGAGCTTGGGGTCCAGGCCTGAGGATGGCAGAGACAAGAAAGTCAGTGGCAAGCACTGTCCTGTCAGAGTGTCAAGATGCTGCCATCTAGGTGGTTACCATGATCCACCCATTCATCCATCCATCCATCACTCCATCCATCTACCCATCCCTCTATCCATCCATTCATCCCTCCCTCCAGCCATCCACTTAACAAGAAGGTATTGAAGATCTCCCAAATGCCCAGCTGGGGATGCAAACATAAAAAGACACGATCACAACTTTCAGATATCTCATAATCTAATGGGAGAAAGAGTGAAAGAAAAAATAGCTGGCAGTGTAATATAGTACCTAAGAGTTTGGGATTCAGAGTTCAAATTCTATCTGCGCTACATCCTGGCTTCAGGAGTAACTTAATATCTCTCCATTATCACCTGTGAAATGGGAATCATAATGCCTACCGCATTGGATGATCAGATAGTACGTGGCAAGGTTAACACCATGCCTGGCGTGTTAGGTTGAGCATTATTAGTTAACTGTTATGCATGTGACACGTGCTAAGATAGATTTCTGTGCAGAGTGCTGTGGACACTGGATCGGCAGCCTGGGGAACAATCTGAGACCAAGTGACCCACACGGCTGCCTTCTGAGCACCCTAGATGGAGGGTGTCTGCTACTGGGACCAAAAACCTCTTCTTAAAGCAAAAAACAAATCATGCCTAGGGTATGCTTCTGTTCCTACTGTCAGTCGCTTGGTACAATAGGATAGTAGTTAAGGCCATAGGCTTGGAATTCCAACAGATTTGTATTTAAAAATCAGTCCTACCACTTAAAACTGTGTGACTTTAGGCAAGTTATGTACCTGATCTGAGCTGTATTTTTTTTCATTTTTAAAATAGGACTAATAGTCATCTCTTTTTATGGTTATTATGAGGATCAAATGGAACAAGTACGTATGAGCACAATACCTGGCCCATAATAAGCGTGCAATAAATGACCGCTATAATTATTAATATGAATTATTAAAGAACCAGTTATTTGCTGTTATTTTACCTTTATAAAATGAGGAGGTTGAGCTAGATATTCTCCAAAGTTCTTTACAGTCCTGAAATTCTCTAACCTATGGCCCCAGCCAATCAAGAGAAGTGGAGAGGAAATGCAAGGGTTAACTCCTTGCAGAGTCCAGCCTGGTTCCCACTGCCCAGAGGGGGCCTTGTCAGAAGGAAACTGCTGATTCCTGCCTGCTGCTGAGCCAGAGGGAAGAGGAAGAGCCGACACCCTTGTGGGGCTCCATTGGCTTGCAGAGAGACAAGCCCGGGCTAGTAACCAAAGGGCAGCAAAGGCACTGGGAGAGAGGTGATTGACAGCAGGTGAGATCAGGACCTCAGAGAGAACAACCCCTCACTCACCACCCCCTCCCTTCATCATCACTCTTCTGCTGCAGCCTTGATAGTGGAGGTGGAGGTGGGGCTGCAACAGGAGGGGCCCCTTAAAATCCTTATAACCTAAGGAGTCCCAGACCTGGGGACCCAGAGACGTTTAGGTGGCCTCAGAGGGCGTTAAGGAGGAGGGAGGGTAGCTGACGTCCCGGGACTTAATTTTAACGTGATCTCTGGACTAACATGGAACTCTCAGATGAAGGATTTGAGCTCTGTTACCAGAAGAGAAATGAGGAAGGGGAGCATCACTCATTGAAGAGCAGCTATGGTCCTAAAGGCTGTGCTGGGCAATTTAAGGGTTATCTCACTTGATCCTCAATATGACCCTATAAAGCAAGGATTATCATCCCCCATTTGACAGATGGAAAAACCAAGACTCACAAAAACTAAGTACATTGGTTGCACCCGTACAACCATAAATGACACAGCAGGGATTCGAATTCAGTTTAGCCCATATGACCCCTGAGTCCAAACTCTTTGCATTTAGCCGTGCTGCTTCTAAGGAAAGCCATACACCAGGCTCTCCCTTTCAGAGCAAAAGTAAAGGGGCAGCAGGTGTTTGGGAATATCTGACAATTTAGAGACGAGAGAAGGAAATGCCAGCCAATCCCAGGGGCTTAGGCTCAGAACAAACCGTTTCCGTCACAGTCTGGCGATTCTAGAGTCAGGAGGGATGTAGAGAAATTCAAAATCACTGGCAAGTTTTTGGCTTCTGTCATCATTTCTCAGAAGCTGGCTTGGGTTATGACTGAGCCCAGGCTCTGCAACCTTAGCGGTCCCTGGAGAGAGTGGGAAAGAAACTGAAGCCATGAAATCAAGAACTTTCAGAGCTGAAAGGCAGCTTGACGATTACCTGGCCTAATCCTTTTCCTTTACAGATGAGAGCATTCAGACTCAAAGTGGGTATGTGGTATATCAAGATAACAGAGCTGGCTAGTGGTAGAGACAGGACTACAATCTAGATTTCCCGATTCTTTATCAGGACACTTGTGCCTCTGGTGTAGGGATGAGAAAGAGAAGTAGAAAATGTAAAAAGTGGTAGCTGATTCCTCTGACCTACCTTTCTAGGGAGCCTGAAATTTCCATCATTGGCTCCAGGGATGTACTGGTGAATCGTAAATGGATGGCTGTATGCAGGCAATGGTAGTAGTAGGGAAGGGATTGGGGTGGGAGGATCTTGATTAGAAGTATTTGCCAATTTCCGTGGTGTAAATACTCCCACCATGGATAATTTCAAGCCACCAGTGTGATGTCACTGAATGCAGAGATAGATGTACAGACATTCCTCATAAGCTGGCTTTATTATACCATTGCTTACTCCCTTCCTGAGAAGCTTATCCCTTCTGCCGTGTGGAGTGCCATATAATCCAGAGTTCAAGGTCATCCTTAACCCAAAAGTTAGTTTTCTTTCCTAAGAATAAACACACACACACACACACACACACACACACACGGGTAGCACCACCACTCAGCTGTAGGAGCAGTAGCTCTCTACAAAACACCAAGGAATCACAAGACATGAGCCTCTGTTCTCTTTGGATTTGAACAGGGAATGGAAGAGAAGTCCCTGGTTTACCCCAAAAAATCACATTTAGCTTATAAATCAGTTCTTCCAAGGAAATGAAGCTGTCAGGGAATGACACATCAGCCTGCTCTTTCCTGGTGTGTGTGAGAGGAGAAGGGTGATGGGAACAGGTCTCTCCGTGATGCTTTCTGTGCTCCCCATGACCGTCACTTCCTTCCTCCTCGAGGATGCCTTTGCAGACCCAGGAGGAACAGCTGCCACAGGGCTCAGGGCTCTTTCTGGCCCAGAGTCTGCAACCTTTGCCCACAGGATTCCCTGTTGTGCAATCAACTGGGATGTTTCGGAGGATGCGTCATAGCCCAGCCCCAGGCTAGACAGTGTGCAGAGAATGCAGCCCCCTCGCAGCCCCTGTCCTCAGGAAGCATGCAGTCTTTTTTTTTTTTTTAACTGAATGAGATCTTAGAAATAATCAATTTAACAGTCCCCAAAGAGGCTGTTACTGATCAAAGTTCACATAGCCACATAGAAGAGCAGAGACTGGAATTCTTTCTGTCCAGCTATTTTTCCACTTGCTCAAGGTGCAAGGTGCAATGTCCTTTCAAGGTGCCCTAGTCTCTTCTGACAGAGAAGAGACTAATTTTTTTTTAACTTTTTATCCAATGACAGATATTCTTTATACAAGCATACCCCCACTCCCTGCAAAAGGCTGCTAACAAGAAGGCCATCTCCCCCAGAATCTACCCAAACATCATTGAAGAACTCTAACGGACAATGATGAAAATCGTTGTACAACTTAACAAATCTCTTTGCATGCGTTATTTCCTTTTCTCCCCAGTTATTCTCTCACAAAGGTGGGCAGGTAGTATGACACCTGAAGAAACTGAGATTCATGTAGATGAAGTAACTTTTCCAGAGTATAAGGCACTGTTCAATATTAAGATAACCCTTTTTAATCTATCCCCAGTATGGGATGTGGTGAATAATGGAATGACTGAAAATTCCTTATGCCCAAAGGCAGGCCTTTGCAGTCCAGGAAACAAATAAGGAACGCCACCAGGCTGGTAGGAATCCTGTGATGTTGCCTCTAGACTGAATCTCCACTGTCTAAATAGAAAGACCACCACAAATGGCATGGTCCACAGGGACATGTAATTTGGAATGAGTTTGACCAGGAAATGAGTTTGAGCAACCAGCTTTGCAAACTGTCGCTGGTTGTCTTGGCAGAAAAGTGAGTGGGTGATCGCAGGAGAGGGAGAAGAAAGCTGTTTGGTTTCACAGGAGTCAGTGCGGGGTTCATGGGTCAGCCGTGAGATGTTTGTGTGTGCAGTATGTGTTAGGCCCCTGAACTCCATGCCTGAGCTTCTCTGAGGCCTGGTGTCCTGGGGCTGGTGGCCACGGCGGGTGGGCTGGTGTGGATCAACTCAGCCCTGCCTCCGCTGCTACTCACCCCAGGTCCCTCCCCTTCTCTCCAGCCGGTGCCCATCGATGACAACTTCTGTGGACTGGACATCAACCAGCCACTTGGTGGCTCAATTCCAGTGGAGGGCCTGACCCTGTACACCACCACCCGGGACCGCATGACCTCGGTGGCGTCCTATGTTTACAATGGCTACAGCGTGGTGTTTGTGGGCACAAAGAACGGCAAGCTGAAAAAGGTAAGAGTCTGGAGCCTGGACGCCCCAATGTTGTTCAGCCCCTCGGCTGAGAGCCTCTTCTGGAAGGTTGCTGTTGATGGAGGTATAACTAGAGGCAACTCAGCTTTCTTGGGGCAGGAACAGTGAGAGTGGGGAGGGTTGGTAGGGGTTCATTTGTGGCTTATCTTCTAGCTGCTTCCTCTACCCACTGGTCAGTGAGTGTCTTGGTAATGTAAACATATTTCAATATTTTGACCAAACTCCAAGCAATTAGGAAGGTGCATCTGTCTAGAGGACGAAAAAAGAAAAAAATCTCCAAATCAAGTAGAACTGATTTTTTGATTATCTATATTATGAATCACCCACATCACAAATCCCTCCCCATAGTCTGTAGAGGTGATTGTACTGATCAAAAGTCTTTGTTGAGTCCAGAGCATCTGCTTGAAGCACAGTATGGGTCTCACTTCTCAGCTGAGGGTGGTGCCTCTCTGGGATGGTATATGGTGCCAGGATAAGGGGCCATTCTCCTGTCTTTCCTCTTCCTGCGATCGCAGTCTCTTCCCCGCCCCTCCTCCCTCACCCCCAAGACCTGAGCTGACAGGAGGAAGTAGGCATCTTATCCTGTGGCTGCTCTGAGCACCTCTGCCCATGGGAGGGCACGGGCCGTCTGGGGCTGGCAGCACGGGAAGCGTCCTCTGCGGCGGGCTGAAGCCGGCAGCTTGTACCTGCTCGTCTAGAGCTTAAGGTGTAGAGACGGAGCACAGTCTGGTTTATTATGTGGGATGACCGCAGCCACGTTCTTCCCAGTCCCTGCTGAGCCCTTTTTCCCAAGCTCACCCTCCTGCCACCTTTCCCCAGTCCCAGCACCTGTGGATCAAGGCACAGGCCAGACCTCACCACATCTCACCCTTTGATGTTGACATCAGTCCTGTGGCTCTTTGCTCCGAATCCAGTTAGAGCCTCAGGAGAGATGTTGTTGGGGAATGTAGAAAGAGGCTGGCAGGGAAGGAGCCTGAGGAAGAATTTCCGTGTTCTGCTTGTTCTGAGTTGCTGCCAAAGGAGGTGAGAAGAACTGGTCTGGGTTGATGTGGAGACGCCTTCTTTCTCATGATACCAAAGCCCTTTAACCCCTTCCTCACTCTGTGGAGAGGTGCCTACCTGTACCTGTCCTGTGCCCTCCACTTGGCCTGGGACTGTGGGCCCTGGCTTGGTTTCAGGTACAGGAGAGTGAGGATGAGTGTGGTCCCGGCGTTTGCCTTCCCAGAAGTGGAGAGGGAAGGAGCTGGCCTTCTGAGATTCCACTAAGATTTAAAAGTGGTGTACTCTAGAAAAGAGTCTGAAATAGGATATATATATATTTAAAACTGAATCACTTTGCTGTACACCTGAAACTGACGCAACATTGTAAGTCGACTCTACTTCAATTTTTAAAAAGTGGTATATTCTGGGGCTTCCCTGGTGGCGCGGTGGTTGAGAGTCCGCCTGCCGATGCAGGGGACGCGGGTTCGTGCCCCGGTCCGGGAAGATCCCACGTGCCACGGAGCGGCTGGGCCCGTGAGCCATGGCCGCTGAGCCGGCACATCCGGAGCCTATGCTCCGCAACGGGAGAGGCCCCAACAGTGAGAGGCCCGCGTACCGCAAAAAAAAAAAAAAAAAAAAAGTGGTATATTCTATCAAGACAAGGTTCAACTTGGACCCCTGAGGCTGACTACTTTCCTGCAGGTTTATCTGTACAGCTGGATAGATTGTGACTTGCCCAGGGACTTTGGGCCGAGGGCCCTATGGGAGTTGAAATCCATCCTGAACTCTCCTTGTCAAGCCATATGCCCTAGGGTATAAACATACTCCCAGAGGAGCTCCTGGAGCTGACTCATCTGCCCATAAATACCACCTGTTTCTCAATTGCCCAAAGGCTCTGTAAGGCCAGCAGGAGCCACAACTAAGCTGTTGCTCAGCATTTTCTCCTATCCTTCCTGCACCTTCAGTCACTGTTCTGGATCATTCCTGTGATTCTGTCCCCTTTATTCTCTTGAAAGTTCTGTTAAAGGCAGGGGTCATGCCTTGTTCATATTTATTTCCTCCTTTCTGCCTCATCCTTTCACCAAGTGTTCCCACCTGGGATGGGCCTCAAAACTGTCTCGAAAAATAAAACCATTCTCTAAGGAGCCTTAGAGACCATCTAGCCCAATACCAGTGTTATTTGACGGGAAAATTGAGGCCCAGAGAAGAAAAGTGACTTGTCCAAGCTTAGAGATGAGGACAAGTTGCCTCTTGTCCTAACATCCAAGTTGACACCTGTTTTACTTAAAGAAGCAGCCACGGAACCCCGGGGGTGGAGGCTGAGAACAGCCTTCGGGTTCAGGCTTGCTGCAGGGTTCAGCCAGGGGCTAGGGCCTCCATTCTCTTCAGCCCTGGATCTGAGTTAGGGAATTAATGTTTGCCGAATGGATGGATGAGGGCTGAATAAAGGAAGAACCACCCAGCCAGGCTCAAAGGGCCCTGGACTGACCTTCCCATATTTCTCTTTTCAAGCCACACACTCAAGGTAGCCAAGTTCGCTTAGCCCTGTTGGAACCCCAGCAGACAAGTTGCTAGGGAGGCAAGTCAGAGGGCTCAAGGGCAAGGCTTGGGGCATGGCTGCCCACAGCTTGTTCCGACCTGCAGTTGTCTGCTCCTTCTCACTCTTCACTTCGATGTTCTTTAGTTGTTTCTATGAGCTCATAATACCCCTCCTTCTCCTCTGGGCGACTCACCCTTCCTTTCCACCCACATGCCTTTGAGGCACCTGATACTAAAGCCGGGCTCCCACTGGTCTCCCATTTACCCAGAGAAACGGCCCATGAGGAATTTATGGAATGTCCCCAGGAAACCCTGCCATGGTCCAGGCTGCATAGCTCTTTCAACACAGGAAGGAAAAAAAAAAAAAAAAAACAACTAGCCAAGAGTTTGGAGAGGGGAGGGAAGCAGGGTGCGTCAGAACCACTCACTTCTTCCCTGCCTAACCAGGCATCTGTCAGACTATGCAGCCTCTGTCCATGGCAGCCCATAGGACAGGATGTCCCCGAGTGGGGACGATTACAGGAAGCAGAGACTCCCTAGAAGTGGCAGGACCACGAGGTGTTGTTCTGTGCTGTGTCACATACTTGCTCATACCTGCCCTCTGCTCTCCGGGCAGAGGACAGTGCAGACGAGGCCACTGCCTTCTGAGCCACAAACATGCATAGGGAACAGGCAGAATAAGGACGAGATCTCAGAACCAAGAGGTGTAACACTTGCCTAGACTAAGGGCCAGTGCCTCAGAGGTGATAAGAAGACAGGCCAGGATTCACCACAGGGATGGAACAATTCCAGAGAAATCAGCTGCCACGGTGTGATTAACCTGGAGGGCTTCATGGAGGAGGAAGCTTACTAGGATTTGCTCTGAGACTGAATGAGACAGACAAAGTGATGAGTTGGGGATGGGAGAGAAGGGCCCTCTAGACCTTGGGTGCGGCACTGAGAAGATACAAAGCACGTGCCAGCAAGGTCTAGAGTGCACAGAGGGGCCTGGAGGACTTGGCGAAGTGGAATCCAAGGCGTAGAGTACTGTGAGGCTCAAGCCCTAGAGGATCAAGTGAAAAGGATCTTGGGACTTTCGCTGACCTTGTGAGCCAACTGTGTGATCCACTGATGGCAAAGTTAATTAGTCTTTACCACACTAACAGAAGGTCATGAAAAGTGGAGGCTCCACTTCCCACGGGAGATAACATTGTAAGAGGGCTTAAGCCAACCAGGTCAACAAGGGCTGCAAGGATGTGGGAGCCATGCTCTAGGGAGAATACTTTTAAAAGGATGTTAACCCAAGGGAAGAAGAGGAAAGGAGGAGACGAACCAGCTTTCTTCACAGACTGTGATTTACTGAGCACTTATCATGTGTCAGGTGATATTCTAAGAGCTTTATATCTACTAACTAATCTCTATACAACGGCGATGGGGTAGGTGCTATTATCACCTCCATTTTACTGATGAGGAAATAGAGGCCAGAAAAGGTAAAGAAATGCGTCCAAGAGCCACATGACAAGTAAATGGCAGAGCCAGGGTTTGAACCTTGATCGTCTGGTTTCGAAATCATGCTTCTCCACTAAGCTGTGCAAGATGAATTAAACTTATTCAGTGTGGCCCCAGAGGGCAGAAGAGGGCCAACAGGTAGGAGTTCCGGTAAAATAGTTTTCCACTTAATAGGAGGAAGAAGCTTCTTGCAGCCAAAATGTCTCATAACGGAAAGAGTTGACTCAAGAGGGAATGAGCTCCCAGTCAGTGGAAATACTGAAGCAGAGACTGGGTGGGCACCGATCAGGGAAGCTGTGGAGAGGCACCTGCACCAGGCACATGACCTTCCCACTTAGGCTGCCCCTATTTCTCTGACTCCCTCAGTAGGGGTGGGAGACAAGGGAGGGCAGAGAAGGGGTGCAGAGAGGGGGAAGGCCAAGGCCCCCTTGGGGGTGGGCTTTGAAGTCACGGGGCCGGGTTCACGCTGGCCCTGGGTGTGTAGCAAAAAGCCCCTGAGGGTCAGCGGGGAGGTGCTTGGCCCAGACAGGGCAAGGCAGGACCCAGAGGATGAGGGCAGGCAGGCCTGGGGCAAGAGGCAGGGGAGGGAAAGCAGGGCCTCCTGGGGCTGGGCACGGCTGATCGTGCCGACATCCCTCCTGGCCAAGGGCAGGCGGTGGGAGTCCACATAAGAGATGCCCGGAGCTAATACCAAAGCACACGAGGAAGAGTAGTGGCAACAGGGACTACAGACTCATTTAACACGACTTCCCAGGTTGAAGGGAGGGGTCCAGGAGGCAGGTCGTGGGGCGTGGGAAGGAGCCGAGCTGAGAGGGCAGAAGACACTGGGACCGGGAAGCAGGACTCTCTAGGATTTGGGACAAAGTCCCATTGGTTCCTCCCCTCCGTTTGCAGCTGCTAAAACCGCTGCCTCAGCCCTGGCTTCCCATTTCTTCAGGCCTCCTCTGGCCCCTCGACCCCAGGGCCTCACAGCAGCAGGAGGTGCTGGCTCTCCGTTCTCTCCCGCAGCCCTGCCACCGGAAGCCTCTCCTGATGCTCAAGGCCTGGTGACATGTCCCTCACCTCGCCCCTTCCAGCACTGTGACTAGCGCCCTCCTCAGACCCCCTGCCGCTTTGCTCCAATAGCATCTGGTGCGGGAGCAGCTGCTGAATAACGTGTCCACTTCTCTTGAGATTCACAGGTCCTGGAGGACAAGGGCCCTCTTTTCCATATATGTCACCCATCCCCACAGCCAGATCCAGTGTCTCTCACACATCAGTTGCTCATGAAATGTATCTCAAATGTACCTCCTCCAGGCCAGAGACCTCAGTTGCACACGTTGGCAGAGAACCAGACACCAAGAGTGACTCCTGTTGACGTGGCTGGTTTGCAAAGGAAGGAAGTTAGGATGTGGTGGATAGGTCTGCAGGGGAGGGGGAGGGTTGGAGGGTGGCCGTGGGATGGGGGTCTAGGAAACAAGAGAACTGCTGTGACAGGAAAAGAGCCTGTTTTCTGGTTAACAGTGTTTGGAAGAGGGTGGGGTAGTGCTCTCAGCAATGCTGACCAAGCTGGGAGGAGGGAGCCGCGTTTACACTGTTGCCCGTAGATCCCAGGAGAGCATGGCCCGCTATCTGCCTCACCTGCATCAGAGGCAGTTTTGCCTTCAGCCGGGAGGCAGGTACAGAGGCCCAGGCAACCCCTTCCCTGCCACCCCCGCCAGGAGTATCGGACTCCTGGACATTTTTGCAAATCCACAGAGGCTTAGCCTTTTCAAGGTCTGGGGAGGGCCGGGGCCTCTTTTGCCACCACCTTCTTTCCCATTAGCTAAGGCAGCCACCAAAATGCCTGTGAAATGCTTGTGGAAAATCCTTTCTGCCTTTCCCTATGGGACATACCAACCCAAGGTCTCCAGTCCACAGCTCACAGGAAACCCTGCCGACGTCCCTTCCCATTCTTATTCTTCTCTTTGTAAGCTCACGAACGATTTACTGAGCCAGGCCAGGAAAACTGTGAGCTCCTCGCAGTAGCAGCTTAGACACTGGAAAGAATCCACTGGGAGCACCAAAGTATTAACTCTCCCAGGCCCTGGGGTTATTGCTCCGTTACTTGATAACACTGATGATTTATGAGATATCTTTCCACGGTCCTTTCCATCCTCCACAAATACTTCAGCTAAGTATGGCGGTGGTTCCCTGCATCTCCAGTCCATTTTACAGATGTGGAAAACTGAGCCACCGGGATGTTAAATGAAATACCTTGTCCAAGGTTACATGGCCAATCCATTGGCAAAATTGACATTGGCATTTATACTTCCTCCCAAAACATGCACGGAAGTTCCTAACCTGCTACTTGGCTTCCTTGTGGGGTGGAGTTGTCTTGGCGGACGGAAAGCCAAGTTGGATGAAAAGCTGAGAAACATACCTTTCTCGCCGTGCCAACACCACTGAACAATAGCCACTCATTCCTTGGAGTGGAAATGATTCACTCGTCTCTCATTGTGAACCCTGGATTGAGTAAACAGCCAGGGCTGCGGGTCTCATTCTAGGAGACCTAGCGGATTTCTTGGGAACCTGTGACCGCTGAGCTAATGCTCTGTGTCCCTGACGCATCTCAGCAGCTCTGGGGGCTGGGGTAGTGGGCAGCAGGTGCCCTCTCCCCCTACCCAAGAGCCTGTGCAGAGGAGGTGGGCTGGTGGCTCAGAACTCACCACCACATCCCTAGTAATGACTTTGGCTCCCTGCCCAGGCTCCTGCCGCCAAACTCGCTGTTTGTTTTGTTGTTTTATAGGCCTCTTGGGTCCCAAGAACTGGTCTTCTGGAACCTGGGAAAGGCAGCATTTGGTTGGCACAGGGAAGGGGGCATATTTACAGAATCCTTCGAAACCCCCTCCCCTGACCACCACATCCCCCTGCTTGACCATGACAGGTGGAGAGAGAGGGTATGGGTTTCTATCCAGAGCCCCAGCTGACCCCAGGGAAGAGCCCCTGGTCTCCCAGAGTCATTCTGAAAGGGAGAAACTAAAGATGCATTTATTTTTTGCACCTTTTGTGTGGCTCCTGTGTGCTTCAGTCTTGGATAATCCCTGTGTGAGGAGTCAGGCTGTGTACTCGGCATGGTGCTTTGCACTCCAAGAGGGAGCCCTTTGGAGCTCGGGGCTTTATCTCAGGGCAGGTGAAGCACAAGCGTAATGATTCAAGCTCACAGAATCCAGGTGACCCAAATAGGCTCTGTAGAATGTTTAAGAAGCCAAGGTGCTAATGTTTACAGAGCGGTCATCTTTAGGAAAATATAGACCACATAGATGCACATCCTTTTAGGTCATTGAGCCTGGCCTGCTTGTGGATACAGAGCATGGACATATATCTTGTGGTTGGACAGGACCTCCAAAGATCAGCTGGTGCTGTCCTCTTGTCTTCAGGTAGGAACCTGTTTGCATAGCGAAGAGCATATGAGCTTACAGGATGCAGTTCTGACTCCAGCCTATTAGCTGTGTGACCTCTGAGCTTCAGTTTCCTCATGTGTAAAATGAAGACAGTTATAATACCTGCCGCATGAGATTGTAATGAGGATTAAATGAAATCATTCATTCTTGAACGAAAATGTATTGAATACCTACTATGCGCCGTCTGCTCGGTATACAGTAGTAAACAAAACTGTCAACATCGCCTGCCCTAGTGAAGATTATACCCTAATGTGGGAAGAAAATAATGAGAATTCACAATATACAGTCTATTTAGAAGATAATAAGTGCTAATGAAAAAAATAGAGCATAATGAAATCATTTATGTAAAGTGGGGTGCTGAGCTTATATGCATTTAAATATCACTACTATTGTTACTTAACTTGTGAGCCTCAATTTTTTCCTTCTGTGGAATGGGTAGTAATAAACACTTTGCATAGTTGTTGGAAGGACTAAGTGAAATCATGTATGAAAAGTTCTTACTATGGTGCTTGGCAACTGAAGTGCTTTCCATTATTATTACCAACATCTTTGAGGCGTCCCCCGAAGCCCGCTTCTTCTCTGGCTCCCTGGGGGGATGGAGCTGCCAGATCAGCCTCTTTTTTAGTGACACATTTGCAAGGTCAGATGGAGGAAGAGAATCCTGCCCCTTGCCCCCAGCCCTGTGTCATGGGAAAAAAAATACTTAGAAGACTAGACCAGCTGGGCCGAACTAATCTAATCCTGCTGGACACCGGCATCCAGCTGCATTAGTCACCAGTGAGAGCCTTCCGAGTCCCACATCACCAAACAATAGGTACTGACCCCTCCTCAGGGCCGGGCTGGGGGAAGCGGTGGTTCGGCTCTTATGGCTTTGCAGAATTAACTAAAACGGGGCCAGTCTCTGCCCTTTGCATGTTCCCAAGCCAACCATGATGTCCTAGGGCTACACAACTCCACCTTCAATGAACTGTGTGATCTTGGGCAGACCTTAGTGTCATCAGCTGGTCCACTGATGCTACCTTGCGAGATTGCTATGCATGTCAGACTTGGGGGATATGAAGTACCTAATATAGAGCCCAGTGTGTCGCAAATGCTTAATAAGTGGCAGCTATTGCTGCTATTACCATTATTACTGTAAGTGCGATTCTACTAGTGTTACTACCACCACTCCTATACCATTACCATCCTTTTCTAAGGACCCTGATTCCCTTGGTTTCCATTAGCTCCCTAATCCCATAGCATTTTAGGATAAACAGGAAGGATTGAGATATTTCTCTGCTCCGTGGCAGATGGTGATACTGAAATTCACAGAGATTATGGATTATTATGGATTGCTTAGGGTCACAGGGTAAATCAAGGGAAGATTGGAATCAGAGCTACAAATGTTTCATGTGGAGATGGTTCAGCACACACCTCAGTCACCTGTATAGTCCAACAATGATGAAGCTAAAAGCTTGCAGCTCCTTGAACTGCTCTTTCCTTCCTGTTATCATGTGTCCTTCTGTCCAGAGAAGCAGGACATATGTGGAGATGCAAGGTCACCCTGAGGTTCTGTCCTTGAAGTTTCTCCCTGGGATTCTGTCCCTCTCCTGGCCTCAGCCTCCAGAAAGGTTTCTAGGCTTCAGGATGGGGCACAAGTTGAGGAGCTGGTGCCTCTGGGATTGTCCCAATCAGCCATCACCCTCCAAAACCTCACTGGATTTCAAAGGCTACTGACACCAGGTGGGCGTCCCCACCTAACCTGGAAGGGGCAATAGTATCAACAGCCTTTAGTAGCAAATCAGGATTCTCACACTTCTGTGTTCAGGGGTGGATGAGAGTGCAGCCAAGGAAGGAGGAGAGGCCATGGAGTCTGGACCCTGCAAAGGGGTCAGTCCCACACCCCAGGGGGAAGGTGGATTCCATCACACAAGGTCAGGAATGTTCCCCTGATTTTATAACTGGAAAGGCCCTCAGAAAACTAGTCCAGCCAACAGACTTTGGGCAGGTGAGATGTTTATTGTTCTATTTTGTGGATAAGACAGCTGAGGCCTAGAAAGGTTAAGTGATCTGCACAAAATCACCCAGGTCCTTAGCAACAGAAGCAAGATAAAATCCAGGTTTTTAGACTTTACTTTTGGGGCCCTTCTCTCTGTATCATATGGAAGAACGTTCCCTCTGCACAAAACCTCAGGCTGACCCCTGCCTTTCCCTAGCATGCAAGCATTCCCTAAGCAGAACCTAAAATTAGTCTGGGGATCGTTCTCTCCAGGGCAAGAGTCTAGCTGAACTTCCTATCCCAGGCCTGGCCATACAGCCTTGCACTGGGGTGCCCAGCATCGCTGAGCCCTCACTGTATGTGACTTGAGGATCTTTCTAGAGCCTGGCCAGCAAGGAGGCCTGCTTACCCACAAAATGCTTGCCTTGGGGATAAGAAGTTCTGACAAGTCAGAAGGACACTGAATTGGGAACCTCAAGTTTTACATATGAGTCCTTTTTCTAGGCATGCTGCTTTATTTGTTTGTTTGTTTGTTTTGCAGGGAGTGGGCCTATTGTAACTTAGACACTCACTATGTGCTAAGCCCTGAGCTACGTATTTTTTTAGTTAAACCTCACAATACCTTTGTAAGGTAAGGATTAATATTACATCCATTTTCCATATGAGCAAACTGAGGCTCAACAAAGTTAGGTAACTTGCCGAGTCACATTGCTACTAATTGGAGAGCTGGGATTGGAATCTAGGTCTCCCTGACTCCAGACCTGGGCTTTGTGAACCACTAACTTTGAGCACTCTATCGCCCTTCTCTAAGATTCTGTTGGTCCCTCTCTAACCCACCACCTGCCCTACAGAGAGCTGCAAGAAGATGCAGGAGAGGAGAGTGGAAGGACTAACTTCGCACTTTTTCCAGCCAAGATCCCCTGGAAAACCGGGACGTGGCAGCTGTCACCTCGGCACACGCTGCCTTGTGTCACTCCCCTCAGGCCTCCTCCTCCCCTTCCCACCCATCTCAGCCCAGGCCACAATGGATGGAGTGGCAGCCTTTGTGCCACACACAGTCCCCAGCTGACTCCCCTTTCTCCAGGCATCATTGTTTGCTGTGAGCTTTCTGAAGGGGAGACAAAGGAGTGTTACTGACAAGGCCAAGAGCTGCCGTGTAAAGCGTGGGGCCTGGGCCCATCACCCGTGCATCCCTTGGAGGCCCCGGGCTTTCCTTCAAAGACGCTGTCTGGGATCTTTTGTGTGCCAGGCATACCCATTCAGAGCCGGCCGGGCAAAGGTTTCGGGTGGGGGAGGAGGACACTGAGAAATGGACTCATTTTGATCTGGCAAAATTGGAAGAGACATTTAATGTAATAGTTAACAGCAAACCACTGCTGGGGGGATGGGCCCGAATGCTTGTTCTCTTGTTTATGGAGCTTATGCAATTCCATCAATATTGATGCCTGATGCCTTTGATTCTGACACTAATCATTGCTATGAATTAAATTTGCAGCCATATAATTAGGATCGCTATTAATAGGGCCCTTAGCTAAGCACTACGATGCGGCATATCTTTTTCTTGATAGAAAATGGCATCCTTGGAACTCTGCTAATGGGGCGCACCTGGGATTTGCCAAGAATGATGTGAAAATTATACATTCTATATTTGTATTGGGCCTTTACTAAAATATCAGCAAGCAAAGGTGAGGCTGGAGGGAAGGTTCCCCCTTGCCCAGAGCTGTGGGCAGCAATTAGGTATCTCTCCCTCTCTTTGAAATCTTTAGGAAAGGATATTCCAGAGCCAATTTGGTTGCTTATGGTCCAGGGTCCGACAGCTCGGAGTCAGGAAGGTCTTCTTTAAGTCTAACTTCAACCTTAGGCTAAAAGACTAGGTACTCTGGTGATTCCTTTCTCAGACTTTCAGGTGGCTATGAGCCAACTGAGGGAAGAGGAACGTCTTGGTATGCCCCAAGCTTGGTTGGAAGGGGCTGAACCAAACCTCTATCGATAGGCCCAATGGGCCTCATTTTTAGGTAGATGATTGGGCAAGACCCCCACTCACAACTGATTCCAAGGGTCCCCATCCAGAGAGCGCCGGTTAACCTCACACATAAAAGGGCCCACGGCTACACCTGGTGGGAAAGGATGAGCTCTCTCTCAGGATGAGGTGCTTTCCCAGGTAAATCTGCAGCATATTTATTTACTGGGGAGCCCAGTCATTTATTATCATCAGGCACCCAGGTCAGCGCTGGTGACTCAATGCCCCACTCACCCTCTGAGTAATCACACGTCATCATGCACACAAGGGTCCTCTAATCCTTTTCTAACAATAGCACACGTGGTGACACCCCCCCCCCTTATCACTGGGAATAATATGCACCACTTGGCATAAGAGATGCACTTGTCCCTGCTCTTTTGACTGTCAGACTGAAAATAATTTTTCCTCCAAATCATCATTTATTGATTTTTTTTCCTTTCGTATTTTTATGTCATTGTGAGAAGACAGTGGTTTGAGTTCAAGTCCTAACCCTACTATGTATTAAGTTAGTGATCTTAGCTAAGCTATGTAACCTCTTGGAAACTCAGATTTGAGGGTTCTCATCTTTAAAACAGGAATAATAGTATCTACTTCATAAGGGTTATCATGAGGTTAAAGAAGTCTCTCAACTGCTTATCATGGGCCTTCCACACCTAATAAGATTCCTCACTCCCCTTTTCTCTTTCTCCTCTCACATATACCCAGATGCAGAGGACAAAAGGCTCTAGCCCTCGGTACCCACGGCGTTCGGAAGACTGCCGCTTTAGTTCCCACCTCTTCTCGGGGACAGCACATGGCAAATTAACTCTTCCAAACAAATGGTGAACTGCAACATGAATTCCAAACGCCTTCGGTCTTTTTCTCACACACACACTGAAAGGCTGAACCGGGGCTTCTCACCCCACCATAGGCACCACAATTTCTCCTGTTTCTCTTTATTCTCAAGTAGCCCAGGGTTCTATGGTGGACTGAATCCGTCCTTGAGTTCAGGGCCCAGAGCTTGAGCACAACTCCTAGGCGCTGAGTGCTTCAACGTAAGAAGAAAAGGGCAAGGGCACCGTAGCCTCACCTGGAAGGGAGGCCCTTTTCATACAGGAGTCTTACTCGCTTCTGCCTTCTGCCCATACCTCCACTGTACATTTACCCTTTCTATGTATGGGCATACTTCAAGACAAGTGTGTGGATAGACAGCAGTGGGCCAATGGCCAACATTAGCCAGAGAATGTAGAAAACCCTCGAAAACAGTGTGCTTGGTTCAGTCTTGAAGTACCTAAATTTGCCACTAGTTAACAAACAGCTGTTTTACTCTTCATGCCTGAAGTTAAGAGGGGATGGAGATTCATGTTGGGTTATTGCTGGGGTTGCTGTTCTTTTGGTTCCCGCGAAGCCGAGGACATAAATCAGTCCCTTTAATTTTCAAAATTTGCCTGATGTTGGGCAGGTACCTAGTTACTCATACATGCATTCAAGCATACATCCAGCACGGTTACACTCACCCCATTCTGATCTCTTGTCACTTGCAAGATCTTGGATGATGCCAACAAAACCCCCAAGTGGACTGGCCCTGTGAGGCAATGTGATGCACCCACAAATGCTTCTGCACCTCCAGTCTTTCCAAGAGTCTAACTGCTCTGGAAGCCATAAAACACTGAGTGGCTTCAGTCTCAAACAGATTGGTGGTCTTGCCAGAGGAATGGCCACAGTCAGAGAAATAGAGGAAAAAATATGCCCAACCTCTCCCCATCAAATCAAAGAAATAAAAAAAATCTGTCTCCTTGGTGCCTCCCCAATATTTATGTCTGAACCCAGCAGACACCCCTGGGCTGCAGCCAGTCTGTGTATTAGCATTAGTCCATTACGCTTTTTATGATGCATGTCACCCCCACCCCACCTCCTCTCCCGCATGCCACATTTTATGACTGTCCTTTTCATTTCTGGAAAGAGCTTCAAAGAATGGCAGGTGCCTGCATTTCCCCACTCTTTGGGGACCTATTTGTAGGCAGCCTGTCCCAGGCCATAAACAACGGGAGATAAACCACAGCCACTGGCAGTAAATGCATCCAAGGCCAAGGAGGCACAAAAAGTAGGGGGGCTTGGGTAAGCTTGGTGGTGTCTGTACAAGCCCAGTGGCCAGTGGGTCTGGAGTAGATGCTACTCACAGAAGGAGAATCAAGCGGTTGGTACAGAAGTGGATGCCACCATCCCAGATTTCTGCAAGAGCTAGAGGGAAATCCTACCACTCTCCCTCATTCCCACTGAAGCCAGTTGTCCCTGAACTGTGATCAGAACCAGTAAACTTTCCAATAAGAAAAGGGTGGTTCCCTTTGGCATCATTTTCTGCTGCTAACTCATGTTGCTACCTAGATTACTCTGTGCCACTCATGTCCCATTGATGCTTCTAGATCTTGGAGCCACTGCCTGCAAGTGTCTCTGCCTTTTCCCACCCTCTCTCCCTGTGACGCCCACCCCAACCTCTTCCTTCTTCCCTCTCCAATCCTCTTCCCCTACCTCATGCCCAAGACCAAGTCTTACCAATCAGTCACCACTAACTTCTGCCTCATTAGAACTTCAGCCAGGATTCTGGTGGTCATGGCGGTGATATTTATTTATTTCAGCTTTGAGCTGCATCCACAAGCAAGTCACTTGTGACTCTGCAGGAGCCAGCACCTGGAGCCAGCACCTGGAGCCAGCTTTGCTCGATAAAAGGCACCCCTGGGAGAAGAAAACCAAATTCTGAGTGAATAATTAGTCTAGTGGAGATTTCAGACTCTTTCTGCACACACAAACAGGAACCGCAAGCAAAGAATAGAGCAGAGATAGAAGGAGGTGGGTGGTGGGGAAGGACAGCCAGCAAAGCCCTGAATAATTAGCGTGTTGAAGAGTTTTCCTTCTCATCAACCCCATCTTAGTGGCAGGACATGGACAGAGGGTGGAGGTGATGTTCTTTTTCTCTTCCTTCTTTGGTTTTGGACCCCACATCAAATGGAAGCAAGTAGATGAAAGTGACGTGCATTTAAAATGTCCGTACACGTCAGGCTGCTGGAGATAGTAGCTATTATACTGCGTGTCTGTATTTTTGCAGTAAGCTGCTAAATTATTTATTGGGCAGTGGGCTTTAATCTCATAAACCTGCTTGTGGGCCCCAGGCACCAGCAGCCTGAGCACCACATAAAACACATACATCGGGGCCAGCTGCAAGGAGCACTCCAGTGACTCTGGGTAGTGACTGTTCATTTTCACTCAGTCTTTTCCCCCAGATCAGCTCATTAACAAGCAGACAGACCCAATGAAGAACCTTCTCATTTTTCCCTCACTGTGAACTTAGAAATGGATTTGCATCTCGTAGTAGACTAGAGCCCCAACCTGAGCACAGAGGACCAGGGGTGCTGTAGCAAGAGACTGTTCTAGAGTCACTGTCCTGGGCTGAGGGATGGGAGCCTTGAAAGAGGAAGCAGATGACTCCAGGACCCCTGGATGTTGCTGGGATTGTCCGAGGCTAAGTGCCCTAAGCTGTGAGCTCCCCCCACTACCCCAGGACTTATCGAGAGATGACCCTGGACAAATCATTTTGTATCTTGGGCCTCAATTTGCTCCTCTGAAGTAAAAGTGATCTCCATCCTCCTCCCTGGTTCCCAGTCTGGAAGAAGACAACTCTCTTGGTATAAATCTCCCAGTCATTCTCTGAATGCCAAGATACTAAGAACCCCCTTAAACTGACTTAATGGTTTGAGGTCTGTAAAGAGCTTTCATGTATATAGCGCTCATTTTGAGCTCATCTAGTTATCCTGACAACCCCATGGGCTGTGATCTTATGGATGAGGAAACTGGCCCAGAGGAGTCAAGAGACTTGCCCAGCATCACCCAGCAATGACACTGTGGTTGGACCCTGGATGCCCATCCTTTGTCCATTCTAGATATAGGAGCTCACGGGCTTTAAGCTAGTGTGGAAACTGAGGCAACAATCATCTCTGACACCCAAGCCACCTAGGGCTGGCCATGTGGGAGCAATGTTAACAGCCATGCCCTTGTCAAAGGAATTTGAGTACGAGAAGGTTGTGCTTTCCAAATCCTGGGCCTCTCCTCTCCTTGAGCAAACGAAGCCATGGCAGGACTTGTCTGGGTTTCATCATTCCTGTGCTGCAGCTGCCAACCTCTTATAACTCTCCCCCGCAAAGTCAGAGGGGCAGGGAGACCCAGTAGGAGGATGTGGCAGAAGTTGAATGCACAGGACTTTTAACCAGTGTTCCTGGATTCAGCGGGGCTCATGATCTACCCCCAAAAATGTTATGCAAACATTTGTATGTCTATACTTTTTGTGTAGAGGGCCCATTGCTTTCATCAGATTCTCAAAGCAGTCTTTGACCCTAAAATGTTGAGTCTGTCTAATGGTTTTTAGACAGTGTGCCTTTGAGCTCTAAGGTGACCACTCTAGTCCCCCAGTTCCATCCTCCTTCAGTCAAGCATCTTGCTCTCGTCTATTTTATATGTATCAGATTTAAATGACAGAAGATGAAATGTTGGGCCTACCTGACCATCGAGTGGCGTGTACCCCTTGTAACAGGCATGCATACGCCATACTCACCACCTACCATGCACACACACGTACGTACACATGCACGTATTAGACACATGCACGGATACACATATGCACGCACGTACACAGGTACAAGTACACATTCACATGCACACACACACACACACACACACACACACACACTCCCAAACTTGGTGTAAGTGGCAGCAGAACAAGGTGAGACAGAAAGAACCCAGATCAAGACCAAGAGGTGAGTGAGGGCTGAAGCATGGAGACTAGATCAGGCCTAAGGGAGGAGTGGCTCGTTGAAGACCTCACGGGCAGGGGACAGAATATCAGCCCGGGTCTCGGTTGTAAAGCCAAATCAGACAGCACAGGCTAGGACAGGAGGCCAAATGGGTGGCTCAGAGTGAGTGTCCAGAGAGCCAGCCCAGGCCAGAGGCAGGAGTCCTGATAGCTGAGTTCACGGCTCTAACCCAGCCATGAGGTCAGGGGCGGGGATGCACACAGGGGGGCTAAGACTTGCTTTTAGAACGTTGATGCATCTCCATGGCCTTTTCACCTCGGGAATTTGCGTGTGTTGTCCTACCCACCTAACACCTTCTCATCTTCAAGGTACTATGGCATCACCTCCTCCAGGAAGGCCCCCCTTTGTGTGCTTCATAGCACCCCGTCACATGGCTCTCAGAGCAGGGAGCATAGCGGTTAAGTAGAGTCCAGGCCCAAGGTGTCCTGGATTCCACTCCCGACTCTGCCCCTTAGTACCTGGGTGGCATAGTAAGAATCACCCCGCCTCTCTGTGCCTGTCTCCTCATGTGCAAACTAGAAATAATAATAGTTTCTGCCTCACAGGCTTGTTGTGGAGCTACATGTAAATGAGCCAATACAGGTAAAGCACAGAGAGCAGTGTCCAAAATAGGATAAGTGTCCAAAATAGGATAAGGGCTCAGTAAATGTTACCTATTATCATTGTATGTATTGTCATCACCCTTTTTCTTTTCTCTGCCCTCAGTACACTCAGCAGTTTGGGGTAGGGGCTGCATTTATCATCTCTGTGTCTGTAGGACCAACTAATGTAGCAGAGATTCAATACATGTTTAAAAAGAAAGAAAGGAGAGGGGGAAAGTGGGGAGGGGGGAGGAGGGAAAAACTCCTAGGGCAGGAGTCATCTTTCTGCCCCAGTAGTAAGACATCTTCTTGATGGGAGTCAAAAGGGGCTTGCATGTGTGTCCTCCAGGTAAGGTAGGACTTCAGAAGTTCCTAGCAATGTCTACGGCTGGCCATGGGCAAAGGATGAGATTCTTCGGGGAGTGCACATGATTCAAGCAATCACATCTCATACACAGAAATTCAAGCCATCAGTTGCGGCAGACAGATCCCTTTGGGACTGCCCTTTCCCAGAGGGGAAAATTCCTTCAGCCTCACTTAGCTCACAGCCTCACCCACCTGCCAGTGCTCCATCTGCAAATCCCAGTAGGTACTAGTTCGATGCCAAAAGAGAGCTGGCAGCGGAGACACCAAGGTGGTCCGGGTGGTGTCCTGCCCACCCCCCTCTGTGATTCCATCAACCTTTCGGAGTCCAGAACGTAGTAGACTGTACACCTCCTGCCACCAAGGGTTTGAAGATGCAGAACTACACCTATGATTACTTAGCGTGTTCATTCATACATTCGCTCATTCAAAATAATGAATATTACTATCAGTGCCTACTATGTGCTTTCAAATATATTACTTGTTGCTACTATCATCGTTAATTACATTAAGCCAGTATTTCTCAACTGGGGTGATTCTATGGACATTTGGTAAAATCTGGAGACATTTTTGATTGTTATGTCTGGGGGCAGGAGGTGCTACTGGCATCTGGTGGATAAAGGCCAGGGATGCTGATAAACATCCTATAATGCACAGAACAGCCCCCACAAGAAAGAATGATCCTGCCCCTAATGTCGTAGTGCTGAGGTTGAGAAACTGAGCAAAGCAACAGACGTTTATTGGTCATCACATCATTTATTGTGCCAGCCACCGTGCTAAGCACTTTGCTTTATTTAATCCCCCCAACAGCCCTGCAACACAGGGACTAGAACTATGTATCTTTCCAGATGAGAAAACCAAGGCTCAGGGAGGTGAAATTATTTCCCCATTCATTCATGTCATATGTATTTATTGGACAGCTCAGTAGGTGGTGGATTTGGAGAACAAACCCTCCCAAAGTCTGCTCATGCACTAAACCCTGTTAGCTCTCTGCTCCAGAGCAGGAAAGAGAAACAGGAAATAAGTAAGTGGGGGAGAAGTGTAAGTTTGGGGAGGAAAGCAGAGTTGATAAATGCCACTGGGTGTGACAAAGATGCTGCTTTTCCTTACCTGCCTTCTCCTGTCCTTCATTCCCCACACCTACTCACGTGCTCCCAGACACACACATGAGCAATTGAACAAAATCCTTGAGCCCAGTTTGCCTTCAAGTTTATTTTGGTGTGGGCGGTGATTTTAGCTTGAGATTGCACCCTCCTTCCTCTCCCCTCAAAATGTGTCTCATCTTATAAACACAGCCAGTTCTTTGGCTGGGAGAAGGGTGGAAATATTTCTCCTGCTCCTGAAGTGTCTTGATAAAGATCTGCTCTCTGCCAGCCTCCAGCTTCTCCTTTTGCTGATTTAGTGCATGCTGTAGGAGGTGTGGTATTTTATCTGTAGCTCCTGACGGGTGGGCTGTTTGGATGGGGCCAGCATGTGTCGTGGGAAGAATGTGGACTTTGGAATCAGACCATCTTGGTTCAAATCTTTGCCACCTACTAGGTAGGCGATATTGGGAAAATTATCCTTACTGAGCTCTGGTTTCTTCCTCTGCGAAGTGAGAATGATGATACCTACCTTGAAGGGTGCTTTCAAAATTAAATGAGGTCAGGCGTGTTCAGCTTTTTGCCCAGTGCTTGGCAAAGAGTGAGCCCTCGGGAAATGCAAGCCAGTATTCGCATCTTCCACCTCAGCCCCAGGTTGGCTTTTCCCAGGGGCTCAGACAGATGGGGAGGTGTAGTCACTGCACCCTCCCATCCTCCTGGTGGGCCTCCCTACCTGCTCTGGGCCTTCTCTGGGGCCCACGTGTATAGGTCAGCCCAGGCCCCCAAATTGACCACAAGACCTCCATCTTGCCCTGGCCCCGCAGTGAGTCGGGCTACTTAGACCACACCCACTACTTCCTCCCCGGCACATCATGTGAGTGAGAGTCATCCGTGTTTCCTATTTACCCCTCAACTCAGCAGAGGCCCAAAGAATGGCACGGAAGAGTAAGCAGTGGTGCCAGTTGACCCTATTTAAAGAAGTATTCTGACGTCATTTCAGACCCCGAGGCTAGGAGGGATCCTCAGGACACCTTGTCCTAATGATGGTCCTCACCACCATCCTTTTGTCCTTCTCCTCCAGCTTCTCACAATGGAGGATTTACTAGAATGGGCAGCTACGGAAGGGAAACCCATTCATTGAGCGCCTACCATGCCCTAGACCGTTTGCCACCTGAACGTAGCCCACCCTCCCCTCCTGGGCGCACTATACCCAACCCCCCTAGAGCAGGAGGGCATGAGCACTGCTCTAAAGACCCTCAGAAGATGACCTTCTTTATCTCTCTGCTGTCTTTTCTTTGGTGACCTCCTGAACCTCAGAGTCAGGAAGACCCAATGTCAGGAATTACAGTATGCGGTGTACTTTCTCATTTCCCAGCTCATTTAGTTCTGCTAGCACCTTGAGGGGTGGATATTCTTATCTCCATTTGGAAGATGTAGCACCTCGAGGGGTGGATATTCTTATCTCCATTTCGAAGACGGGGTAAACAGGTCCCGATAGATTATTCAGTCAGTGAGCCCTGGAGCCTTGACATAAGTCCTACTTTTGTGGTTCGAAGCTCACAACCCCCGAGATGCCTCAGTTTCCTTGCTGGATTCTTCCTTATATCTTACTTAAAGTAACCATTTACAAATTGTTCTTGGAGCACTGTAGGCTATGGGGCATGGGAGATGTAAAGGACAACACAACAACGGGCCTTTCCTCAGGTACCTACAGTCTATTTGAAGGCGTGGGATGTGTTTGCTAGCTTCTCCCTTCCCCTGAAGACAGGATACTGTGCTCCCTCTCACAGAGGTTCTGGCGGTGCAGCTCCGGCATGGGGTGGTATGGAGCTAGAGAAAGGGAGCCCAGACATCAAGTAGCCTGGGCTCCAGCCCTGGCTCTATAGCCATTGCCCTTGGGGAAGTTACCTTGTTCCCGTATATCTACAATGGAGACATTGATGATTCTGGTTCCTAGCTCGAAGGACTAAGGAGGAGATTTAGTGAAATAATATGTGTGAAAGCCTTTGGAAAGCAAATGTTAGGGTCAGTGCTCTCATCATTCCCCCTCCCCAACCCCTACCTCTTATTAGCAGCCTCAGACACTCTGAGACATTTCTATTGCTAGTCACCATTGAAGCCTGACCATATGTCTTGTGACCAGGGCAATGACAGTTGGGTGTTTCAACTGCTACCCCAAAGCCATGCCCTCCTCCCCATTAAAAACAAGAATAAGGAATGAGCTAAGCCCTAGAGAGAGAAGCTGACCTCTGCAGATTATGCCCCAGGAATACGTGGCCTGTTCATGTCCTGCAGGTGGAGAACAAAAATGCCAGAAACTTTCACCAGATCTTGGTCACTGTCCCAGCAGGAAGGGGAGCAACAGTTTAGGGAGGACCAAGCCCCTGAGGATATCTTTCCACAGCTCTGGCTGTTGTGGTCTCTCCAGGGAAGATTTTTGACTGGAGAGGTTTTCAGGTTTGCCTTCACGAGGTCGGTTGTAGGGAGCTAAGCCTGAGCACGGAGCAGGAAGGAATTTCAGATTTCGAGTGTTCACGAGGAATGCATTCGTTGCGAAGGCTGCTGCCCAATCCCTCCCACATCCAGCCTCCCACAGTCTCTCTGGCTCATTGCAGAGCTGAGATCAGCTAGGTAACAGAAACGTCTTCCTCTCGCTGGTCTGTGACACGCCCCTGCCAGGATGGGAGCCATTACCTTTTCCAGATGTGGAATAATTGCAGGGCTCATCACCCCGGGAGGGGGAGGGCGCTGCTGGGATCCCTCTCCAAGGGACTCCAGGTCCTTTTATTTAATCCTCAGGAGAGTCAGTAACAATAAAGAAAGTGGGAGATGCAGAGGAGAGGAGCTCAAGTATTTGCCCAAAGACAGGGTGAGCTGCTCCTAATTCCAGCTCAAAATTCTTAGGTCCGCAAAACACTGAAATGTGTCTCTGGTCCCTCCCCCTTCCTCCCTACAGGAAGAATTTTGTACAAAATAACATTGCAATTCCCAGAGCAGCGCTCCATTGCTTAGCTACCTCTCCGCAGATGTGGGGCCCCCTTCTCCTCCCCCCCATCCCATTTTCTCTATCACTGCCTCCTGCCTCCAAGCCTACCTTCCTGAAAGACATTCTTGACACTGTCATTAAACAGCTGCCAGCAACACCTGCCGGCATTCTCAGGTGCAAGAATAACAACCCAACTTTAAAAAGAAAGCATACTAAACAAGAAAGGTTATAGGAGGTGTAGTCGTGGGTTCCGGGGCTTTTTGTGTTTTGCATTTTTGCCAGATTACCTTTCCTGCACTTCTCTGTTGATTCTCTTATTCTGTAAATGAAGATTTTTGTTTTTTTAACATCTTTATTGGAGTATAATTGCTTTACAATGGTGTGTTAGTTTCTGCTATATAACAAAGTGAATCAGCTATACATATACATATATCCCCATATCCTCTCCCTCTTGCGTGTCCCTCCCACCCTCCCTATCACAGGGGCTACCTCCACCCAGCAAAGCCTTTAACAGTGGAGGGGTAAAAGAAGACGGAAGAGCCAGCTGTTCCCTCCTCCCCACCACCACTCCCTCCCACCTCCTTCCAGCAAATGCTGATGCAGGGTGATAAAGATGGGGTTCTCAGAATCTTGCCTAAGGATAACTCCCTCGAAAGTCATTACCTGGGCGGCTTTTCCTGCTCTGTGCTTCTGCCCTGGAGTTTCTCGTGTTTATCCAAGGAGCCAAATAGGGAGACCCCTGACAACTTTGCTCACTGCCCCAGTGGTTGTTAAGCCTGGGTAGATGCCTACTCAGTGGCTCCCACCATCCTGCCCACAGAGGTCTAGCCCACTTGGAAACCACCAGCAACCCATTCTTAACCACACTTTCCCTAAGTGCCATGGGATCCTGCTGCCTGGCTCATTTCCTCCTGCTGCCAGCTGGAGCTCAGATACAAAGCCTATTATTTTTTTTTAAGATGATAGGTCAAAAGCAATGGATTTTTATTTTTGCTTTCAGACAGAGGGCAACGAGGAAGTAAATGGCAGCTTCAGAAAACTGAGTTGTATCTTGTGGTTGCCAGGGGTTTGGGGGCTGGTAAGGGCTGGAGGGGTTGAGTTACTGGAATCAGGGTCCAAGGGAGCTTTGCAGAGGTCAACCCGAAGCTGTATTTGTGGGAACAATCAAACTGATGACTCTGATGGTTTTCTATTGTGTCATGGAAAAGGCTTCTAGGGAATTCTTGCCAAGTCTTTAGAAGAAAAGATATATATAGCTAAAGATGAGTGTATTTATAGAGAGATATATGGATATATTTATGCCAGTCATGCCAGTTAGCTCTGCAGGCAGGAGGAGGTGCCCTGACAAAAGAGGAGAACACGAGGATCTCCCTACAGCTCTTCTGGACCCTGGGAGAAGGAAACATGAGCATCATGGGAGGTACTGGGATCTTTGGGCTTAATCCCCAGGGACCCACCTCCTAGACCAAGAGAGGCTTCCTAATGGAGGCCAAGCCTCTGAGCCCAGAGTTTTCCTTTGAACTATTTAGGCAGGTCCCTGCCATCTAGAGGACATCTTGGAAGGAGATCCTTCTGGGCCCTGTGATCCCTGAGTAACCTAATCTTCAGAGCAGAGTGTGAGAGGCAAGGCGGCCATATGGGAAAATGCAGCAGTGCAGGGTGGGGTGGGGGGCTGAGGGCTGATGCTCCAAAGAAGGGATGGAATGCTCTGAATTCATTTGTTTTTCACCTGTGGGAACAAAGCTTAATTGGACTGTTGGCCTTGGAGGGACTGAGACCCTGATTTTAGAGGCATTGGGAGGCTTGCCTTCTTGGCTGGGACCATCTGCTGGTCCCCTTGGAGCCTGGAGGAACGGCTGAGGCTTACTGAGATGTTGGGCTAAAGATTCTTTCCAGAATCTCCCTGGAACTACACGATGTATGTGTGGTATGTGTGTGGTATGTGTGTGTGTATGTGTGTGTTTGTACGTGTACGTGTGTTTATGTGTGTGTGGTGTGAATATGTGTTTATGAGTGTGTGTGCACACGTGGTGTGTGTGGTTTGTGAGTATATGTGTGTGTGAGCATGCATGCCTGTGTGGTGTGGGAGGTGGTATGTGTGCATGTATGTGTTTGTGTGTGTATGTGTCTGCACATGTGTGGTGGTGGGAGATGTGTGGTGTGTATGTGTGTGTGTGTGTGTGTGTGCATGCACTCTTCCTGACTTCTCTCCATCAAGGGACCTCCCAGAGCAGGTGAGGCAGCCAGGGCCATGAGTGAATTGGGTGGGAGGACTAGCTGGGCAGCCCAGTATCTGCTTCTGCATCTCTCAGCCCATCTCCATCATGTCAACAACTTTCAAAATTGACCAAAGCATGACCACTTGCCTCATCCCCAGCCTGTGTCCCCCGTCCCCATCTCTGCTCATACCCGCCCCATTGGAGGCCTGGGGGTATAATGAGTAAGTCAGGCTAATGACACTGCACCCACTTTATCTAGCATTGCCCTTGGTATACCTTCCTCGATATGTTTCTGAAGCAGCGGGTGGGGATGGGAGGCAGGATATTATTGCAAAACCCGTTTGGCTGTAGCTGCCACCTGAATTCCTCCTCCACAGCAGACACCCAGCGCCGCTCCTCCCCAGGCAAATTGAGTAGCTTATACTAGCAAAGAGACTCAAGGTCTAAAGAAGGCATACAGGTTGGTGAAAAGAACATAATAGTTGTGACACTCTTACACTTCCCTTTCCTCCTCCGTGTCTCACCCTACCAACACCCACCCTCAAGGCCAGTCAGTCTGCATTCCTAAGGAGCAGGACAGCATGCGAACATCTGGAGAAACCACGAATGAAAGTCAGACTCAAGTCAGAGACTTTCTAGAATGGCATTGTCCAAAAGAACTTTCTGTGATAAGGGACGTTTTTATATCTCTGTCGTCCAGTACAGTAGCCACTAGCCTCAAGTGCCTATTGAGAGACTGAAATGCATTCGTGCACCTGAAAAACTGAATTTCTGGTTTTCCTGAATTTTAATTAATTTCAATTAAAATGGCTCCGTGTGGCTAGTGGCTATTCTACCAGATGGCACAGTTTTAGAATATGAAGTAGAAACAACTCCAAAGTCTGGGATACCTTTCAAGCCTAAAAGAGAATCCTCCGTCTCTCAGTCCCAATTAAAGAGAGGGCAGTTCTGTAAGATGCCACAGTGCGGTGTATTTACCATCAGCCCCAGAGTGAGCCACATTTTCAGCCTAAAGTACTAGATACACTTCTTTCTATGATCTATTCCCCAGGCAAAAGAAATGGAGGGATGGAATAAGCAGGACGGGCCCAGCCCTCCCCCGCACCCCGCACCCCGCACCCCCGCCCCCACCGGGAACCACCCTGGTCCTCCACTGCACCTGGCCCGGCTCCCCATCCACAGAGTGAGACCCTCAGAGGCTGGGGGGCGGGGGGCACCATGCAGAGCGATGCCGCAGCTGCAGACATCTGCTCGCCCTCCATCTCTGCCCCTTCATTTCTTTTCTGTCAGCAGCAGCTCTTGGCCGCTGATGGTCAGCAGAGGCAGAGAGGCCCTGCAGACCTGTTTTCCGGCCTTCTCTGCTCCCCATCCCCTGCTGAGGAAGGTTAAAAGGGAAAGAGGAGAAAAGGAGACAGGAAGGCAGAGTGTGGGTGAAATGAAATGTTAGTGACATTCAAGAAAGTGACTTCATAGGCCGCTCACTGCCCTCCCTCCGGATTCAGGATGAACCTTGTCTGGTTTATAAGCCATCGGCAACTTCTCTCCTGTCCGCGTCGTCAAATCCTGGTGCCCCCATCCCCTCCCTCCCTCCCACACATACAAGAACACATGTGGCCGGTCCATCTGTGACCTTTATTCTTCTGACCTCACCCCTGGAAGGGGAGGAAGCCCCAGAAGAGCCTTCACTCCCCATCTCAGACTGAATAAATTCCACCAGCCTCCCTTCCCACTTCCTCCGGGTACACAACAGGAAGAGGGGAAAAGCCCTCTTTCTGGGCCAGGAGGTTGGCAGCCCCAGCTGGATCCCACATGTGGAGAAAGCCCAGCGGGTGGGAAGCCTTCCTTCTTCTGATCCCAGCCTCTGTTGGCTGTCCCAGCCAGAGAGCTGAGCATCCTGTGAAGTTGCTTTCATTCATCGCCCAGCAGTGGATTCTCCTTGGAGAGAGGCAGCCCAGGGTGGGTGGCAACCCAGGAGTCCAAGACGCAGACCTCCACACAGCTCGGCTCAGCTGGAAGGCAGCTGTGCGAGCCCCTTCCCTTTCTTGCCCCTGAAGAGGACAGCAGAAGAGCCCTCGTTTTGCTGCTACCAGCAGAACAATGGCCGAAACCCCTCCGTTTCTTTCTCTGCAAAATAAAGAGATTGCATGGGAAGGCCTTTCTTGGACTAACCTTCCCTGAATGTCATTTCCCAAAAACTCCACTCCGGTGGGCCAAGCAAGGGGCTTTTAATAGCTATGGAAGTGCAGTAACATTCTCTTGCAGCTCTTTTGGTGGCTCTGATTTCTCAATGAAGAGAGATGAGCCAGCTCTTCCTTTGACTTTGAGTCACTCACTGCCTCCCCAGTTCTCTCCGGCTTTGGAGCTGCGCTGAGCGCTGAGCTAGACTGAACAGGCCTTGGTTGGGGGGAGAGAGCACAGATATTAGTAAATTCACTTTTGTTTGTGTAGCAGCTAGAGCAGGGAGGAGACGGGAGTGAGGTAATAGAACTTCCTAAATCAGTGCATTCTCCGGGGAGTGTAGCATTTCCTTTCCTAGCTAAGTTTCCAAATAAGAAAGTTCAAGTTTGCATCTTGAAAGTTGTTTTTCAGGACATGATTTAAAAGTACACATTCTCTTCCTATCTATTGATACACCACCACCTCCCATGCCCAGACCCTGTCCTTTCCTGCCCGGGTGCATGGGGGCTGGTCTGCAGATGGGGGTAGGGAGTGGTTCTAGGAGAAGGGGGTCTGGCCAGAGAGCAGGGGTGAAATTCCCCTCCCAGCTTCTCACTGACTTCTGACCTCTGCATCTTTCTTGCTAGTGACCCCTAAATTACTGAGCTGTCTAACCCTCCCCAGAGAGGAGGCAGGCAAACAGGGCTGATGGGAGGTAGAGGAGAGAAAGTATGAGGGGGAGGTCAGGGGTCGTTTCACAGTATGTTTTGGCAAAGGAGGCCTGTGGAGCAACCAGTGGGATCAGACTTTCATCCTTCCAGAGCTTCCCTCGCAAGGAAAACAAAAGCTGTCACTTGAGTGGTGGTTTGGAGCACTGTGCTCTGGGGAACTGGGACTCACCCCTCAGGGCCCAGCTACCTGGGGTAAGGATTAGATAACAGTCACGGCCTTCCCCCGCACCTCTCCTGCCCCCACTCTCCTCAGCCTGGGGAGGTGACACAAGTGCCTGGGAAGGCCACAGCCTCTCTGTGAAGGGGCTGCTCAGGATGAGAAAGGCTCAGTCAAGCGGGTCGGTGGGGGGAATCCTCAGAGCCCCAGGCAGGACGCTGCTTCTGCGATTCTCCTGGTAACTTTCAACATCGCCGTGTCACTGCAGACCACCACCCTGCAAATCTGTCTCCTGTGCGGACAAAATAAGGTCTGAAAGGAAGGAAGAGGTGGTAGGCTCAGGGCCTAGGGGCTAGAGTTTTCCTGCCGAGTGAGTCCTGGGGGGACTTGGGAGGCCAGAGGAGTTAGCCCCTAGCAGCCCTCCTCAAATCTGGGCAGAAGGGAGACACCAAACACTTGACCTGACCATGGCCATAGCCATTACGATTCTTTCCCCCAGCTTAGATGTCTTCTACCCCCAACTCCCCTTGGCTGCTTCAGAATTCAGGACAGTGGCAGCAAATACTCCTGAGGGGCAAGAACTCCCTACCACGAGCTGGTCTTAACAGGAGCCAAGTCTCCAAAGACTGGGCCATGGTGTCGCGTGGCCTGTGTCTTCATTGCTTTGTCCACCACTGGCTAACTGTGTGACTTTGGGCAAGGTCCCCAACCACTGTGACTCTCGGGTTCCTCCTCTGTGACATGGGGATATTACTAGCGCCTCTTCACATGCACATGGACACCCTGTGAAGGTAGATGCAGAGTGCACAACGCAGCACTGGACGCATAGGAAGGACTGGGTCAGTGTCGGCTCTTCTGGTTCTGTCTTGTGTCCTAGCTGTCTTCTTTGTGGGTAGCTCTTTGACACATACATGGTGACCGTCCACTCCCAGGCAGCCATGGCCACTGCCGTAGCCAAGGCATGGACCGAGCGATGACCCCTCTTCCCCAGGTGCAGAGGTGCCCACTCAGACCCCCTAACAAAGCCCCTCTCCCCCTCCATGAAGCAGAGGCGTTTCCTCTGCTGACAGCCTGAAGACAGGTCATTTTTCTTCTCTTCCCATATAATGGCCTTTACTCCCCTACCCACCACCCCTTTTCAAACCTTAATGACTTTAACATACACACAGTTTAAAAAAAAAAAAAATACAAGCCCCCTGTGAGCTGCCCCGGACCCGTTGTAGTGGAGGAGAAATAACCCGAGCACATGTTCACAAGTCACTGCTTGCGTTGACAGGGGTCCTCGCGCTAATTTCCTCCTGTGTTTGAAGCCTGAGCATGGGGGTGGGGCGGCAGGCAGCAAGAGGGAAGAGATGGAGGGCTTGGGCATTTGGTTGTTCCCTTTGATCCTCCTAGAAACGCTGTAGCATTTAGGGAAATATTTCATCCTGAGAGATCTTGAAGAATAAGAAAGATGGGTTGGGCGGGTGTCGGGGACTATGATGGAAGGAGATTGCTACCAGATGACCTTGTCTCTCCTTGAGATTCTGAATCTCTGCTGTCTTGTTTCTCTGGGCCAGGGAGGGAGGGGACAGCCTCTAAGGGGAGACTCTAGCTCAGAGTAGTTATGGATTTGCTGAAGCCTCCTACCTACCCCAACCGACATGCATGGTTTCTGCCTCCAGTTTCTCTGTGGTTCGCCTGGCCTCTCCGTGGACCAGCAGAGCCCAGGGCCCTCATCTTCCCAATGCAGGCAGCATCCAGGGTGAGCCTCTCCCGCTGCCATCCTCAGGGCTGTCCCCTGACCTCCAGCACCGACATCTTGTCTTTGAATGATACCCAGGGGATGGTCTGCTGGAGATGGAAGGCAGGTACCGCCTGCCTCTTGGTCGTGTCCCCAGCCCCGCACCTACCCACACAGGGCCAGACTCCTGTACCAGGGGCAGGAGTTGACCGGCAGGAGGGAGGATCCAGCAGAAGGGAGAGAAGAGACAGGGCTAGGAGCTCCACTGCACCCCCTGGCATGGAAATAGAGCTGGCTGGAATCCAGGTTTTCCTCTAAATCAGAAGCAAATGCACCAACACCGCAAACTTACCCCTTGACCGAAGACGGGAAAGTGCCTGTCTGACCTCACGTTATTGGTGCTATTATCATCATTATTGGTAATATCACCATCATCATCCTGTAATTTACCAATTTCAATGGCAGGGAGGCTTAGGCCTCCTTTGGGCTTTTATGTTAAGAGAAAATGAGTTGTGGCAGCCTCCCCGCCTCTCTCCTCCCTCCTTACCACCCACAGGGCCTCTCTCCTGTCCTGTCACCTGAGACTCTCCCTGGCCCCGGTCCAGTGGGCCTTCATCCTTGTGGGGACACTGCATGGCAGGGTTAGCTGCCAGGGTAAGGGGAAGATCCCTGGGCTGTGGGGTGGCATATGTGTCTCTCCTTCCAAACAAGAACAAGATTCAATCCAGGCCCTAAACCAGTGATTCTCAGACTTGAACACGCATCTGTATCACCTGGAGAGCTGATAGGAGTACAGAGTGCTAAGCCCCATCCCCAGAGTTTCAGATTTCATGGATAGGAGATGGGGCCTGAGAATGTGCATTTCCCAGATGCTGATTTTGCCAAGTTCCCAGATGACGCTGATGCTCTCATGGGGACCACACTTTGCAAACCACAGCCTTAAATCAACCTAAATTGTGTATATTTAAGGGGTGCGTCACTTGAACTGTTTTCTCTTCCCATCCTCATGGAGACAGGTGTTTACATTGTGCCTCATCCAGTACCCTCAAATTGGGTTCCCAGCCAGGGGGCCAAGGGCCCAGGTGCAGTGTGAGGTAAGGGAGCACTGCTAGCTCTCACACATAAGGACACCTTAGAGAAAAGGCAGAGGCAGGCGACACCCCCATCCCCACCCACTGAAGATTTATTCCTTCATTTGGCATTTCGGGCCTTTCTCCGAGGGAGGCCGGGGCCAGCCTGACTCACTGTGTAAAACTTTGATGGAAACGCTGGGCCTCAGCCAAGCTGTCCTCCCTCATTCTTTCCCACCTGTTCCTCTAGCTGAGCTTCAGGCTCAGCAGAGAGTGACTGGGTCCCTGTGCACACTGTCCCCACACCCATGAGAAACAGGCACCCGGGGTGCCCACCGTCTGCACACATTCTCGAAGCAAGGCTCCCACAATTCTGTGCCGTAGCTTTCCCCTCCCCTCCACTACAGAGCTCAGGGATTCTCCAGAAGCTGCGTCCTGGGAGCAGGGCTGTTTCTCTTTCACCCCTTTAGGACCACTTCCCTGTAGGAAAAGGAGGAGAGAGGGTGGGAGTTGACACTGGGTGGGCTTCCCCTGCCAGGCAGAGACCAGGCTGGATTCATTTCACATGGTCTACCATCAGCAGGAGCGTCTGCTCCCTGATATGTGCTATGGTCCTCAGGATAAGGCCCCAAACTTGTTTTGCAACAACAGGTTTGAAATCTCAGGGCACACAGTATACCTGGATCGTAAGAGGTGGGCAAAGTCTAACCCAGTTGTTCTCAGGCTCGAGCAGGCATCAGAATCCCCACTGCTGCATCTCACCCCCAGGGTCTCTGATTCAGAATCTCTGGGCCAGGGTGGGGCCTGAGAATCTACATTTCTAACAAGTTCCAGGTGGGGCTGATGCCACTGGTGTGGGGACCGCACTTTGAGTACCACTGGTCCAGTTCTGCAGCCCACTGATTAGGCTTTTGCTGATTGCAATTCCATGTCTCACTTCATCAGAACTTTATTTCTACCACTACATTAGATTATATACTCTTTCTAAGTTCTTCTGTCACTAAGGAAAAGTGCAACCAGCTTGCTAATTCCATGCTGTTTCTTCATTCATTCAAAAGATGGTAATCATTATAGCAAACTCTTACACAGTGCTTACTAAGTGTCACTGTCTTAGAGCTTTGCATATTTTAACTTTTTTAATCCTCGTAGTGGTCCTATGAGGTATCTGTAATTATTAGCCCCATTTTACAACTGAGTAACTGAGGCACAGAGAAGTTAAGGTTATGAGTTGCATTCAGTTTCATCAGAGACAGAGCAGGGATTCAATCCAGGCAGTACGTGCCTGGAATCTGTACTCCTAACCAATCTTCAACTCCTGACTATCTATCTGTTATAAGGTAGGCACCATGATGACTTCTGAATGGGTTAGGTAGGGAGAATACAAAGATGAATGCCACATTTTGTCTTGTATCACCAGATGGAAGGGATGGCACAGGATAGTATTTACCAAGACAGAAATATGTACCAAGTGCTGAGTACCTGAAGCAGAGAGAATGAATGGCTTGGCCTGAGAAAGGCATCAAAGAAGAGTGGGCATTCGAGCTCAGCCTACAAATATAAGAAGGAGTTTTGAGCTGGAGAAAAGGCTAAAGGCCACTCCCTAGCAGCAACCAGAACAGTCCAGGGGCTATGAGTGGCTCGATGCTCTAGGGGCTCAAGGAAGAAGGGGGAAGAAGGAGAGGGCGAGCCCTCAGAAGCAGGCTGAGGCCAGGTGGTGCGCCATCTTGAATGGCACGCTCGGAGGTGGGACCCTGGTAATGAAGGGGGAACCATATAACGTCTTTGAGCAAGTCAGGGACATAATCAGATGTATTGTTGTGAAAGATAACTCCAGGTTTCGGCCTTGGAATCCACCATGGGCTACATTCCAGACACAGAAAGAGCTAACCTCCCCCTGCTTCCTCGGTCACTTACATTTCCCTGAACAAAATCACTTGCCCTAGCACTTTCTATCTACCTGGACAACAACCTTTGTCTATTTAGTGCTTTAGGGTTTTTTCTAGTTGATTTTTCCCTTTCTTCTCAAGGCTTTTCCAGCTGGTTTCAACCTAATTCTGACCTTGTCACCAATCATCGGTGGGTGTTATTCTCCATGACTCCAAGTCATGCCCTTGTATAGCCTCAAAGCCTATGCTTAGGTTGACCGTAGCTCCTGCTCGGGCAGGTAAGGGTACCCTTGGATACATACATAATTCAAGGACTATAGATGTCACAGCCCTTCCTCCTACTCACACCCATGGAAATAGATGGGCCCCAGAGTTAACTGCAAGCCATTTGGACTCCCTCTGCAGTGCTCACCTCCACTGCATCTAAAAGGCTTTGTGAGTTCTATCTAAACTGCCTCTTATCATCTGATTGGAGATGCTGATGGGACCTAATACCAGAGGCAACATCCTTCGACCTCCATTTTCTCACCTGTGAAATGGCAATAATTCCTTACCCCTTTATTCAAAAGAGTTGTTGTGACCTGAAATCCAACCTGACTTTGGAAGCATTTTGTAAACTGGAAAGCACCAGAAAAATATGAGACAGAAGGAGGGTACATAAGGCTGGTTGCTTCAGACAGGAATAGAATTGAGCCATCCATCAATTCACTTCAGACAACAGCCGGAGATACCACACAATGGGAGGCCAACCCGTGTCCAACCCTATAACTGTCCCACTGAGTCCCTAGGTACCTTTTAACTATCTTCTGAACTGTAGGGTCCTCTGTCTCGGGCTGTCAGGTTTTCTTAGGCTCTTTCTTAGGAAGACTGCCTTTCTCCAGCCTGACCTCTGTTCCCCAGGGCTTCAAGTTGTAGCTCCCATCCCCCGCTAGGACTGTGGATAACCTTTCCAGATTTTCAGCACATTTCCCAGGAGAGCAGTGACCACTGGGGTGGAGCCAGCTGGCCCAAGACCTCCCAGCAGAGAACAGACTCCAGCAGAAGGAGATAGTCCTTACCAGGCTGCCTAGAATTTTAAGGGACACGAGCAAAGTTAGGCCTTGTCCACCCTGATAGGATCTTTCAGAGATAATCTTACGTCTTTCTCTTCCTTCAGGCTAGGTGGCCTCTATCCTTTCCTACTTGGATGCTGGAGCCTTTGAATCTCCCATTCAGAAAACACTGGGGTGGCAGACACACCAGCCCTGGGGGGCATCCAATGGGAAAAGAAGGAGGCACTTTCTCCGAGAAGGAATGGCTCTACTTGCCCAGGAACTGGCCATATTCCACAGTTGAGTCCGTGTTCACCGTCAGCTGCTGCTCTGGGATGAGTGGACCTGGGTGGAAGACCCACATTTGTTCGTCACCTAGCACATCCCCGTCCTCCCCACCACGTTCTCCCCTTAGCCTTCTTTCCCATCATCCCTCAGTCTAGTTTCTGAGTCCTCTTCAGGTCCCCTACACCTCCTCCCAAAGATTTCTGCAGGATCAGCCAGGCTGCTCACTGCTGGAGGGCTGGTGGATATGCTATTGAATTCTGTTTTCTAAGGGGTCTGGGAGCTCCCACAGAGTCGCCAGTATGCAAAGCTGGCCCCCAGCTGACCCAGCTCCCCCCAGAACAGCAATTGGCCAGGCCCAGGCCAGAGTTCCCGGCATCAGGGAGGTGTCAGGTCAACAGGGGCCAAATCCAATTTTTCCTGCATCCCAGGGATGTTGAAGGAGACCAGGAAGCACCAGCTCATTTCCTTGAGGGGATTTCTCCTGGGTGCACCGCTGCAGCCTTGGCAATGTTGTCACTTTGCAGCAGTGAACCTGAGGGTGTAAAAAAGGAGAGGAGGCATAGAGGCTAGTGCAGAGTAAGGGGTGTACTGTGGGGTTTGAGTCGTCGTGGAAACGTAAAGCAGAGGAAGCAGGCAGAGCCTTCGGCTGGAGTGCCTGGCAGCCAGTGCGGTCCTGACATACTAACCAGCTTAGCAGGAGGCATGGCAACACCCCTACTTCTCACTCTTATGGCATCGCTGAGCGGGCCGATCTAGGTGAGCTGCATTCTCACCTGCCTCCTTTACTCTTCTCAGCCACCCGCCGCCCCGCATTTTGTCCCCTTCTCCTCGCCCTCCCGCCTCCAGCCCATCTCCTCCATATGGTCTCCACATCTGGCTGATGACCAACCAGAGAGTTTGACAGTGCCTTCTTCCCGCCCTCAGCAGCCCTTACCTCCTCCCACTCCCACCCGCTGGGTCTCCTTATGACTCTACCTTCTGTGTTCCTCCCTGCCTCCCCCAGCTGCCCTGCAAGAATAGAACAAGAACACGGGCTCTCTGAAGCGTTTGCCCTTTTTTCCCCACGCCCCCCCCAGCCCCACGCACCCCCCCCCCAGGCCACCAGGCCTTATCAAGTCCCCGCTCCCCTCCCTCCTACATTTGGAAGCCCCTCTCACTCACAGGAGCTGAGTCCAGTCAGCAGGCAGGGCCCCTCCATTACCAGGCAAACCCTGGATGCATTTGCAGAGACCAATCTCATCATGACTCCAAGACTCTGGCCTCTGACCCCAATATCCTCCTCAGAGAGGGTTTGACATAAGCCAGTATTTCACTACCGTCTCTTCTCTCCAAGGATTTCCCTCCTCGGGCTCCTAATTCTGTCCCTGGTGTGAGTGTGTGCCTGCGTGTGTGTGTCCGTACACCCATCACATCTTGGCATCCCGGTGCGATCCTGTGTAGCATCCCCAGGCGGGACAGAGGAAATGAAAGTCAAGATTATAGCAGCAGGTGTTGCTGAGAGTTCTTCTTCCTGGCTCAGTGCTGCCCATCCCTCTGCAAGTCAGGCCTGTAACGAGAGGATTAATTTTAGTTCCCCTCAATCTCAGTCCCAGTGTGGCTGACTAATGCTGCTTCAGCTGATAACACTTTCATTGGCACTCCCCCTACCCACCCTTGAGATGGGCTCATCATACACACTTAGGCCCCAAACTGGATCTGCCTGGAACCAGAGCCTTGGCCTCAAATCTTGGCCAGGTGTGACAGCTTGATACCAAAGGACAGATCCTTTGTCCCACTGCAGGTAGACTGGAAAGAGGACTTGGTGGGGCCACAAGTGAATTCTGGCTCTGCCATGTGCTAGCTGTGTGGCCTTGAGAACTTCGCTTAAGTTCTCTGAGCTTTGGTTTCCTCATTTCTTTTTCTTTTTTTAAAATAAATTTATTTATTTAATTAATTTATTTATTGGCTGCTTTGGCTCTTCGTGGCTGGGCGCGGGCTTTCTCTAGTTGCGGCAAGCGGGAGCTACTCTCCATTGTGGTGCGTGGGCTTCTCATTGCGGTGGCTTCTCTTGTTGCGGAGCACGGGCTCTAGGCATGTGGGCTTCAGTAGTTGTGGCACGTGGGCTCAGTAGTTGTGGCTCGTGGGCTCTAGAGCGCAGGCTCAGTAGTTGTGGCGCACGGGCTTAGTTGCTCCGTGGCATGTGGGATCTTCCCGGACCAGGGCTCAAACCCGTGTCCCCTGCATTGGCAGGCGGATTCCCAACGACTGCGCCGCCAGGGAAGCCCTGGTTTCCTCATTTCTTAATGAGCATAATAACACGGGACTCACAGGACTTGTTGTGAGGATTAAGTACGATAATATATTCGCATGTAGTAAACGCTCAGCAAATGCTAAAGTCTGAATCTAAATGGAGCGCACAGTGCAGGGAAAGAGAACCACAGACTTTTTAGAGCCCTCGAAAAGACTCACTCCTCCAGCAGCCTCAGTGCAGTAGTGGGACGGCAGCAGTCCTAGTAAACACCTCTTGTGTTTCCTGTACGGGGTTGTGTTCTGAGTGCTGTGTATGCATTAATTCGTAATCCTGCACCAGCCCCTTTTGCAAATGAGGAAATTCACCTCATCAGAGTTAAGTACCTTGCCCCAGGTCATGCAGCCTCTTCGTGGTACAGACTGGGACAGACTGGAGTCAAACCGAATGAGAAGGGCTCCAAGCTTCGCTCTCCACCACTGCCCTCCACTGCCCTCGGATGTGCCCCAGGAGGCAGCTGCAGCCCAGAGAGGGCAGGGACTTGCTCAGGGCCACCCAGCTGTTAATCTTCTCCTTCCTAGGCCTGAGCTCCTTCCATGGCCTCAAGCTAATCGGCCACATTTTTTAGAAGGTGCTGGAGGGACCCATCTTCTACCGCCAGACAGCCCCAGAGCAACTCAGTTACCCCTTCTTCCTCTGCTACTGGAGACAGTGTCCCCTGAACACAAAGAGCAGCTTTGTGCAGCTCCTAAGGGGACTCCAGGGAGCCCACCCAGTCCTCCCTTCTGCACAAAGAGGCAGTGGACTCAGTGCTCCACAAGGCCACGATGAGCTCAGCACCCTCTGCCCACCAGGATCTTTTAGAAAGAGAAGGCAGCTTCCTTGGGATAGTTGCCACCCAAGAACTCAGAACCCCAGCTCCCCAGTGGTGAGAGAAGTGTCAGGGCATGTGCTCTGCTCAGCCTGCCCAGGCTGAGATCAGACCCTTGTGAGCCCCGGGTGTCACCTGCAGCTGAGGGCAGTGCTGTGGGCATCTAGCAGGCAGAGGCATCAGAAATGGAAAAAGAGGGGCAGCCCTAAGTTGCAAGTACTTAGGAGGTTTTTTTTTCAAGCTGGTAGCAAAGTAGAGAGCTAGAAATAGAGGGAAGAACAGAGCATACCCTTTCACAGAGGCATCCCAGGCCTTTCATAATATGATCCCTCCCACCTTTCCAATTACAACTTCCCCCAGCTAAAAAATATTACTCTGTGAGTTAACAGAGGCCCAAAACAGTGGCTTCCACATACGTCTGTGAACATAACGTGCATCTCTCGCTCAGAGCCGTGATCATGATGCTAATGCTGATACTGACTGAGTACCTACTCTGTGCCAGGTACTGTGCTAAGTGCTTCCCATGCATTTTCTTATCTAATCCTCACAACCTAATTCTATTAGGTGGGAACTATGATTATCGTCATTTAGTTTAAGACATTAAAGTTTAGAGAGCAGATTAGTTAACTTAGGCAAGTTCCTTAAATGCTCAGTGCCTCAGTTTTCTCACCCCTAAAAGGGGGAACTACCTTCTAATTTTATTTTGAAGAGTAAATGAGATGGTGCATACAAAGCATTTAAAATAATGTTCAGCTGTGGTAAGCATTTGATAAAAAGTGAGCTATGATTATGACTATGGTTACCGTGAAGTCTGACTGAAAGCACCCCACCCCGTTCCCAGCATCCTTAATTCTTAATAGTCCTTTAGGGTCAAACGGTGGCAATACCAGCGCATGGCAGCCTACCTGCTTCCACCACCATCACCACTCTTTTTTGATATGGTCAATTTGCCTCTTTCCAAGTTTGTCAAGTGCGAAGCAAATTTACCTAGTTTCCTTACATCCGTGTCCCTTTGTTCCACCTTGCAGCCAGATTGCACCCCATACTGAGATAGTAGCACCCACTACAGTGTCCCTGGGAATGACATCTCCTCCAGGAAACCTTCCCTCCTCAGCCCTAACTGATCTCTGAGCTCCTGGCACGATTATCGTCAGTATCAGGCATTTGCTCACTGGCATTGCTCCTTGTTACTTTTCTTTCCCTGTCTTGTCCTCTTCATCAGATCCTGGGATTTTTTTTTTTTTTTTTTTTTTTTTTTTTTTGCGGTACGCGGGTCTCTCCCGCCGCAGAGCACAGGCTCCGGACACGCAGGCCCATTGACCATGGCTCACGGGCCCAGCCGCTCCGCGGCATGTGGGATCCTCCTGGACCGGGGCACGAACCCGTGTCCCCTGCATTGGCAGGCGGACTCTTAACCACTGCGCCACCAGGGAAGCCCAGATCCTGGGATTTTTGAGAGCAAGGACTATATTTTGTTTAGCTTCATACTGCAGGATATTTATCACTCAGGAGGGGCTTAAAGAACTTGTTGCTTGGAGGATCACCAATCATGGTTAATTGTTCATTAAAAACAGTACAGATTGTAGGCAATTTTCAGCAGTATCTAGGCCTATTACAAAGGCCAAAATAACTTGGGGGTCATGGAATCACATCATGAAGCCTATTTGACTTTGGCTGCACCAGAATCATTCCATCTTCTTGTCCTTGGCTCAGCTAGCCCCGTTATAAGCACCCTTACGGATAGCTGTTGCCTACTAGCCAGCCCCTTACCCCCATCTGGCAGGCATCCAACTCCACAAGGCCTCCTGCTTATCTGCCTCTGTGGGTGGCTATGAGCCTCCTCCAGGAGGCAGTTCAGATCCCACCCACCCCCCGCTTCACCTCAGCCTGTCAATCACCACTCTCTGGAGATGGTCCCCAAGGCCCACCCCCCTTCTCCCCAGCCTCCAGTCACAAATGACTGCTCCAAGGCAGGCTGGTCTTTGTTTAACGTTCCTTTCATTTGACTTTGGACTAAAGAGGAAGATAAATGACACTCTGTCTCTTTACGGTAAAAAAGAGGCATTTTAAAAAGACTATATATATATATATATATATATATATATATATATATTTTTTTTTTTTTTTTTGCCTTTTAGTGGGAAAAAAAATCCTCTAAGTTATTAGGGGAAAGAAAATCATTTGACTTAAGCAGCCTCTGGCAGTTTGGTGATGCTGAGACAATATACCTGTCAGCATCTATCAGGTTTGGAAAACAAAGCCATCTGCATATGGGGAAATGAAGGGGGGCTGGGGAGTGAGAAGAGGTGGTGAATAGCTAATAAGGGATGCATGAGGCACCCCACACCCAGCTGGAGAAGTCCTTGCACATCCTGGTTTCTGTGATTGGCTATGAACAGAAGAATCCAGACATCTGGGGAGGGAGTAATAAGTCTGGAATTTTAGAATTTTTTTAAGTAGTAAAGATTTTAGAGTTCATCCAGCCTAGCCCTTCATTTTGGGGGGGTAAAGAAACTCAAGTCTGTAAAGGGAAGGTGACTTACTCAAAGCAAGTGCCAAAACCAAGGCTAGAATCCAGTTTTCGTGGCACTGTGGGTTTCAGTCCCTTCTCTGCTGACCTAAGTCCCCTTTCTCACCTGCTGAGCATGCTCCTTCAGTTCTTCTTCCTCACCCATCACCCTGATTCTGCCCCTCCAGTGTTACCTCCAAGTCCAAGTCTCTCTGACTCCTTGTTGCCCCTACCCCCTTGCCCACAAGTTGGGGGTTGCTCTAGAGCAAATTTTCTAGGAGAGGGGCTCTGGCTTGTTTCCAGACAGGGCCAGATGCACCCAAAATATCCTTTTGGATGGAGCACCAATCTGCCCTGGTACTGGGGCCGTGCAATATTCAGTCCCCTGTAAGTGACAGAGAAATATTCATGATGAGTTTCAGTTTTATCAGCACACAAGGCTGATGGTCTAAGATTTTGCTGATCATATATAACCCATGGGAACTCTCCCTGTGTCTTGTCGTCACTCCATTAATCTGCACTTGTTTATCGGTTTTTTAGTATGTGTCATGTCTGGTTCTGGAGCGTGTGGCCTGTCACCCCCTTCTGCCTGTGACTCCCAGAGGTCAGCCTCTTCTTTCCTCCGACTCTCTCTACAGCGCACAGGGGAGCGCGATGCAGGGAGGGGCCTGCCTCTACCCAGCCCAGCTGTTCCATGTCTAATAACTTGGCCCGAGTGAGGACAGTCAGGACCCTCTTCAGGGAGTTCGCTCTAAGGAGTGCAAGATGGGCTGAGGATCAGTTTAGCCTAATCGAAAACTGCTGAAGGGGCTTAGTATCTTTTAGAATGAATACGGGGGTGGAGTCTAGAGTCCATAATCCTGGAGGGGTCCAGCCTCTGCTTCACAGACATCCCGCCTCTTGCGCCTGCCGAGAGGTCCCCTTTCCCTGGCCCCAGTCCTGGTTGAAACTGGGACTTACTCAGATGCCAGAACCTGGCCACAGATGGCCAATTAAGAACTGCGCTGGGGCCCATTAGCCTCTCAGGAGCAGTGCCTGTCATTCTTTAAAACCACACACACTTAATCTTCTTTCTGTCTTTATTTTCCCTTTTCCATAAAACAGAAATTCCCCAAGCATTTAGAGCCTGCTGAAAGCACCAGAAAGAGCACTTGAATCAGACACTCGAGGTTATTTTCCTAGGCTAGCTGTCGTGCCTTGGACAAGGCATTCAACCTCAGAGAGGTACTTATTTATTTAACAACCCCCCACGTGGGGTTGTTATGAGGATTAAATAAGAGAAAGCATATCATTCATTTATTTACCAAGTATTTCCTGAACACACCTACTGTATGTTGGTCACTGTTCTAGGGGTTGGGGATACATCAGTGAACAAAAGAGTGAAGAGCCTGTTGGATTCTAGTGACCTGTTTTAAAATCAAAAGTCTGAGTGTAAGGCATCTCTCCATCCACGTGGTCCATTCCTCTCCTCTGGACAGATGCCTCCACAGCCCATCCAGGCATGGCTATGTATGAAGAGGGGGAAGGAGAGAAGGAGAAGCACTGACATTTCTTATAAATTATACCTTTTAATCCTCACCTGCAATGTAGGTGTCACTGTGCCCATTTTCCATTTAAGAAAACCAAGGCTCCAAAGGTTTAGGTCACTTGCTCAAGGATAGCAACACCAGGATATGAACCCAGGCCTTCTGTCTCTAAAGCCCTGCCCTGTTGGTTTCACCAAGCTGCATCCATTTAGCAAGTTCACTCTGTCCCCCGAATAAGTACGAATTACACTGGGTCCCCAAAGCCAGAGAGTAGTTCTGCTATGGATTGTGGGGGGCAAGAAGGCGCCAAGGCGACATGCAGGTGCTGGTGTTTGTATCTGCCGAGTCTGTGTATGTGTGTGGAGTGTCCACGACAGGGATCTCAGCAGGAAATTGGTATTTGGGATGCTGAATAACCACAATTTGTATTAAGCAAAAACATAGTCATCATGTTCCACGTGCGGGCTGCCTGGGCTGCCTCACAGTGGAGAAGTGGGAAACTGATGGTGCTTTGGCCTGTGATCCAGTGAGAATTTTCCACCTGGGGTCCTGAGATGCCCTTCTGGGGGCAAGATGTGGGGAGCAGTTGGGGGGAAGCGAGAAGAGAGGGGGATGGGGGCGTATGCCCCTCAGCTCCAGAGGACATGTGCCTCACCCCCTCCTACCTCTATGGGCTCTTCATCAGTAGGGCCATTCCAGTTCTCATTAACACAAGTAAATATGCATCCCAGCGCTGGGCAGGGGACACATGTGTTGATATTTAATTATATAGTGTGCTGAGTATATTATGGCTCCTCCAGGGAATGGCAGCTGCAGACAACGAGGTGCAATGGAGTACGTTCAAAACTACTTAGTTAATTAATGCATTAGCTGCTCACCTTGCTGTGTTGGGGGACGCGGGGGGAGAGGACACCAGCTATTTTCCTGGTGCCTTTCCTGCTTCCTCTCCCTTCTTGTTCCTTTCTTCCTCTGAGCCCTTTTCTTCCAGAAGCTCTAGGACATTCTCAACAGTCAGGGCAGCCTCCATCAAGAGCTCTGGTCAAAGAGTCAGAGAGCAAAGAGGGTTAAAGCTCGACACCGACAGATCTAAGTGAAGCCTGGAAATTATGTGTGGATTTCCTTTGTCTAGTTGATGCCAGTCCCCAGCGACCTAGAGACTCCGGGAACCAGCGAACTGACATTCCAGCGTAGCCCCAAGCTCTGCGCTCTATTTTGGGAACTCCCTCCCCCGTTCTGTAGCCCCAGGTGCAGACTCACTCAGGTGCTGAGTTGCACAGAATCCCATCGAGCTAGGAATTGAGTGGTTTGGGGGCGAGGAGGAGGAGCTCTGGGATTGAGCCAGGTAAGGTGTGAGGAACTGAAGCCACAGGTTAGGAATCCATCCACTTGGAAACAGAAAGAGCAAAGACCCTTTCTCCTAAGTTCCTGCCAGTGTGTATCCTTCACCCTCCTCCAAATCTGTGCTTCTTCCTACCTTTGGTGAATTATTATGTCAGTGCATGAAATCCTTATTTTGTGTTCTTTGAAAATTTCATTATTGTACCATTTTGCATGTTTGTCGATTTCACTTTCCTTGCCCCCTACCCTATGGACTTTACCTCTCATTCTTTTGAACTTTTGGAACATTTTCCAAAGCACTCCACCTGCATTTGTCATGAAGCTTCAGAGTTATCTGTATGTCTCCCTCCCAGTGCAAGCTGCTGGGGGGCAAAGCCCAAATCACAGTCAGCGTTCTGTGCCTAGCACTGTGCTTTTCATAGCAGGCATTCGAGCAATACTTGAATTGATGCATTCTGTGCTCATCAGATCTTCAGGAAGTCCCAGCAGGTCTGTGAGCCTGTCTCCTTTGTCTCTGGAGTCCCTGCTCCCATCCGAGTGGCCAGAGCCTGGTGACCAGCTGGTGGCTTTACTTCCAGCCAACCTAGTATCAGCTCTTAGCGTAGCTACCCAAGCCAAAGGCCTCACCCAGAGAAGGTGCACCTGGGTTGGCACTCAGGTGACCTGCTGCTGGCGTCTCCATGGGAGTTCCCAATCAGTTGAGATTCCTTTTTTCTCTCTCTTGCAAAATCTCGCTATTTGGGGTTGATTTCTTTCTGCACCATGTGTTAAATGTGAAAAATGCCCTTCCCTGGGGTGGTGGAGATGGGGTGCCTTTTCAGAGTCCTGTCTCCTTGGACCACTGGAGGTGGGCCCTGCCCTCTTGTGGGAAGTGACCCTCGGTTTATCTGTACAGCATAAATAGCCCTCAGCGGTAGCAGGAAGTGAGCCCTTAGGCGGGAAGTTTCTGAGCAGGAGGGAGGAGAACAGTAAGCACTGAATCAGTTTGCCAACGGAAGCTGTGGAACATTTGTTCTCTTTGGTCAAAAAATGAGACCCAGGTGCCCTGGCCCACGTAGAGGATGAAGTCGCCTGGAAGCTTGGGGGTCCACGTAGTGCTGGGACTCTGCAGTCCTGAGATGAAGGAGGGATGCCCCAGCCACAAGCTTGCCTCTGGGTCCCACAGGAGTGAGACAAATCCCTCAAGACCAGCCTAGCGCTAGAACGGCCCTTAACCTAGTAGAAGCGCCCAGGCCTGTGGGCTTCTTAGACAAATGAAATTAGATGAGGGCTTGCCTTGGTCTGATGGGGAGAGCCCAGTGGGTTCTTACCTGATAGGAGGATTATGGGAGCAAAACAGTTGAGAGAATAAAGGATGCAAAATGAGCCCAGGACTGGAAATCAGAAAACCCTCATTCAAGTGCACGCTCTGCCACTTTCTAGATACGTAACCTTGGGCAAGTCTCAGAAACTCACAGAGCTTTGTTTCCCCATATATAAAACTGGGATAATAATTCTCACCTCGCAGACCTGTTGTGAGGCTGCCATGAGGTACTGTATATGGAAATACTTCATAAGCAATAAAAACATTCTATACATGTAGGGTATTATTATGCTCTCCTATCCAGGACTTGGTTCCTTCTCCTGGGTAAGAGAATGCGCACTATAAAATGAATCAGAGCCTGGGCACCCATCACCTCGAGCAGAGAGGGCCAGGTGACTGCAATAGACCCACCAATACCTGGCTGCCCAGACCTCATAAAAGAGGCAAAAGGAATCCCTCGATCTCCACGCTCCTTTGTAAATTCAAACTGGAGGCAAAAGAGAGGCTGAGGTCCAGCACGTCTGGTTCCATTCCTGACTTCCTGTCCCCGAGACCTCTCATGACTGTAATTCCCATGGCTGGCCCCCACCTAAGCCTCTTTGCTAACAGAGTATTTTTAACCTGCCACCTCCTTCCGCTTTGCCGATCTGCAGACAAGGGTCCCAGCAAGATAACAGAATCCATTAGTGCCGCTAGCGTCAGGCAGTGCCTGCTAAGTATGCCCTGAGGAGCGGCCTCCCCAGCCACCCCTTCCAGATGATGGACACTCTGAGGGCGAGGCAGGCTGGCTCTGGGCCCAGGCGAAGGAAGCTCCAGCGGGGCCCCAGAAGGAGATTGTGTTCCCCCTTCTTAGGAGTTTTCAGGGATGGTTCCTTTCCATGTGTATACAGGAGCCAAATTATCCCACTTCTAAGAGTGGATCAGATGCCCTTGTTTTCCCTTTCCTCTCTAAATCCCATAGGGATTTGGGAAGAAAGCATTTCTTAGAAGATGTCTGGGACTGGCCCTCAAAGGAAGACACCACCAAGGGGTAACTGGTGTTAAACCCCTGGGATGGAGGCGGGGGAGGAAGAGCCACTTACTCCTTACCTTTGGTTGGAGCAGGGGAACAAGGAACTAACTCCAGAGTCCGGAAAAGGATTCACGGGAAGGGAGGGCAGAACTCGTGGCTCTTCCCTCGACCCTTCTCAGGTAGAAGTTGGTACTGATGGAGCAGGGGAGTTTGGGGGAGCACAGAAGGGGCGGAGGCGGATTGGCCGGGAGGGGCTGGCCGGGGAAGGGAAGATCTCTTCAATGGGGCTGAAGGTGTCCCCTAGCCAACTCCTCTCTAACCATTCACACACACACCCAGCCCCTCCTGCTACGGCCAATTTCCATGCTAAACTGTTCATTACGGCCACCCGGCAACATTGTATAGAGGTGTCAGAACCCATCAGTGTAGGGAGAGTGGACAGGTGAACACATGAATACATCCCCCGGCCTGCGCTCTGCGGGAGGCTCAGACCCTGGGGAAATGGTGATGAGAGGCCGCGATGCTGAGGTCCAGGGTGGGAGAAGGGCATCCAGCCCAGAGGCAAAACTCGATTCACTGAGCTAGTATTTACTGAGCATCGCCAGTCATGGTGCTGTGTTTGGCACAGGACTGAACAAAGCACAGTCGATGGGGAAAAGGATACCAGCAAGTAACTGCAGAATTACTGCTTGTTACGGTGGTGACCCGTGTGTTAAAGGGATGTATGAGGTCCCTTAGGCAGGTGAGAACCTGTAACTAGGGAGCCAGGGTTATTGGGGGTAGGGGTGGGGATCAGAAGAGGCTTCCCTGGGGCAGCAAGACGTAAGCTGAACTGGTAATGCTTCATCAGCCTCTCTGCTTCAGCCCTGGGCGCAGTTCAGAGCCATCCCCGTCCACCGTCCGCGTTCCTCACCAGCCGTTCCAGGCATAGGCGTGCTCTCCGTGCTGCCCACGTTCGGTTAGTCCGTCTGCCTTCTCCAGGTGCCCCTCCTGCCCTCCTCTCCCCCTCCCTACCCCAGCCCAGCTGAGGCTTTTCTATCTGCTCTTGAAGTTGTGCTGGCTCCTGGACCCCCTCCCTTAAGTTAGTGGCCACATTCTTTCACCCTTTTCACAGCTCCCTGCAGCTTTTAGGATGTAGCTTAGACACCTGAGCAAGATCCGGGCATCCGGCCACCAGGAACGCTTCATCTCTACGCACATCCCTTCCCCACCTCTGCCACACTCACACCCCTTGGTTCTGGTTTTGCCAGAGTCCCCTTGCTCTTTCCTCAGTGCCCTTCTTGGTCCACAACTCAGACTTCACCTCTGTGAAGCCTTCCCGGATTTTCCCATTCAGTCGAGTCCTTGCTATTGGTGACAACACGTAGCAAAGGTGGCTTTCTAGGTGAGTTATTTATATTCCTTTCTCGGAGGCAGTGTGCACGGTGACAGGTGTCACAGACTTTGGGATGGGACTATCTGGGTTCAAAATGTGGTCTGTCCACTTGCTGGTGTGACTTTGGCCAAGTAACTTAACCTCTCTGTGCCTGATTTTTCTCATCAGCCATACGGGTAAATAGTGGTACCTGTCTCACTGGGGTTGTTGTGGGCATTTAATCGTGGTCATGGGTAAAGCACACAGAAAGGGGCCTGCTTGCTATTATTTCTATTTCCTCTGTTATCGTTATCTGCCCTTCTCACCTGACTGTGAATTCCTGGAGGTCAAGACGCACACAGAATTCATCTTTGTATTCCTCCAAAGAGATTCCTCTTCTCCCATAGTCTCTTAATAACTTCTCATAGAAAGACACACAAAAGGCTCAAGCCAGAAAGGACTGCAGAGGTCATTTAGAGTAAATGCTAGTTTTCCTTATCAATAAACTGAGGCCCAGATGAACTGAAGGCCCTGCTCAAATCCTACCGCCGGTGAGCAGCAGCCGAAGGAACCTAACGGTCAGGAGTGTGAGATCCGGGTCTAACTCAGGCTTTTCCTGCGCCAACACAAATGCTATTTCTATCTCCTCTTTGGAGAACAGATGGTCAGTGTCATCTCCAGCCTTCTCTTGGCATATCACTGAGCCACCCTTTCAGGTGGCCCCTCAGCCTTGTACCCTCCCCGCTAATGGATCTCTGTTGTCCTAAGCCCTTTGGCCCTTCCTAATGAGGCAGGGTTTTTCCTACTCTCCAGTCAGGGTGCTGCGTGTGCTTTAAATAGGGAGCGGCGAGCCAGGTTGGGGCTTGGCCTTAACGGAGACTCCAGGGGTGGAGAGGAGAGGAGAGGGAGACCAGGTCAAGCGGACACAGTCCAGCCCCCAATCCCACCCCCTGCCGGCACCCACCCTGCCAGGCACCCAGGCCGCATTCAGACTCCTCCCTTCACTGTGGATTTGATACAATCTGGAAAACACATTAAACCTTACACAGAATAGTTGACGCGTAATTAATAAAGTACAGATTTTGGCTGGAAGCCTCAACCTAAAATAGCACCATGGCTGTGGGGTGAACAAGGGCAAGGGAGGGAGGCTCAGAAGATGGCATGTGATGAGAACCAAGACCATTGTCTCTGCAAATAACAGGGTCACTTCTCTCTGAAATTAAGGAGGAAGGAGAAAGAGAACAATTGTAATATTTTTATTAATAAAGGTGAGACCGGACCTTGAGCAGGCAAAATGTCTTGCCCGGGGATAGTTGCGTGTCTCCCAGGATAGAACCAGGGACCTGAGTGTGGGCCAGAGCCTTGGTAAAAGACCACCTTTTGTGTAGCACTGAACCACTCTCATGAGGTTGCACATTCCAAGGCTGTTTTTAATTTGAGAGATGTTTTAATGTCATTTTGAGACAGCCTGTTCCCTCGCCAGTTCTCCAGAGAGGCTGGAGGGAGCTTCGTGTCTTCTTTGAAGAAGCAAAGAAAAAAAAAAAAGGCCTTTTCTTCTGCCAGCATGTTCAGAGAGCCCTTTGCTGCAGTTAACCAGCCTTGTGGTGTGAGGGGAGAGGTGAGGAAGGGGCTTGAGGAAATGGAGGGAAAGGGGAGAAAAGGCTTCTGTGATTAATTCAAATGCCTGGCCTCCGGGGCTTTCTCTGCTGAAGCTGGAGCCCTGCTGCTTTCTGCCAGCGGATCCCAAACTGGGTTTCAGAAGCAAAATGCAAATTTCAGCCCAACTAATCAACCCTGACAGGGTAGCATCACCTCGAGCCTGCCAGTCGTTAACAAACGACCCAAGGCAGACCTGAGAAATGAAGAGTGCCAGTCCCAGATGGAGGAGGTCACGATGGAAGGTTCCGGAAACTTCAAAATGATATCACCATAGAGCAGAACCTTAACACCAAAAGGGAAGCTGAGGCAGGCAGGAAGTCCCAATGGGATCCCCTCATGCCACTTACATTTCCTTCCTCTCTCTGCAAGACAGAAATGAACTTGATCTTCTTGTTTAAACAGCAGTGGGTGGGTAAGGATGTGTGAAAGTCTATTGTATTAGGAGACCCTATGGGCCCTCTATGAGAATAATTAATCTATTAATTACGTGACATAAAGAAAACAGCAGCTTCTATGGCATGATCTCTGTCGCGTTTGTCTCTCTATCCCGGAAGCATAAACACTATCCTTGGCATCTAGAAGGTCTTCAGAAATGTCTGTGGTCCAGTCTTTGCTCCAGACCTCCCAGACCCTCAGTATATTTGTCTGCAGGATGGAGATAAAGAGAGCTTCGCTTTCCTCCAGGCTGTTGAGTGGATTGAATGTGGAGCTGTTGTTGGTCAACCGCACGGTGATGTCTGACTGCCTCGCTCTGCCTGGCTCTGGCTTCTCCGCTCTTCCCTCCCATGCCTGGGTCGCAGCCAGCTAGACAGAGCTGGCAGTCAGAGAGACACAAGGAGCTTCTGCCCTCTACCCGCCCGGCTCCCCATGCAGCCACCTTGTTCTCAAATATCCAGAATTTGAACCCAGAACCTTGTACAGCTACTTCTTCCCAGGGGGAAATAGGTCAGAGATCCAGAGCTGGGGGCCGGCCATCAGCCAAATTCCCAGCTCTAACCCTTGCTACTTCTAGGGGGTTTGTTCTAAGGAAGGAGAGAAGGGGCCGAGAAGGAAAGTGCTGTCTCTGGTGCCGAGAGAGGGCGGGGTGGGGGGTGGGGAGGCTGTGGGGAGAGGCAGGTTGGGTTTCACTGGCATTCCAGAGCAGGCTTTTGCTGTGTAGCTGAATCAGAGCTGAGGGAGCCACGGAGACCAGAGGAGCCTCAGAGCCGACTGTGGGCAAACCTGATAGCCCATCTGGAATCCATCCACGGCCTGCCTGCCCTCCCTCCCTCCCCCACGCCCTGGGCTCATTGAAGGAGCCACCGTGCGCGGAAGCAGGGCCGGACTCCTTAACCAGCAGGCTGGGCAGATCCCCCAGGTACCAGCCCACAGGCCTGTGCTGCTCCTCCCAGCTCAGAAAGCACAGGTCCCCCCTGCACCAGCCCCCGGCATCAGTTCATGCCCCTTCCTCTCAGAACCAGAGTGAGCGAACCTCAAAGCTCCCAGTAGCGCAGAGGAAAGAAGGCACCTCAGCATTTGGACCATACCGAGGTCGTTCCAGGGGCCTGAGAGTGCAAGCTCCATTCCACGTCAGGAGGATGTCCAGATGGGCATCCAGGTAGCACTGGGCTTTCAGAATCCTCCCAGCCCTTGGCTGTCAGAGTCCTGAATCTCCTTGGATGTCTGGTGTCCCAAATCTATCATCACTCCAATATTCTAAATGCCCAAACTCTCCCAATGTAGGGATCCCAGAGCTGGAAGACATGGCACTAAGCACAGAGCAGGGACAACCGGCTGCCTACAGCCTCGCACTTTATCCTCAGCACTGCTGTGGTGGTTCGCTTTTGACCTTGAGGGAGTCATTTGCTTTCTGAGGGACTCAGTTTCCTCTTCTCTAATAGGACACCGACCCCTGCAGGATGATCATGAGGATATCATAGAGGAAAATTTGGATGACAGAAACCAAAACCAAAATGTCATCGACCAAGCACACTCTCTGCAGAGCAGATGATAATACAATGGCAGTTTCAGCAAAAGTGCCAGCCAGCCTCAGCTGGGAGACTCTGACCCGCAGGGCCCCTGTCCTCTGCCTCTCTGAGGTGGCCTCCCAAAGCCTGTAGAAGGGAGATTTATTCCTCCATTTTCCTGGCATCTTCCCTACCCCCTGGGTCAGTGGGAGTCATGGCAGCCTTGTCACCCACGACATTTGATTAACCTTTGATCACACCCGTCCAGCATGCGGGGATGGACACCTGTGGGGCTCTCTCTCTCCTCTCTCATGCAGAGACACACACTCCTCTCCATGAGCAGGAAGGAATGCCCCCCACCCCCAGAATACCCTCTGCCTGGTGGGCTAGAAACAGAGCCCACCATAGGGAGGATCCTGCAAGCTGAGGAAAGCTATCCATTTGCTGGAGAACCTAATGGGGTCAGAGGCAGCTCAGACCACCTGGAGGCAACCAGGCCCTTTGCCCACCACGAATCTCTTTTCACAACAAACTTTGAGAACAGCCTGTTTTCCCATGTCAGCTTCCTGCATAGTGTTTGCCTAATCCGTCTGTCCAAAATCCCTCTCCAAACACGAGGTTTCCTGCCCAGCACTGGCAATCAGAGAGCTAATTATCTGGGATTAGAAATGGGGGGTGGGGGCTCCCATTTAATTACAGGAAAAAATTAGACCGACTGATGTGGGCAAAGCTACTGGGATTAGAATTGAAGTCCAGGTTTGAAGGCAGGTCAGTTTGGAAGGTGGGAGCACCCCGTGCTCCATCCCGGGGTCTTCTGCTCTTGGCTGTCTCTGGAGTCCCTGAGATGAGGGGAGAAGGAGGGCTCCAAGAGATTCTCCCTTGGGGGTCGGGGAGAGAGGTGCATATGTGTGTTAGAGAGAGACAGGGAGAGAGGCAGAGAGACAGCAGAGAAAGACAAAGAGAGGTGGTAGACATGCAGAGAAACTGGAATTGACAGGAGAAACACAAGAGAGGGAGAAAGACATGGGCAAGTGGCAGGTGAGCAGCAGGCATTCTGGGGACCAGCATTCTGTCCCGCAGTTGCTGTGGGCTAGCATTTCTGTCATGTTCCCTTTCAAGGGGGGAAGAACTGAAAGGCCGCAGAGGCAGGCCTCCCTCCTGCCTTCCTTCTTTCCGTCTTCCCACTCCTTCTTCCGGTGCCCCGCACGCTGGCCCAGTATTGCCACACACAGCACAGGTGACGAGTGTAGGGGGACAAGGGTCGAGCAGGGAGCATGGACTCCATTGGGCTCCTAGTGATCTTTTTTTTTTTTTTTTTTTTTTTTGCGGCACGCGGGCCTCTCACTGCTGTGGCCTCTCCTGTTGCGGAGCACAGGCTCCGGACGCACAGGCTCAGCGGCCATGGCTCACGGGCCCAGCCGCTCCACGGCATGTGGGATCTTCCCGGACCGGGACACGAACCCGTGTCCCCTGCATCGGCAGGCGGACTCTCAACCACTGCGCCACCGGGGAAGCCCTCCTAGTGATCTTGAGTCTCTTCTGTGGCCTGAAGATGGGGCTTCCTGCCAGTCCTTGCTTTCTTCTCCTAGGAGAAGAACCTCCTGGCTCAGAGAAGCATTCACTCATTAACTAATTCATTCATTCTTCCGTTTTACAGATAGTTAGGGAGCGGTATTATGGGCCAGATGCACAGTGATCTATGGGTTTTCATTAGCCCAGAAGAATGCAAATTGACCTCTGGCTCTAAGTTGTGAGTGATAATCTCCTCATTTCTTCCCCCTCTTCCAAAACCTCACATACACTTAAACCATCCTGGGAATAGTCCAGAGACACACCCTGGCCAGCTCCTGCCCACAGAGGCAAAAGATATGAGCACACAGTGCAAAGACCTGAGAATACGTCAAGGGAACAGACAACAGAATGCAAATGTGTGCAGTACAGAGTATATGAGTGCATGAGCATAACTTCTTTCCAAATAAGGAGTTAGGTGACTTATAAAGGATTTGGCAAACATGTAGTGAAAACCAGTATGGAACTAGAAAGTTCAAGCCATAAGAGGGGAGCAGAAATAAATATGCTAAGAATAAAGCCAATATAGGCACCAGCACCCAGCCTCAAATTTGGCCTGAGTATCCTGACAGCCGACTCAAAAAGGGAAATGAGATGAACTAGAATTCTTAGTCTGCAATAGAAGTATACCTATTTTTTTCAGGAGAGACAATTCCTGGACATTACATAAGTGATTTAATCATGTGAGCACTTGTACAGAAACCAGGACAAAATTTGACATCAAAATCAGAAGGCTCTTTTATATGGTAATTTCTTATATAAACTTCCACTAAAGTGCCAAGCCGTGACATCCATGTAACAATTATCATTCAATGAATTACTCTCATGGAGTAACCAACAATAAAAAGCAAGTAGATAAGGCCACTGAGGAAAGTGAAATTTGCTGGTTAAGCTTTTGTGGTCCAAGTTTGCGGCTTTCTGGAGCTCTAACTTGATTCAAGGATAGAATGCAATTTTTAAAACAACCCCTTTGTGCTTGACACTCTGCTAAAAGTTGAATAAAATGAATTATATAGATTCAGCTTCTACATCTGGGAATTTATAATTTTTGTGGACACTTCTCTAGAGGCTCAGATAGCAGAATAAGAGCCTTAAAATGGTAGACAGTAAGATGTTAACGTCATACACAAGGCAAAGGTGAACGCATTTTGGGGAGGCATGCGGCTTAATAAAAGATTGTAGAATCAAACTGACCCAGGTTCCAAAATCTCTGTCTACCACTTACTGGCTATGTGACCTAAGACAAGTTACCTGACCTCTCTGAGCCTCAGTTTCTTCATTAAAGTAGATACTTTGTGTAAGGTGCCTGGTGCCCCATCCAACATGTAGCATGTGCCCAATTAGTGGCAACTACACTCCATTCCAGGGTTACTGAAGAAGGTGGCATTCCTAGCGTGGGGAGAGGAGCCATGGGCGAGGGAGGAGCCTCAGGAGTTCTCTGGTCCTCACCAGGGTTGCTGGGGACCCCATTGCCCCTTCTGAGAAATCCCCTCGAAGCCATCAGCTTCCTAAAGGTTGGGACTGTCCAGAGCACTTCTGCAGATGCTCCACCCTAAGTTGTCTCCCAGGAAGCCCCAGAATTCTCTCCCTCTCTGCTCTGTTTCTGTCACAACTTGACTGGGAAACCCATGACCCTCCTTTCCCTCGCCTGTTTTCGTTCCTCTTCAGAAATGCCCAGGAGCTTCCCTGGTGGCGCAGTGGTTGGGAGTCCGCCTGCCAATGCAGGGGACACGGGTTCGTGCCCCAGTCCGGGAAGATCCCACATGCCGCAGAGCGGCTGGGCCCGTGAGCCATGGCTGCTGAGCCTGCGCATCCGAAGCCTGTGCTCCGCAACGGGAGAGGCCACAACAGTGAGAGGCCAGCGTACCGCAAAAAAAAAAAAAGAAAAAGAAATGCCCAGGACTTAGCCTTTCAGCAAAGGAAGGCCCATCTCTCCTTGTAAGGAAGGCCCATCCTTCCCCGTCCAGCCCCGTGGTCTCCCTGTACCTCAGCCCTCAGGGGCCCCTCCTCTGCTCATCACGGCGAGGTTCAGGTGTCAGGTAGGGTGAGGGGCACAACCTCCTGCTTCTCCTTGAGGCATCCTTGTCTAGATTGGATGCCAACCAGTCCCAGGCAGCCTCTAAGTGACACCAAAGGGAGGGGGGGGTGGAATGGGAAGCCACATGATGTTCCCCTGCCCACCCTGACCACACCTCCCTGACAGCCGGGCACCCAGAGCTCCCCTGAGCCACAGAGCTGGGCAGGAAGAGAGAGGCAGATCCAGAGCATCGCGGTGTTGAGCCAGGGGCCAGGCACACACCGGGCTGCTCCTTCGGACACATCCCTTTTGCCCAGCCTCTCTCCCTCTGCCTTTTTTTTTTTTTGCAGTTTCTCTGGTACTTTCCAGCTCACTGCCAAATTGTCAAAAGCTATGAGAGGCAAAGTGCTGTTCAGTTAATGATTCCAGTCCCTGGAGAGGTGGAACGCTCTTTTAAGAGAAAAAAAATAGAGAGGAGTTGGGGGTGTGCGAGGGGCAGAGAGGGGGATGCTTCAGTACTTTAAACAAAAGCTCCTTCTAGCTCTTTTTCAGGAACAGATTAGAAGTGGGGAGGTTTGCCCTGAGCGGCCTTCTCTCTGTGGGGAAAGGCCTGGAGCCTCCCCCTCACTTTTCTCTTTTTTCACAGAGTAGAAAGGGTCTGAATCAGAACGCTGCCATCCTTTCGGGCCCAGGGGCCTCCACCCTCTGTGTCCCCAGCGTAGGACACCCCAGCAAAACCATCCCTTCGCACTCAGGGGGGCTGCCTGCAAAAGCAGCCTGCAAGCTCCCACAGTGCAAAGGTTCCTGCGTTCCTCCGCTCCCTCCACAACCCCTCCTCCTTCCCCAGCTGCTCCCTTGGAAAGGACTGAGAGTAGGGTGTGACCGATGGCCCCAGTGGACCCCTGAAGAATTCCCTCCCTGCCCGGTTTTCCTCCTCAGTCTGGTCCCACCCAAGTCTATGGATCAGGAGCAAACCAGCCAAAATTTCTTCATCTCCGTGCAGCCCTTTCCAGCATTCCAAGTGCTTTCACATTCCTTATCTAATCTGTTCTCACCACAGCCTTGTCATGTAGGCTGTACTGTTTTTTTTTACCAGTTTTGCAGATGAAAAAAGTGAGAATTAACTCCCTTGGCTGAATGCCCCTGTGTGGCCTCCGCCCCCAGCGAGTTAAGACATCAGCCCTGACTGGACAGTCAACACCTCTCAGAAGGGAAGATTGAAGTGTGGGGCTTGAAAGATCTAGAAAGGAAACCGAAAAATCTCTGTAGAGGCTGCCCTCTTCATAGAGACGAGACCTGCGTGCCCTTTAATTTCCGTCATCTGCAGTGTGATCTGCCTTTGGGTGGGGCAGGGGGTATTTTTTAAGTTATTTTGATTCATATTGTCCCTAGAACAGTTCCCTGCCATCTTGATACCTTTCATCTGTTCACATCCTCATACAAAAATTCTATCAGCTGCGAAAATGCAGCCGCACCTTTGGTGCCATGGTGTGTGGCTGCCCAGAGCCCAAGAGTTCATAGCACCCTGGTCGTGGGATCGTCTCAGGGGTCGGGAGGATGGGCAGGGACCGGAAAAGAAGAGCAGGGGCTGCACTTTGCTGACCCTTGAGCCCACTGGATGTTCTGCTAATGCTCACAGGAAAGACGGTACAAGGTTTGCTCCGTACAAGGCTTCCCTCCTTCACTACCCGCCCCCAGTGAGCTCCTGGCACCTGCTTCACTGTTGTACCCAGGCACCAGCAGGGGCTCCGTGCTGGCACTGTGCCCAGCAGCTGTGAGGCGTCAGCACAGGAGGGGGCGGGCATCGAGGAGAAACAGGGGCCCGGCCAAAGAGAAGTTGGTGACCGGGAAGGGTCTCTGAGCAGCAATGCCAGGGCGTGCAGCTAGAGTCCATGGCAGATGGAGCAGTTGAGACAATCCTTGCTCACCAGCCCCACCCCATCCCACCTTGATTAGAATGATCTGGCCCCAGAAGAGTAACACTGAATTAATTAGGGGTCTGTTGTCATGAAGCAGCTCATTATTAGAGTCCCTCTCCTGGGAGGGGAGATGGGGAAAGGTGTGAAGATGACAGCTATTCAAACAGAATCTTTTAAAGAGCTAGACCCTCCCTCAGCTGTCTGTTCTGCCCTTGGGCTCTGCCAGGAAGTCAGACACACCAAAGCCTACAGGGCTGCCCTGCACTGCACTGGCCGCCCCAGATTTCAGGCGGTGGAGGCTTTCTGGCCTCACTTCCCTTCCCTTCTCTGACCCTGTTTCTCAGACCCCAACTCTGACCCCATCTTCATGATCTTACTCTTGCTCTCCATCTGCCTTTGAGCCAGCAGAGCTCTAGCTTAGTGGCCCTGGAGTTCTTTTCAGAGAAGCACCTTGAGTGTTTATAGTACTTTCCTCCTAAGAGCTCTTACCGGTCCAACGAGAGCCAAAAAGATCATTTCAACAGACACTAATGCATATAGTGGGTTTGTGCTCCAGGTTCCAGAAGATTTGGTTTCAGGGGGCAGGGGGATGCATGGAACAAGATTCCCTCCTCTCCCCATTCTTTTCTAGAGATGGGAAAACAGAGGCCCAAGAGAGTTGAGTTCTGACTCTCTGCCTACCAGCTCTGTGACCTTGAGGAAGTTTCCTCACCCCTCTGTGCCTCAGTTTCTCATCTATAACATGGGATAATAGGGTTCTTGTGAGGATTAAATGAGAAGAAGTGTATAAAGCCCTTGGCATGGTATCTAACAATAATAGGGGTTAAATAAATGTGGGCTGTGACTTCTGTTCCACTCCTGCCTGGTTTCAGCAGCAAGAATCCATCCATTCCATCAGCCTGTGTTATTGAGGTCCTGCTCTGTACACAGTAGTACCCAGTACAGTGAGGCATATGGAGCTGCACAAAACATTGTATCTGTTTTCTAGGGACTTACAATCTTAGGAAAGATAACTGCACGTGTTCCCAAGTAACTGTGCCAAGAGTCACACTAGATACTGTTGGAGTTCAAAGGAGGGATCAATACAGGCTTCATGGAGGAGGTGGCATTTGGGTTTGGTCTTGAAGGATGATTAGGATCTAGGAAGTAAAATAAATTCTTAAGCAAAGGTGTAAAGACCAAGAACCTGGGGACATAATTGGAAAATGGTGAGAAGGCCGTGTTAGCTAGACCCCTGAGTGACAAACTGAGGCATGTGAACTTTTCTAAATTATCAATAGGGACAATTAAAGGTATTTTGTGTGCGTGCATGGATTCATGCAATGATTTCCTTTTTTGTTCATCTTCCAAAAGTAGTGTATGTTCATCATAGAAAAAAATAGGAGACCGAGATAAGTGAGAGAGAAAATTACAAACACCTGAAATTTAAGGATTTTGCATACAGAAAAGGCAGGATCAAATAAGTGTTTTAAGAAGATTAATCTGGCAGTGTTTGGTAGAAGAGATTAGAGCAGGAATATGCTGGAAGCAAGGAAATTTCTCAGGTTATCGCAGTAACACAGATAAGAGGCAATAAAGACTCAGACCTAGCCCGTTAGCAATGGGAAGAGAAATACAGTGACATGGATGTGCTTCTCTCAGTTACCACGCATTTTCTGCACCAGGGTAGACACATGCCACATGCGTTTTTTAAAAATGACTTTTCCTTTTAAAATCTCAGGGAGTCTCCTGCATTCAGGTACAAGCCCAGTGTCAGATAGCCGTGCTCACAAACCTAGACCTCCCTTCCCATCCTTCCAGCCCGAAATGCCATCCTCAGCGTTAATGAAAGAAAGTGATTACTGTTCCAGATTATAAAGTGCGGCGCAATTTTAGGCCATTGAAAAGAATGAGTTAATTAAAGAGGGTAATAATAACCCTCTCCGGAGCCCCGCCCTTTGCTCCTTTTCCAGCTGCAGGTGGCCTTCTTTGTCACGCTGGAGGAGACAGCTATATGATCTATTTTGTTCCCTAGGAGTTATCTCCAGGGACACCCAGCACTTTTTAGATGTAATTTTTAGTCCCAGTGCAGGCATTGTCCTCTTGTTTGACTTAGGGAAAACCGAGGCCCCAGAGGGAGGCAGAGTGAAAGAGACGAGTCCAGGCTTTGCAGTCAGGCAGCTGCAGCCTGGAGCTGTGCTCGGCTCCTTCCTGTGTGATCCTGCTCTAGATAGTTTACGTTTCTTATTCTGTGAGATGGGAAGGCCTACTGCACAGAGTTTTCAAGATTAGCCATGTTTATGTCTCCAACTTTTTGCACACTGGTTGTCATGCTCAATAGATTTTCCATAAATATGTTGAACTAATTGATAAAGGGAGATAAGCGATTCAAAGCCCTCTATATGTCCAGTTCTAGGAAGTGCTAGGTTCCTTTGCCCCCCCAGCTCCCCCTGGAAATTTTCCAAGGTGGTAGTTAACCTTGGGCATATGTCAATATGCCTCATCTTCACTGCATCCTATTCCAGAGCTTGGTGAAGGCTGCATTGCCTCCACATGGACCCTAAAGGTTGCTTCTAAATCATTCCCAGTTCAAAAAGCCTAAGAGGTTAGATTCTATCCCGATACAGCCAGGGCAGCCCCAGGCCGGTAACCTGGGTGTGATGCCTTGAATGGAGATCCCGAGAGTCCAACATTGCTAGAGTTTTGGATAAACAGAGATTCCGATTTAGCAGGAGACGCTCATTATTCTTTATGAATTCCTCCTGCTACCCCTCTGTGCTCCCCCCAACTCTGTGCACTCCCGGTGAATTATTGCTTTGCCGCTGCGTGATTTGATTTCATCTGAGGCTGCTTAATGCTTCTTCCATCCCTCGCTGTGTTTATCTTATTGTTTCCCAGAACAATCAAGTGTTTCCTCTGCCCCTGGCAGCTTCATCTTGTTCCCGGAGCCTCCTGACCTGCCCAAGTCTTGACTGGGAGCAGCCTTGAAAGGTGGGACTGATCTAGGGTCAGAGCCCTGTGCTCCAGAGCTGCCCCATGTCATTCAGCTCTATAAGCTCTAGTCCCTTGTCCTGGGCCTTGGAGCTCCAAGCCCTACCTGACAGAGCGAGAACCAAGAGATTGATTCTGGTGCTTCTGGGACTTGATGTCACTCTCCCCTGAGTCGTAAAGGGAGAGGCCCCTGGGACAGCAGCTGGTGCCCTTGTAAAGTGCAGTTTGTCCTTCACCCCAGGAAGGTGTGAAGAGAGGCTGTTCCTCGTGGTTCTGTGGGCCGCTGGATGGTGATTGCTTGGTCATCTACCCCTGGCTGATGAGAAGCAAAGACGCCATGATTTAGAAGGGAATCCCACTCCAGCCAACCTCCCCAACCTAACCCCCAAACGCTTACCTTGCTCAGAGTACATGCTCAATAAATATTCACCACATCCCCGGTCCTCCTAAGCCAGAATTCTCAGACACTCCCAAGATGCAGAAGTCCAGAGACAGGTGGTTCCTCTAGGGACCCCCTCCTTCCCTTCCAAGAGAAAGCCCACCATGGGCTGGCCTTCTGAAATCCAGGAGCCTCTAGCCCCGCGCCCCCCTCTGCTAGCTCCCCCACCCCCAGCTTAATATCTAGGGCAGATTCCTGACATGCACAGAAATAGTAATAATTGTACATGGAAATGTCAATCTCCAGTGTCAAAGCCCCTGTGACTGGCCGACAGCTCACTGGGGACCAGTGCTGGAAGCATCTGCATGTGTGTGGGAGGATGTGTGTGCCCATGCACACAAAGGTGAGGGCAGCCAGAATTCTCAAAGTTTAGCACACCTTGGTGACCTCCTTCTTTCTCGTGGATAGGAGGGGCCCTTGGCTTCCCCCCTCTTCCTCATCTCTCCTGGATCCGTACAACCCACAGGCCAAGTTTTCCAGGCTCCTGTGTTCCTCTCCAATCATCCAAGCATTTAGGGGCAGGCTCCCAGCTGTCCCCCAGGGAGCTTCAGCCCACTGGACTGTGACTCTGCATGGCTAGTTAATGTTTGCACACCTCGGGGGTAGAGAGGAGACATGAGCCAGAGGCACCCTGGAAGTCACTGCTGCTGCTTCTGTGTGTGTGTGTGTGTGTCTATGTATGCATGCATGTGTAGTGCGTGCAGGATAGAGGGAGGAAGAATCTCAGAGACAGACTTTACCAAAGACTTCAATCTATAAATAATTCAGGTCATGAAACTCTACAAAAATAAACTTCAGCATGAATCCTCGCCCTCGCAGCACTCAATGCACAGCTGCAGATATACTTGCTCATTAACTCATTCCCAAGTTCAGTCTGAGCAGCGCCAGGCCTTCCTCACCTTTCCCCTCTTTAAAGGTCTCAAAGTATACACACACACACATACATATACACATACACACGCACGCACACACACACACACACACACACACAAACACTCATAAGCCCAGAATCCTGAAGCCAGAGATAAAATCAAATAATAAAGGCCTCCTCCAAAGGGAATTTTGGGACACATGATGACGAGACCTGCTGAAATTGTTGCTGAGCCCTCAATGACTACATGTCAAAAACGTCATCCTCTCCAAATACTCAGGTCTGACAAACCAAGTTTCCAAGAAATCTGGGCTTGGACATAACAATAACACTTTTATATTTATGTCACACTCTAAAGTTTCCAAAGAACTCACATTTCCTTCCCCTCCTGCTTTTCAGTTTAGGTATCACCTCCTCCAGGAAGCCCTCCTCTCAGTCCAGGTGAGGTGCTGCCCTGCCCTCCATGCCGGCCTCCCTGGGATCCCCATGCAAACCTCCTCTCACACGGGGTGGCCCAGGTGTGTGTGAGGACTGATGATTGGATTGTCTGTTTCCCCATTCCTGGGGCTTCCTAAGGGGATCCTTTCTCAAAGTGTCCCTGGCTCTTAGCACAGGCCTGGCTAACGGGAGGCATGTCCTGAATGAATATTGGATAGTACCGAAATTCAATGAATATTGGACAGTACCGAAATTTGCAGCTATGGAAACTATCACACAAACAAGTGAAGTGACTTGCCTGAAGTCACATAGCCAATTAATGAGAAAGCTGGGATTAGATCCCAGCCTTGCAGACGCAAACCAGTGCCTCCCTCTGTGTGGTGATGTCTCTCAAACCAATCTATTTCCTACTGAGAGGCCCAAGAAGATTCCCAATTCTATTGCTCCTCAGCAGCTCTTGCAAAAAAAAGATGCTACTACTGCTACTACTGCTACTACTAATAATAAAGCGATGTTAGAGTGTCAAATCCCAAGTAAAAGCTCCATAATTTAGGACTAACTAGGGAAGAAATTGATGCATAAGAAAAAGAGTTTGGAGGGGCCTGCAGATAAGCTAGTTAATTGGATATGCTGATTTAAATTGGATAGTCAAATAAAGAGGCTGTCATTAATTTCTGTACAGACCTAGCTGTGATTTAAAGGAAAGCTACTACTAATAGGATTACTATTTCATTCTCATTTCAAAGAGGCCCCTCCCACCAGGAGGACCAGACAGTAAATCTCCCCTGGTTTTCACCTCACATCCTCCTGCCCCAGAGCCAGCCCTGATAAACTGCCTTTTAGCCTCCCAGCAGGTCTCCCCAAATTAGGCTCTGAGTTTATTGTTGCCTCTAGGAAGTAAGTGTTTGTCCTACTTTGGCCACTTCCTCTTTCTTTGGGTCTGAAAGAGGAAGAGCAGCTAAAGAGAGGATTTGGACTCTCATCTGCCCATCTACTCTGTTCTCAGCTGCAGTGAATGGCTGTGTTCGCACATTATTATCTCTTAGGAGAGTCACAGAGTGGCTGAGAGTCAGGCTCTGTGTGGGAAACCCAGTACTGCCACCCTTTAGCTGTGTGATCTTGGGAAAGGCACATAACTCTCCATGCCTCCAATTTCCCATCTGTACAATGGGAATAATAATAATGTTTACCTCATGGGTTCTTGTACAGGTTAAATGAGTTCATTTTTGTTAAGTACTTTCAACAGCACCCAGCACATTGTAAAAGCAATAGAAGTGGTAGCTATTAAATTCTTTAGGCCAACACGGCCCTTTGAAAATCCACCAAGATCATCCTTACTATCTTCAGGCAGGGCCACATTTAACCATGAAGCAAAAGAAGTCATCCCGGGCTTCCCTGGTGGCGCAGTGGTTGAGAGTCCGCCTGCCGATGCAGGGGACACGGGTTCGTGCCCCGGTCCGGGAGGATCCCACATGCCGCGGAGCGGCTGGGCCCGTGAGCCATGGCCGCTGAGCCTGTGCGTCCGGAGCCTGCGCTCCGCAAGGGGAGAGGCCACAACAGTGAGAGGCCCGCATAACGCAAAAAAAAAAAAAAAAAAAAGAAGTCATCCCGTGTTCAGAACTCTCCTGAGAAAGAAGATACAGTCTTCTGTGGTTACCCACTCTGTAGTCAGGGCTCCTCATGACAGGAATTCTTACTAGAGCTAGCCTAAATCTCCTTGTACAATGGTTTAGGCACATTTTGTCTTTTGCTCATCTTTGTAGAGACTGTCACCCTCCATTGTAGCACACTGCCCTTCTTATCCCAACTTCTGAGCTTTGTCCAAGCAAATTGACACCACTAGCTCTGCCTGTCCGCTGAGGTCAAGCCCTCCCAGGAGAGGAGGAGCCCAAGTAGAAAGACGGGTTGAAATGACTGGCTTTCTCCTGTCTGTATCACGTCCCTCCTCTGACCCTTCTCCATGCTCCTCCTCTGCCTGGTTGGATGCCTGGCTGGGGCCTGTGCAACTCGGTCTGATAGTGCCCTTCTCTTGGATTGGATTCGTGGCCTATTTCAGTGTATTGTTGTCCTTGTGGTCATTGAAACCTGGCCCTGGCGACACAAGCTCAGAAGCTGAAGAGAACCCACTTTGTGGGACACCACACAATAGACTCAATCTGTTGCATTTTAAAATCCCAATTTTGTTTAGGACTCTGTCACAGTCGCCACCACCACCCTGTGTCTGGCAAGGATGGAGGACAACACTGAACCTCAAAACTTCCCATCCAAGACAGAGAAAGATGGGGACACGTGTGCTTGAATTATAGTAGGGCCCACCTTTGTCCCTCCTCAGTCACAGGGTGTTCTCTTCATCAGCCATGTGCTTTCCTCTGGACCACACCGGCTGGAGCTGGAGGGAGCCCCAGGTCCACCCCTGACTAGCTATGTCCATGAATGGAAGCGCTTGGATGAGATGGGCTCCAAAGCCCTACAGCTCTGGCAGTTTTCATAAGTCTGTGATTCTCCTGTGATAGACCCTGAGAAGATTGCTCCTTCGTGTTATTCAGAGAGGAAAACTGAGCCTTGGGGAGACGAGGTAACTGACCTAAAAGTGTACCATTAGGCAGAAATCAAGCCCAGACAAGAACACAGTCAGAGCAGAAACCCAGGAACCCTGAGTCCCACTTCGGTGTGTTGCCCGGAGGGAGCAAAGGGAATTAAGGAAGGGAAAGACCCCTGCCGCCCAGTTGGCCTCCCCTGGCTTCTGCCTGCCAGCCCTGCCCCCACCTCATCCCTTTGACCCCCAGCCTCCTGGCCCCCTTCTCCGTCTTCTCTGTCTTCCTGTTGGTATCTTGGAGAGCTGCACCAGCTCAAGGCAGATAGCGTGGGATGAGGGAGTAAGTAGGGGTGCACAGACTTCTTAGGCAATACCTCTCTTCATTCCAGGGATTTAGACTTTTTTTTTTTTTTTAAACATCTTTATTGGAGTATAATTGCTTTACAATGGTGTGTTAGTTTCTGCTTTATAACAAAGTGAATCAGTTATACATATACATATGTTGCCATATCTCTTCCCTCTTGCGTCTCCCTCCCTCCCACCCTCCCTATCCCACCCCTCCAGGCGGTCACAAAGCACCGAGCTGATCTCCCTGTGCTGTGTGGCTGCTTCCCACTAGCTATCTACCTTACGTCTGGTAGTGTATATAGACTGAATGAAATAGGATAGCTTAGTTCAGGTTCAGTACCAAGAACATTTTCTGTTCTGGTTTACTTTCAGCTCTGATGTCTGAGAGTTATGTAGGTTTGATTCTGGCTTCAACTGCTTTATTGAAAGATTGGGATTGTAGGCAGAAACAAAAAATCTGTTTAGGTCTCTTATTCAGAAAAAAGTGAATGGCTGGGATTAGTCCTAACTGTGATGCAGCAGAGTATGTGATGATAAATCGGCTTTGGTTCAATTCAGCTCCAACCTGGCCATGGGTACCATCTAGTCCTGGGGACCACAAAGGGCCAGACATGGCTTTCCTCCTTCTGACTTTGTGTGCCCAGGCTCTTGGGGACGAGGCTGCTTCACCTGGCAGAGGGTTAACCGGCCTCCGCAGGCGGGGAGATCCTGGGCTGGCCCTGGCGTGGGAGGATGGTTCCTCAGTTCCTGGGGCTGAGCCAGTGCCTGGAGGAGACTGAAACATGCCTGGAGAGGAGCAGCTGTCACAAGGAGGGTGGTGAGAAGCACCGGGACATTTTCCATTTGGAGGGGGAAGCAGAGCTTGAACTCTCCCATTTTATGGAGACGGAATATTGAGGTTAAACCAACAAGAAGTCGTGACTATCGCATCTCCCCCTCCCTCCTGCAATAGCCCGAGAACTTTTGTGATTAAAAGCTACTATATTTCTAGAAGGATCTCATGGGAATTTTGGATTTGTCCATCTGAGAGAGAATGCTGCTCTGAAGGTTAAGGGGAACTGTTTTAACTGTGGGGCATTTTCCCAGACTGAGACCCTTGTTTCTTCCCTCTGCTTCCCATCATGAGATTTGCTCCAGGGTGGAAGGCAGTAGCCTCAGCCCCACACCATCATTCCTGACCCCAGTGTCTTCCTCTGCCCTATGAGAATGAATTAACTGACCCCCTGACCCCTCCCCTGGAAGGAGGGGCTTCAGTGACAGTTGCCAAGGCAACAGCTTGGAACAGCAGGAAGCCACTAACAAGGCAGAAAAAAGGTCGAAAGAAGAGCTTAGGGGAGAAGGAGAGTCCAACCCACAGTGGGGAGTTACTGGGGTAGGAATGGCTGAGAGCAGAGTTTCTTCGGTTCCACTGAGGTCACCTTCTCATCTTTAAGCCCAGAGCTCCCCAAGTCACCCATCAAAGCAGACAAGGAGAACCTGGTACCTCTGACTCTTGGCCCTGCTCCAGTGTTCCCACCCCTGGGGTCTAGGCCCAGGGCCTCAGGCAGGAAAGTGCTGTTTCTGCCACTAAGAACTCCAGAACCACTGTGCCCCATCCCACAATGGGCTCGTGGTCTGCTTCTCACTCACTCCAATCCAGCTCAACTCTGCAGGCACAGACCACACCCTGGCTCAGGCCCCTCAAGTATACAGATTCTCAGGAGGGTAGAAAAATTTGAATAGAAGCACTGGTCCTACCCTCCCAACTCTGCAAGAAATAATGCTCTTGACCCTCTCTACTCAGCCAATAAAAACTGAACATGTATCCATTCATCCATCCTTGTGTGTTTATTGTGGCGTCAGGCACCAAGCTTAGCCCTTGCAATGAATAAGTCATGGTCCTTGCTCTCAGGAGCTCTCGGTGGGGTGGGAGAAATGGGCAGAGGGAAGAAGATGGTTAGAAGTCCAAGAGAGAAATCAAAGGGAATAGGAGGGAAAGACTTCAGCTTAAAATTGTGCACAGAAAATTGTCTTTTGACCTCACTTTGATTTAGCACTAAAGAGCCCACGATACTTTATCAGTTGGTTCATAGTTCATGTCTTTTCAACAAGCATTTCCAAGCATTCCCTTTTATCCATCACCAGCTGTGTTCCCAGCTCCATTCTAGTCCTCAGAGGCTAGTCCTCAGAGAAACAGAAAGCCTTCCTGCCTTCAAAATGTTGGCAGACGTACGCACATGCGAGGCAATTAGAGAACAATTTAAGTAGGTAGTCAATACGCGTTAGCTAGTACGTATACAATGAACAAGTCAATTGATTATAATCCCAGGACAAAATGTCTGGTGGCTAAAAAGCCATCAGGGTGAGGAGCAATTAGTGTGGTGGAGAGATTGAGGAAGTCTTCATGGGGAAAGTGAGCTTGAGCTAGCAGGGGTTTAGTTGGACGGAGGACAAAGAAACAAGCCGGGGTTGGCAATATTGGTCAAGAGTCAGCTGCTGTGTTGGGAACAGGAGACCTAGTGGTGAGAGCACATTCAAACTATGGACTCTCTGCCATCACCTTTTTGTATGAGGTGCTGGTCCTTAGGGACCCCTCTCCGCCGAATTTCCAAATTCTGTGTAGAGCTTAGACTAGAGGAACCCTTCTCAAACCCCCAGACTAGCAGCATCCACATCAGCTGGGAATTTGTTAGAAATGAAAATTCTCAGGCCTCATTCCCACTGAGTCAGAAACCCTGGGGTGGGCCCAGGGGTGCATTTTCCCAATCCCTCCAGGTGGTTCTCAGGGCATGCTGGTTTGAAAACCACTGGGCTACAGTCGGTGCTTTTAGACCCTGGCCACTCACTAGATTCACCTGGGAAGCTTTGAAACCCAATGAAGATGCCAGGGCCCCAAGCACAGAGGTTCTGATGAATGGATCCAGCCATATTTTTTTTTTTTCTTTTTTGCGGTACACGGGCCTGTCACTGCTGTGGCCTCTCCCGTTGCAGAGCACAGGCTCTGGACGCGCAGGCTCAGCGGCCATGGCTCACGGGTCCAGCCGCTCCGCGGCATGTGGGATCCTCCCGGACCGGGGCACGAACCCGTGTCCCCTGCATCGGCAGGCGGACTCTCAACCACTGCACCACCAGGGAAGCCCCAGCCATATTTTTTTTAAAACTCCCCAGATCACTCTAATGTATATCCAGGGCTGAGAAGCACCAGACTAAATGACCTCCAAGTCCTTTCTGACTTCTTATCCTGGGACGGGCTCCGAGACTGATTCTCAGATTTTTGTTCTCAGGGATTCCCAGCTCACCAAAATCTCCTGGTGGATTTGCACACATTCAGGGGATATGTTTGGGGTCAGAAAGACCTTTCTGAGATCCTAAAATCTTGAATCTCTTGATGACCAGCTCTCTGATGGTTTGTATGCTGGTCCCACCATCCTCTCTTACTTGCCCGAGGCCAAAACACTCGGTGCAGATGTTGATTCTCCTACCCCAAACACAAATAAGTGTGCACAAGCACACACTCCCCCACACCCTCATCATGCAGTGCTATAAATATATGTACACACACAGAAGAATAACCATATAGGGATAGTCAGATCACACCTAAAAATATATACGTGCACACAAATAAACTCACCATCAGAAGTCCCAGACCAGCACACTCAGACTGCTTGGAAAAGGATTCCTCTTGGTGGAAGTTGGGCTGTTTGAATTAAGAGGCACCTCTGTCTTCCCTGTAACCTAGCCTGCTTCAGGGTAGCCCTTGGGGGCAGGATGTAGGGAATATCTTCTATAAACTACCTGCAGGTAAACCCGCAGGGGACCACTGAGTACAGATGCTGAGGATGCCCTTTTTTCTTTTGCAGATTCGAGCCGATGGTCCCCCCCATGGTGGGGTCCAATATGAGATGGTCTCCGTGCTCAAAGATGGGAGCCCCATCCTCCGGGACATGGCCTTCTCCATTGATCAGCGCTACCTATACATTATGTCTGAGAGACAAGTAAGTGCTGACACACATCCCTCCTTTCCAGAGCCCAGGAGGAGCAGATAACCAGTGACCTTTGTTCAGAAGCCCTTCCATCAAACAAGAGAGACGCCTGGGCCTGCTGCTCAGCGGTCCTAGGAAGCTTTTGCAGGGAGTCAGAGAGAAGCAGTTGGGGCCAGCCACTTCCTGGAGCCTCTCTTTAGGCCGCAGACCCTGTCTCAGCATGTGATGAACAGCCCCACAAGAACGGGCCAGACTGCACGAAGCAGCTTGGTGTGATTAGGAGGTAGATTTACTGCTCCCGAGCCGACAGAGTCTGCTGCTCAAGGGAGCCAAAGAGGTGTAAATAATCCAGGTCTCCAGGCTGGGAGAGATAGACCCAAGGTAGGGCCCCAGAAGGAGATAAAAATCTTGGGCTGACTCTTAGACTGATGCAGGGTAGAAGCTGGCCAGCTCTGGGAAGCTGCGGCTCTTTCTGCAGAGATGGGAAGGCCTGAGAAATAGAATTCTGTCCTTTTCTGGGTAACACCTGAGTGGGTTCCCCACCTTCTTGGATGAAATGTTATTCCCTTGGGTTACATTGGACCTGAATATGTGGGAGCAGAAAGAAGGCAAATGCAGGGAGAGCCATGGTGAAGGACAAGAGAAGGACAGGGGATTCCCCAAATCAGTGGCAGTGCAGAAAGCAAAGCTTAGACCTTAGGAAAGGCTGGCACCTTCCATTCATTCAGTCAGCGGGTCAACAGTTAGTCAGCAGGACTGGTGATCTTGACATTGACCTGAACATGGTAAGTAAGATAAAGGCCAAAAAAAAGGGAAAGGACTGTGAATCTGTTTTGGTGCTGAGGATACTGACTTACAGGCTAGACAAGGATGTGGCGCTGGAGGACCAGTGAGCTTTCTCAGGGTACCTCCCCACTCAGGTGTCATTCTCAAAATACTCTGCAAAGATTCCAGGTATCTGTCATCAAGTTCACCCTGCCCAGAGTTCTCTTTCCCTCCTCCCTTTTTGTATGTGTGAATTCTGAATCGGGGACGAGGTATGAGTGGAGGAAGGAAGAGGTGAATGGGCACATGATGGCATAAGGGAAGCAGGGATGCAACTTTAACTTGAAAATTACTTCCTGAGGAGATGACACAAACCATATGCTAATTGTATGCAAATTAAATCCAGATCCTCTTGAACCCACCTGTCTTTTTACCTTCTTTCATGTAGCCCCCATGGTTGAGGCATAAACAAGTCCAGATGCAAACTTGTAACCCTAAAAAAAAAAACATTACTGGGCATGTATTTATGGGGAACAATGTGCTGGAAAAACATCAAAATGAATGCGACTTGGTCACCACCCTCAAGTTGCTTACAGTCTAACAAGGAAATCTTTATCATCAGATTGGAGGCTATAAATGCTCTGCCTTCCCTTCCTATTTTTCTTTGTTTATAAGACAAAAGGTTATTTCTTAAACAAAACTGATAGGTGGGCACCATACAAATTCAAACAGTACATACAGAAAAGGAAATAACAAGTTCCCAAACCCCACACCCCCAAATGTAACACCATGTTAACATTTGGTGAACACCATTCCAGATGCTTCTGCAGAAATATCTCCAGATAGAAGCGTGGGTGGAGCGATAGCCCCCTAGACCGGTGCATTAAAGGATGGTCACTGGGATCAAATAGACCTACGCTAACATGATATTTTCAAAAGACGTATGTATGGCCGAGGACCAGGCTGGTAACTCTGGATAAAAATTCTTTCTTGGGTTCTCTGAACCCCATGAAGTAGGAAAGCAGAAACAGCAAACAGAAGTGACCAGTGAGACCTCAGTGGAACTGAGAAGATGCCAAGGCACATATTTGGGCTGCATATCTTTTAGTCAAATGAGATGCTTTCTGAAATTGAATTCAAAACGTGGCCGAAGAGGAGGGCTGGAGGCTGATAAGTGGCCTTCAGAGAATACAATGACCTCTTGAAACCATATCTGATGCCGTCTCTGAGAGCATTAGCTCTGGCTAAACCAACTGTCGGCATAGCTTATTTCTAAATAATCCCTCCTTTGGTCTCATCTTCTGCATCTCTGCCTGGTTCCTGTCAGTTGGCACCAAACAGAAGGGCTCAGTAGTAGCCAGTCATGCTGAGCAGATATAGGAAGAATTTGGGTTTAATGCCATGGGGCTATCTTGAATCAGGTGAGATATTAGTCAAGGGAGATCCCTATGCCAGGTGGAGCCGTGATCAGCGGGCAGAGTCGGAGGGGGACTGGTGGTGGAGCTCGGAGGCCCGTCACTTGGAGAGCCGCAGGCCATGTGGCAGTAGGTAGCCTGGTGATTTCACCAGGGGCTGGGTGCAGGGATGAAGGCCAAGAACACCTCAGGAGGGCCATCTGTCCGAGGCCAAGCAGCCAAGAGTACACCGGGTGTTCACAGACAGCTCGGACCTCTTAAAGGAAACAGTTGAACGTGTGGCAAGAGAACAGTCAATGGAAATGAAGTCAAATGATGTGGGTTCTAGTTCAGCTTTTGCTCTAACTGAGGTCCGAAGCTCTCAACATTTTATAACCGGGTGGCCTTAGACAAGTCACGTCACCTCAGGATGTCTCACAGGGGTCGCTGTGAGGCTTGGCTGAGACAGCAAGAGGGGAGTTCTACCTCACGCACCGAGAACACTCATCGTTCAGATTCCTCATGGCCTGTCCCAGCTTTCAGCCTTTATGATCCCATTACTCAGGAGGGTGGTGACCGTGGGTGGTGATTAGGAGGAAGCTAAGTGGTGGCACACCCAGCAGGCCTCAGGCCGAGCCAGGAGGCCTATGTTCTAGTCCTGGCCTACCTCTAACCAGCTGGCTGACCTAGACCCTGAACTTCTCAGGGACTCAGTTTTCTCAGCTTGAAGGATGGAGATAACAAATCGAACTCTCTAGAGGCTCTTTCAGACCTTAAGAGACTTGTCTAAGGTCTTGGGATCAGGGCTCTTCTCCGTCTCCAGAAGACAACCCCAAAAGCACAGGAAACAGCCTTGAGGTTAGACCAAAAGAACTTTCTGACCGAGTTTTATGAGTCCATGCGTGCCCAGATGAACTCCTTCCCCGAAGGGTAAACACTGCAATTAGGGTAGAAACGCTGGCGGCTATGCATAAGCAGATTCCTGTTTTGAGGTAGTCATTTAACAATTTGGAGTTCCCTAAAAGACCTAAGACCTTATAAGACATCGTGGGAATGGGATTTCCCACCGCCTCACTTTCCAGTAAATCTCTGGGCAGACTACTCTCACCCCTGCCTTCACCATGTCCCCAGCTCTTGTCTCCCTGTTCCGCTCCCCCTCCCCCAAATCATGGCACCTGTTGTACCCTTGATGCCACAAGAGAGTAGAACCAAGTCGCTACCCTCCAGTTTTACCTAGACAGGTTTTCATCTCCCCACAGAGCTAGAACAATCCAATATAGGCTCATGTGCTATCTCTCTCTCGCTCTCTCTCTCTCTCAGTTAATTAAATGTAATTAAGAAATAGGACTAGTAAGAAGTGTTGAGTCGTTAGTGCCACTGCCTAACAAGTCGATGTTAATGTACTGTTAATAGATCCAATGCTGGCCAGTCCCAGGGAAACATTTGGGAACCAATTCCCCAATCCTACTAATTGCCCAGGTGCTCCACGGATAGGATGCCTGACTCTTCCCTACAAAGTCCACCCCAGTTTCCTCAACAGCGAATCGACTGACAGATGTTATGGGAGGGAATTCAAGTCGCTACCATATTCTCAGTGTCTAATGGAAGTCAGACGGTGGGACCAAGGAAAATCAGGCGACGAGCCAAGTAAAAAAGCAAGTCACAAGATGAAAAGAAACTTGATAGCCCCAGTTTCCACCCAACTTGTCAGCCTGGCCACTCCCAGAAAGGGAATCTAACTCTGTACTCAGGGTAGATGGGAAAAACGTATGGGGATGGAAGCAATTATTTGATTTTATACTTTAATTAGTTTGAATTAGCAGAGGGAATAGAGGCATAAAATGATCTAGCGAAGGGTGAAATGGAAAAAGGGAGTCACAGTGGAGAATGGCTCCATGTAGGCTGGAAAGGGCCTTGGGAACAGCAGAAAGGCTGGTGATGGGTATGTGTGTGTGTGTTTAGTGTGGGTGAGGACACGGGATGCTGCTGTCTATTTCGAGGCCTGGAGAGTCAAGATAGCATAGTGGTTAAGAGTGGGAGCATGGGAGTCAGACCGCCTTGCACACAATCTGTCACCACTTATTAGGCATATGGCCTTGAGAATGTTATTTCACCTCTCTACACCTCGGTTTCTTCATCTGTATAGTGGGCCTAATAATGGTGACTGTTGTGAGGATCGAGAGACTATATATAAATTACCTAGCACTGTGCCTGACACACAGTCAGTGCTTTCAATAAGTGGTAATGATTGTTATCATTATCGTATTGTCATTCATAGGATTATTAGAACTTCTGAGACCCCAGAGAGGGCTAGAAGCATCTCCACTATAAATTACGGCTGAGAGAGAGCTCCCAGTCTCAGGCAAACACCTCCAACCTGACTTTCCTGCTGCTCCCTCCCAAGGGACACCACAGAAGCCTCTGGCCTGGCCTTATGACAGCATCCGGCTAAGTCGCTCATAATCTGCTATTTATTTTTAAAATCCAGGAATGTGCCCAGCAGACTAAACAGTCCTGGTCCCCTTGATACAGGCGAAGGCAGCCCTGGGCTCATGTGTGAGGCCTGGGAGGCCAGTATTCCAGGCATCTGTGGAGAGAAGGGAGGGGGACCCTGAGCCCTGGTCATCCCCCAAGCCTCCAGGCCCCTGTCTGGCTGCATGTGTGGACACTGGGCCAGAAAGGGGCTATCCCTGGGGCTTTCCATGTCTGGCCTCACCAAGTAAGTAAGCAAGCCCCCAGCTCATTGCAGTAGATGGGGCTGCCATTCTCCAAACAGTGGACACTCAGACCCCAGTTCTGAATGCCCATATGTATGGCAGTTATTGGCACACATTCTGGTTATTTATTGCTATGTAACAAACCACTTCCAAACTGAGGCATAAAACAAGCACTTCCACATGATCACAAAACTATGTAAGTCAGGAGTTCAGATCGGGTGCACCGAAGAGGGCTTTTCTCTTCTCAGCAACTTCTGGATTGGAGCCTCTGCTGGGATGACATGAATGGGCTGCGGTGACTGGAATGATTAGGGCTAGAATGACCTGGAAGCACGTCCTCTCACATGTCTGGCAGCTGGGAACTAGAAGGCTGGGATCAGCTGGGACTGTCAGCCAGGGTACCTTAGACAAGGCCTCTCCCTGTGTCTTGGGCTTCCTCACGGCATGGTGGCCTCAAGATGGTCAGACATCCTGAGCGTGGCACCTCATGGCAGACATGGCCGCTCAGGGCTCCAAGAGTGAGTATTCCCACAAATAAGGTAGAAATGTTATTGCCTTTTTTTACGACTTAGCCTTAGAAGTCATATTTGTTCTCTCTTCTCCCTGACTGTTCACCTCTCTACCACCCATCACCCCAGGTGATTCTGATGGGTGTGGCCCATGACCATGCTTTGAGAAACAAGACACAGGGAAGGTAAATACATGGTTTCCTTTCTCCCAAGTTATGAACCATAGAGCATCAGAGCTGGTAAGGGCTTCAGAGCTCACCCATACTGACCCCAGATGGGAAGTATGAAGCCCATGGGACATGGAGCAGGCTAGCTGCCCTTTCAGCCTTGTACAACACCCAACACCTAAGATCAGAGTCACCAGAACTGGTTTGATTTCCCTGAACTCACAGGGAAGTGCCAGTAGCTTTAAAGCTTGCTGTTGATGGACTGAAGGTTGTGTTAAGTCCTAAATAAGACCCACATCAAAGGTGGCTCTGAAGGTGCTTCTGGGAAGCCTTTGAGGAAATCCATCAGGAACAGGGACACACTGCCTGGAAAGTGCCCAGACGATGGCATGTGATTTTTTTTTTTCTTTTTCTTTTTTTTTTTTTTTTTTTTTGTACGCGGGCCTCTCACTGTTGTGGCCTCTCCCGTTGCGGAGCACAGGCTCCGGACGCGCAGGCTCAGCGGCCATGGCTCACGGGCCCAGCCGCTCCGCGGCATGTGGGATCTTCCCAGACCGGTGCACGAACCCGTGTCCCCTGCATAGGCAGGCGGACTCTCAACCACTGCGCCACCAGGGAAGCCCATGGCATGTGATTTTAAGGGCTGTCCCGGGCAGTCTTCCTGTGCAGTGCTGCATCAGTCCACTCAGAAGATGGTCCTGCTGGATGATCCACCGTCTCATGCAGGGCAATGGGACTTTACGCCCACGGATGACAGGAAAGTAACTTTTTAATCACCCCCATCTTAAGTAATTTCAGAGAGTTGAGGCAAGAAGAACTCTGGCCTGGAGTTATTAGCAATCAGAATTATTTGGAAAGATTATGAAGCTATCCTTCTCTGAAGGTCTCAACTGCAGGAGAGACACCCCTGCCCCCCAGCTCCTTGCACTGGTTTAAGACCCTGCCTGGGGTGGGGAGAGGGCTGGAAGGACACAGACCAGATGCCTCTAGCATGCCACCCTGGCAGTGTCCAGCCAGCTTCACTAGAGAACGAATTTTGGTGTCCTTGGTTTGGGGGAGGGCCTGTCAACTATAAACCTGGACCTAGGGCCAAAAATAAGAAGCATTTTCAATGGGCCTATTGTGACATAAGGGCAGTAAGTCTCTCACCTGTGACCAAAGCCACTGAACTGCCAAGCCCCTAGGCATCTAAAGACTTGGGGAAGGGGAAGGGGAAGAAAAAACTCAGGGGAGCCATACTTCCAGATGTCCCCTGCTCATTTATTTTGACATCTCAGACTATTATTTTGATTGTGCACATTTGTTTAGTCCTGGCGATAAGGCTTCCCAGGGTGCAAGCAGAGCGTGCCAAGGTGTATTTTTACAAGGCGGTTGAAGTCTCAGTAACAGGAGCTCTCCCTTCTGCCTGAGCTGGGAGGCCTGGGCTGAGCCACAGTGGGGAGAGAATTTGAGGAGGCAGGGGCTGGAGCAGAGCCTGAGGGACTTTAGGGAGAATTACAGAGTTTGCGGATTAGGAAAGTGAGGATAAGCGAATTTCTGCTGTACTTTTGTTTTCAAATGTGCCACTTTCAATCCAAGCCTTTGATGCACATGTGTTTCTGGTTAAGGACCTCAGTGTGGCCCAGGAGCTGAGTGCGCATCTCAGTGTCTTTCCCAAAGGAGGAGGGGAATCCTGCCTCGTGGAGGAGGGGGTTCAGGGACTGGTGACCCCCTCAAACCTGGATATGATTTTTTTCCTCTTTCTTTCCCCCCATTTCAAATATCAGGGAACAAAGAAGCTGACACGGAGCTGATTCCCTGGCTATTAATATTCTCATTGGAGCATTTTTAATAAATATTTTCATATGAGGGAAAGGAAATGCAAGCCCACCCTATTTTCTTTTTTTTTTTGCGGTACGCGGGCCTCTCACTGTTGTGGCCTCTCCCATTGTGGAGCCCAGGCTCCGGACGCGCAGGCTCAGCGGCCATGGCTCACGGGCCCAGCCGCTCCGCAGCATGTGGGATCTTCCCGGACCGGGACACGAACCCGTGTCCCCTGCATCGGCAGGCGGACTCTCAACCACTGCACCACCAGGGAAGCCCCAAGCCCACCCTATTAATCAGACGCTTGGCTTGTTGTATTTAAGAGAGAAAACTCCAGCCTCTTATTTTAAAATCCTTTGGTTTGGAAAGAAATGATTGAACACAATGCCCAGGCTGGGAGAACTGGTGCCTAAAAAACTCATTTCTCTAAATGGGCAGGGGGGCTGGAGACTCTTTCTCTAATCCTTGGCAAGGGATGCGATTTCTCTTTCTAGATAGGATTGCTGAATGCTGAGACTCTGATTGCCCAGAATGACATGCCTAGGACCGAAAGATGGGAAATCACTATACCTCAGTACTGGAAGGAAACCCCACTTATTTTAAAGATGAGAAAAATGATGCCCAGAGAGGGGAGTCACTTCCTAGATCATGTTCTGAATTACCAGAAGAGCCAGAATTAATCCTAATTAACCTGGCCCAGCCCAGCATTCTTCTCCCAATTTGACAAAAGCTTCACTCAACACAGACAAGATACAAAACTGCTTGTGTTAAAAGATTTTCAATTAAAAAACATTAAAACAACCCGAGCCCAAGGGAGTCCCTGAAGATGTTCCCAAGGGTCAAATTAAAATAGGGAAAGATTTGCATCTCATTTGCATACACAGACTCATTTATTCAACGGACCGTTAAGTGTCTACCATGTATAATGCATAGAGCTGTCCACTGACAAGTTATTTGCATATGCAGATATAGACAGGGCAGTCTTTCTAAGTAATATTCCAGCAATAAATCTTATAAACAGGGTTGCCCTGAAGATAGGTACTGTCTTGATTTCTTTCTGCTCTTTTCAATGCAACAACAGCGCTGTTAAATGTGCTTTTTTTTTTTTAACATCTTTATTGGAGTATAATTGCTTTACAATTGTGTGTTAGTTTCTGCTTTATAACAAAGTGAATCAATTATACATATACATATGTTCTCACATCTCTTCCCTGTTGCGTCTGCCTCCCTCCCACCCTCCCTATCCCATCCCTCTAGGTGGTCACAAACCACCGAGCTGATCTCCCTTGTGCTATGGAGCTGCTTCCCACTAGCTATTTATTTTATGTTTGGTAGTGTATATATGTCCATGCCACTCTCTCACTTTGTCACAGCTTACCCTTCCCCCTCCCCATATCCTCGAGTCCATTCTGTAGTAGGTCTGTGTCTTTATTCCCGCTTTACCCCTAGGTTCTTCATGACTTTTTTTTTCTTTCTTTTTCTTAGATTCCATATATATGTGTTAGCATACGGTATTTGTTTTTCTCTTTCTGACTTACTTCACTCTGTATAACAGACTCTACGTCCATCCACCTCACTACAAATATCTCATTTCGTTTCTTTTTATGGCTGAGTAATATTCCACTGTATATATATGCCACATCTTCTTTATCCATTCATCCGATGATGGACACTTAGGTTGCTTCCATGTTCTGGCTATTGTAAATAGAGCTGCAATGAACATTTTGGTACATGGCTCTTTTTGAATTAAGGTTTTCTCAGGGTATATGCCCTGTAGTGGGATTGCTGGTCATATGGTAGTTATATTTTTAGTTTTTATTTATTTATTTATTTATTTATTTATTTGTGGTACACGGGCCTCTCACTGCTGTGGCCTCTCCCGTTGCAGAGCACAGGCTCCGGATGCGCAGGCTCAGTGGCCATGGCTCACGGGCCCAGCTGCTCCACGGCATGTGGGATCTTCCCGGACCGGGGCACGAACCCACATTCCCTGCATCGGCAGGCAGACTCTCAACCACTGCGCCACCAGGGAAGCCCCTATTTTTAGTTTTTAAGGAACCTCCATACTGTTCTCCATAGTGGCTGTATCAATTTACATTCCCACCAACAGTGCAAGAGGGTTCACTTTTCTTCACACCCTCTCCAGCATTTATTGTTTGAAGATTTTCTGATGATGTCCATTCTGAATGGTGTGAGGTGATACCTCAATGTATTTTTGATTTGCATTTCTCTAATGATTAGTGATGTTGAGCATTCTTTCCTGTGTTTGTTGGCAATCTGTAAATCTTCTTTGGAGAAATGTCTATTTAGGTCTTCTGCCCATTTTTGGATTGGGTTGTTTGGGTTTTTTGTTATTGAGCTGCATGAGCTGCTTGTAAATCTTGGAGATTAATCCTTTGTCAGTTGCTTCATTTGCAAATATTTTCTCCTCTTCTGAGTGTTGTCTTTTGGTCTTGTTTATGGTTTCCTTTGCTGTGCTAAAGCTTTTAAGTTTTATTAGGTCCCATTTGTTTATTTTTGTTTTTATTTCCATTTCTCTAGGAGGTGGGTCAAAAAGGATCTTGCTGTGATTTATGTCATAGAGTGTTCTGCCTATGTTTTCCTCCAGTGTTTGATAGTGTCTGGCCTTACATTTAGGTCTTTAGTCCATTTTGAGTTTATTTTTATGTATGGTGTTAGGGAGTATTCTAATTTCATACTTTTACATGTACCTGTCCAGTTTTCCCAGCACCACTTATTGAAGAGGCTGTCTTTTCTCCACTGTATATTCTTGCCTCCTTTATCAAAGATAAGGTGACCATATGTGCGTGAGTTTCTCTCTGGGCTTTCTATCCTGTTCCATTGATCCATATTTCTGTTTTTGTTCTAGTACCATACTGTCTTGATTACTGTAGCTTTGTAGTATAGTCTGAAGTCAGGGAGCCTGATTCCTCCGTTTTTCGTTCTCAAGATTGCTTTGGCTATTCGGGGTCTCTTGTGTTTCCGTACAAATTGTGAAATTTTCTGTTCTAGTTCTGTGAAAAATGCCAGTGGTAGTTTGATAGGGATTGCATTGAATCTGTAGATTGCTTTGGGTAGTAGAGTCATCTTCACAATGTTCATTCTTCCAATCCAAGAACATGGTATATCTCTCCATCTATTTGTATCATCTTTAATTTCTTTCATCAGTGTCTTATAATTTTCTGCATACAGGTCTTTTGTCTCCTTAGGTAGGTTTATTCCTAGATATTTTATTCTTTTTGTTGCAATGGTAAATGTGAGTGTTTTCTTAATTTCACTTTCAGATTTTTCATCATTAGTGTAGAGGAATGCCAGAGATTTCTGTGCATTAATTGTGTATCCTGCAACTTTACCAAATTCATTGATTAGCTCTAGTAGTTTTCAGGTAGCATCTTTAGGATTCTCTATGTAGAGTATCATGTCACCTGCAAACAGTGACAGCTTTACTTCTTCTTTTCCGATTTGGATTCCATTTATTTCTTTTTCTTCTCTGATTGCTGTGGCTAAAACTTCCAAAACTATGTTGGATAATAGTGGTGAGAGTGGACAACCTTGTCTTGTTCCTGATCTTAGAGGAAATGGTTTCAGTTTTTCACCATTGAGGACAATGTTGGCCGTGGGTTTGTCATATATGGCCTTTATTATGTTGAGGAAAGTTCCCTCTATGCCTACTTTCTGCAGGGTTTTTATCATAAAGGGGTGCTGAATTTTGTCAAAAGCTTTTTCTTCATCTATTGAGATGATCATATGGTTTTTCTCCTTCAATTTGTTAATATGGTGTATCACGTTGATTGATTTGCATATATTGAAGAATCCTTGCATTCCTGGAATAAACCCCATTTGATCATGGTGTATGATCCTTTTAATGTGGTGTTGGATTCTGTTTGCTAGTATTTTGTTGAGGATTTTTGCATCTATGTTCATCAGTGATATTGGCCTGTAGTTTTCTTTCTTTGTGATGTCTTTGTCTGGTTTTGGTATAAGGGTGATGGTGGCCTCGTAGAATGAGTTTGGGAGTGTTCCTCCCTCTGCTATATTTTGGAAGACTTTGAGAAGGATAGCTGTTAGCTCTTCTCTAAATGTTTGATAGAATTCACCTGTGAAGCCATCTGGTCCTGGGCTTTTGTTTGTTGGAAGATTTTTAATCACAATTTCAGTGCTTTTCAATTCTCAATTTCAGTGCTTGTGATTGGTCTGTTCATATTTTCTATTTCTTCCTGGTTCAGTCTCGGCAGGTTGTGCATTTCTAAGAATTTGTCCATTTCTTCCAGGTTGTCCATTTTATTGGCATAGAGTTGCTTTTAGTAATCTCTTATGATCCTTTGTATTTCTGCAGTGTCAGTTATTACTTCTCCTTTTTCAATTCTAATTCTATTTATTTGAGTCTTCTCCCTTTTTTTCTTGATGAGTCTATCTAATGGTTTATCAATTTTGTTATCTTCTCAAAGAACCAGCTTTTAGTTTTATTAATCTTTGCTATTGTTTCCTTCATTTCTTTTTCATTTATTTCTTTTTTATTTTTATTTTTTTTATTCTTTTTTTATTAGTTTCTTTTTCATTTATTTCTGATCTGATCTTTATGATTTCTTTCCTTCTGCTAACTTTGGGGTTTTTTGTTCTTCTTTCTCTAATTGCTTCAGGTGCAAGGTTAGGTTGTTTATTTGAGATGTTTCCTGTTTCTTAAGGTGGGATTGTATTGCTACAAACTTCCCTCTTAGTTCTGCTTTTGCTGCATCCCATAGGTTTTGGGTCATCGTGTCTCCATTGTCATTTGTTTCTAGGTATTTTTTGATTTCCTCTTTGATTTCTTCAGTGATCACTTGGTTATTAATTAGTGCATTGTTTAGCCTCCACGTGTTTGTATTTTTTACAGATCTTTTCCTGTAATTGATATCTAGTCTCATAGCGTTGTTGTCGGAAAAGATACTTGATACAATTTCAATTTTCTTAAATTTACCAAGGCTTGATTTGTGATCCAAGATATGATCTCTCCTGGAGAATGTTCCATGAGCACTTGAGAAAAATGTGTATTCTGTTGTTTTTGGATGGAATGTCCTATAAATATCAATTAAGTCCATCTTGTTTAATGTATCACTTAAAGCTTGTGTTTCCTTATTTATTTTCATTTTGGATGATCTGTCCATTGGTGAAAGTGGGGTGTTAAAGTCCCCTACTATGATTGTGTTACTCTCAATTTCCCCTTTTATGGCTGTTAATATTTGCCTTATGTATTGAGGTGCTCCTATGCTGGGTGCATAAATATTTACAATTGTTATATCTTCTTCTTGGATCAAGCCCTTGATCATTATGTAGTGTCCTTCTTTGTCCCTTGTAATAGTCTTTATTTTAAAGTCTATTTTGTCTGATATGAGAATTGCTACTCTAGCTTTCTTTTGATTTCCATTTGCATGGAATATCTTTTTCCATCCCCTCACTTTCAGTCTGTATGTGTCCCTAGGTCTGAAGTGGGTCTCTTGTAGACAGCATATATATGGGTCTTGTTTTTGTATCCATTCAGCCAGTCTGTGTCTTTTGGTGGGAGCATTTAATCCATTTACATTTAAGGTAATTATCGATATGTATGTTCCTATTCCCATTTTCTTAATTGTTTTGGGTTCATTATTGTAGGTCTTTTCCTTCTGTTGTGTTTCTTGTCTAGAGAAGTTCCTTTAGCATTTGTTGTAAAGCTGGTTTGGTGGTGCTGAACTCTCTCAGCTTTTGCTTGTCTGTGAATGTTTTAATTTCTCCATGAAATCTGAATTATATTCTTGCTGGGTAGAGTTAACTTGGTTGTAGGTTTTTCTCCTTCATCACTTTAAATTTGTCCTGCCACTCTCTTCTGGCTTGCAGAGTTTCTGCTGAAAGATCAGCTGTTAACCTTATGGGGATTCCCTTGTGTGTTATTTGTTGTTTTTCCCTTGCTGCTTTTAATATGTTTTCTTTGTATTTAATTTTTGATAGTTTGATTAATATGTGTCTAGGCATGTTTCTCCTTGGATTTATCCCGTATGGGACTCTCTGTGCTTCTTAAATATGCTTTTATAGAGAGATAAATAAAATATAATCCCTGCCCTCAGGGAGGCCACATTCTGGTGGGGAAGAACGATGTATAGATAAATTACAATATAGAGTGAGCAGTGCTATAGCAGAGATATACAATGTGCTCTGTGACAGAAGTAACTCGTACTAATCATGAAGAGCCCTGTCCTTGTCCCTCCATACTTGTGGTCACTCAGAGGACGCACCCTCTCTCTGACACAGCAATCCAGGGCTGGTAGAGCTTCAGAGACTGTCTAGTGAAAGACAGTCCTTCCTTTTATAGATGAGGAGAGGAGACCTGAGGGGGAAGTAACACTTGAGACCTTGAGATGGGAGTATCTACCAAGCCAGAATGTGAAGAAGATAGTGGTTGACTATGGGCAGTTTCCTGGCCACCATGAATAGCATGGGCTCTAGAGGCTGCCTGCCAACCTGCCTAGGTTCAAGTCCTGTTTCCACCACTTACTGCTGTGTGACCTTAGGCAAGTTGTTTCACCTCTCTGTGCTTCACTTTCCTCACCTTTAAAATGGGAATAATTATGACATCTGCTTGAAGATTAAATTAAATGAATTAATACATTAAAAAACACTCTGAAAAGTTACCTGGCACATATTACCTGCTTAATAAATGTTAGCAGTAGTAATTATATTTTTATGGTTGTGCCCCCATGCATAATCTCCAGGCCAAGCCATGCAAATCATGCTCCATGTACAGCCACACCTAGAAGAGAAACTTAACCACCCTGCCTTGCCTCTCAGCTCTACCTAATTTAAGATGTGTTGAAATCTAACTAACATTTAGGTCTTGTTTTTTTCTTCTTTTAGTTTGCAAACATGACCTCAGCTAATACAACAATCTCCTGGGATAAGTAGTATTGTCCTTGCCTTTCTTTTTTTTTTTTTTTTACAGATAATAAAACTGAAATTCAATCTGGCTAAGTAATTTGCCCGGGGCCACCAAACTGGCCAGCAGCAGGGCTAGGATTCCCCCCAACTTCTGAAGCCCAAGCCTTGTTTTGTGTCTTCCTGAGACGGCGCCCCCTGGCGGCCGCGTGAGTGCAGAAGGCCCGACCCCACTGCTCCCTCTCTACCTGCAGCTCTCAAGGCTTCAGACCAGTTCAGACTCACATCTCCTCACTTCACACCCTCAAGGACACTGGTGTAGTGCACTGTTTTGTTTAGAAGATCAATAAAGGCAAGTGAGCCCTGCCCAGGCCTGACATGTCCGGTCACAGGACATGTCTCTGATGGTCAGAGTGGAGGCCAAGAGGGCACCCGCCCCAGGAAGCTGCGGTTTGTCCTGTGCAGCAGGTCAGGCCCCTCGCAAGCATGATCTCAGCTCCTTACGACACCCTTGCAAGACAGGTATTATCACCCCTGTGTGACACGAGAGGAAGTCAAGGGTGGCAAGGTTTAGCGACCAGAGCAAGGCTGGTCACAGCCTAGGAGGCAGAGCCAGAGCAGAGGTGCAGGTCCCTGTGCTTGCAAAGCTCCTGCCCCGCCTGCCATCCCCACACCCCCCCAACCAAGAAGGCCCGTTCAAGGCGCCCAATGGGTGATGTCAGGACTCCCCTGCACTCTCTACCACCATCCGCAGCTCCGCCTGTCTGGCAGAGGAACACCTTTGCAAGGAGGGCAGGTGCAGGACATGTGAGAGGCATTGCATGAAGCCGATTGAGCCTCTTAAGTGCAACTTCAAGTGTGAACCAGGCAAATGGGTATAGGCTCCCTAGCTGGCCCTACCCAGGGGTTCTTGGGCTCTAGAAAGCCTTCTGTGTTGCCATCTTGAGTCTCATCCAGCCAATGCGGGGGTCCCCATAGTGATGCCCCAGAATCCTGCAACCTGCTTTTTAACTCCTTACCAGAGCTCTCCCTCACTCTCCCCAAGTTGAGTTTCTGTAATTGAATGTGTTTTATTTAGACCGTAACATTTAGTGCCACTTTGTATTTCCAATTAGGCTTGAGTCAGACGCCGAGAGACTGATTCGTTTTGTTGTTTTGATCAACACAAAAGATGGCAACATCAGAGGAGCCGTGGTGGAAAGTTATTTCCATCCACTGATGACTAGGACAGTTACTGTGATGTGAAGATGCAGCTTTGGAGGTGCCAAGAGGTGCACCGGCTGTTAGGGAAGGGGGGTGAGGAGAGGGGAGTCAGCGAACCCTTGGAAGGAAGTGTGATTTAAGGTTCTGAGGTTCATGGCCCATACTACAGGGTCTCCCCCAGAGAGAGTAGGGAGGTGAGTGCTGGGCATTAGACAACTTGAGGCTCCTTCCTGCAAGGGCAGGGCTCCTGGTGCCCATGCGAGAGGGCCTTTTATCCAGAGCGGTCCCTTGAACACCGGGTTCCCATGACGTGGAAAGCTGATCACTAGTGGATTTCTGCAGAGGAAATTCTCTGAGCTCCTCAGCCAGAAAGGACCCCCATACTGGTTTACAGAAATATTGGAGAGAGGGTTTCCTCACTGCCCGTGACTTCTGACCAGCCGCTCACACATGCTGCCTGTCAGACACGTTTTCTCTCTGGAGCTGGTCCAAGGGACAAAATTTAGAATCCAACTTTGAGCTGCCAGGGGGTCGGAGGGGGTGAAGTGGGTGGCGGGATGCCAGAGGGATGATAGGAGAGTGACGGGAGAGTGGTAAGTTCGGATCCTGCCTTCTGTTAATCATCGAAGTGTCTCACGACTGCATCTGAGTTAAGGCCAACTGGAGCCTCAGTTTCCCCATCGATAAAATGTATTTGCATGTCCCCTGCGGCCGTGACATTTGGTGCATTCTTTGTGGCCCTGAATACGTTTCAAGCAGCGTCTAAGTGCACAGCCCTGGTGAGGCTGACCTGGATATGGGGCTGTGTGTGCTTGTGAGACAGGGGTGCCTGGGTATGAGGGAGTGAGAATAAGCATTGCTCTGTGTTCTGGGGTGTGGAAGGGTAACTACTACACTAACACAGCTCTTCCGTGCAACAGGGCAGGGCTGTGCTCACTGCGGGAGAAGCCGGTCCGTGCTCCTTCTCCTCGGGGCTTGCTGTTTTCAGAAAAATGTTTTACATTTTCCCAGCTGGCCCTTTGATCTTGCCGTAGCCTGCCCAGCTCAGGAACCCGGTGTCTCAGCCACAGTCTTCCTTCATGGTGTGCATGCCGCACAGTTAAATTCCTCGAGCCTCCGCCACTCTGCCTGGAGTAACCTTCCTCACTCCCGCCCCTGGTTACCCCCCCTCCCCACCTCCACCAACAGGTTGAGGTTTGAAATCTGTACCAGGTGCAGGGAGAACTGGCTGGGTCATCAGCGGTTGGTGGCTTAGCAGACAGTCTGGGTTCAGTCTCCATCCCTCAAGTAATGTTTAATGATGAGAAGGGAGAGATGGTCAGAGATGAGAGTCAGGAGGAAGGAAGATTGGAAAAAGAAAAATGGGCACAGCCAAGAATGATGTCTTAGTTAGCCACTCAGCCACGAAGTAATTCATCAACGACCTTTGAGGTCCTATTGTGCACGCAAAGCTCACGCTCACAATATCACATATGTAGATACAGGACACATACACGCACACAGAATGACAGATTTACAGGACAGTATGCAGAGAGCTGGGAATGTGTGAGAGGGTTACCTCTCAGGGCTACTCAACAGAGCCTGAGAGTCAAGGAAGGCTTCCTGGAGGGGGTGATGCTCTAGGTGTATTATGAAAAGAGAGGGGCTCACTGAGTGGAATAAAAAGCAAAAGAGGGCTTCCCTGGTGGTGCAGTGGTTGAGAGTCCGCCTGCCGATGCAGGGGACACGGGCTCGTGCCCTGGTCCGGGAAGATCCCACATGCCGCGGAGCGGCTGGACCCGTGAGCCATGGCCGCTGAGCCTGCGCTCCGCAACGGGAGAGGCCACAACAGTGAGAGGCCCGCGTACTGCAAAAAAAAAAAAAAAAAAAAAAAGCAAAAGAATCTGTAAAAGAATATATATATATATATATATATATATTTAACTGAATCACTTTGCTGTATACCCGAAACTAACACAACATTGTAAGTCAACTAGATTTCAATTGAGAACAAAAAAGCAAAGGAAAAGCATGGAGGCATGAAAGAGTTCAGCCTCTTCCGGGACTGTTCCCCCAAATTTGATACTGCTGGGGCTGAAGGCAAGGGTTAGGAGCATCAGTCCTCACAGAATATCCACAGCACACAGGCGAGCAGCCTTCAGGTGGACTCAACCCACCTACCACCACCAAGATAAAAGGAGACTCGGCCCAAAGAGAAGGCACCAAAAGCTCCCCCAGCCCTGCTGCTGCACCACAGAACTTGGGAGGAAACAAGCCTGCGCCCAGCTCTCGGTGTCCCTCCTCCAGCAGCAGGCCCCCTGGACAGGCTGTGGGGCTGAGCAGCACAGTCAAGAAAACAGATGGCCAGTGCTGGGCAGAGCCCATTCCAACAGCATTCCTCGATGGCAGAGACCTTGCCTGTCTGGGCTGTTTCTGTCTCCTGAAGAGATATTACAGGGTTTGGCCCTTGCTAGGTACTCAGTAAACACTTGCTGAAGGTTTGGAAGAGAAGAAGGGAGACAAGAAAAGAGAGGAAAAGAGTGTATGGAAAGGAGGCCTTGTAGGATAATATAAAGAGCTCAGCTTTGGAGGCAGTTGGGCCTGTATTCTTGGCTCTGCCACTCTTCAGTAGGGCCTGGCTTATCCTCTCTAAGCCTCGGTTTTACCTTCTGAAAAGTGGGAAGAACAATAATACCTGCCTTGTAAGGTTGCTGAGAAGATTCAATGACTAATCCCTGCAAAGTGCTTGGGACAGAGAAAGAGCTTAACCCTGGAAAAGGCCCCAGCTAAGCCCTGTTCCTACCCTCTGGTTCAGGCGTGAGTGTCCTGTTTCTCTGCCACTGAGTGCCCCTCCCCCGACTCCAACTAACAGGTTGCTCATTTTTCACCCTTAAGTCATCTGCCAGTTACATCTATTTCTAGCCTCTGTCTTATAAAACAAGAAGAAGGAAGGGAAACAGATAACTGCAGAGGCTCATTTACTAATTGTCAGCTCCTGCCGTCAGCAGAGCTCTCTGTCTGCTTCTCCCTAGGTACCTAGAAAAATCATTGTGACCTTTTATTTACTGGTGGATCTAGTCAGTTCTTGGCTCCAGGTCTCTCTGCCTCCCCGCTCCCCACCCCCACCCTGCAGCCCACCCTCAGCATCCCCATCCCCAGTGATGGCTTCCTGCCTCTCGTGCTCCATCACACTTAGGATGCGCAAGCTACGCTGGGCCCTCTGAGCCTCCCTGTCTTCATGATCAGAGCCTAAAAACCTGTGGGGCACAGGGAGGAGGAAGAACCAGAATTATTGATGGTTCCTGCTTGGTGCTCCCACCAGAGAAGATTTCTGCTGCTGATTCTCTTCTGCAGGCCTCCTCTTCCATCCCAGTTTCACCGTGGAGCTAAACTGAGATTTCGGCCAGTAAGTGACCCGCCCCAGAGATCGCAGTAAGTCAGCAGCACTGCCTAGAAGAACATAAGTTTCTCCCAGTTCCTCATCCCAGATTTTGCCCTTTGAGCTTTACCAGGCATCTCCTCTTTTTCATCCATTTCCCCTCAACCTCTGCCACCCCCTGCACTGGTTCCTGGCCTGGCTGGATGCCATGGCCCACAGCTCTTTTGGCTTTTCTGTCTCCTTCCTCCCTGAAGCCAGCTATGCATTCACCTAAGGCCCCTCTGAGCCAGTTGGACTGAGGTGTGCAGCCCTAGGAGCAGTAACTGGGGCCGGTGACAGCTGTGGAGGTGACAAGCAGACAGAGTTTGCTAACAAGTGGGCGCTGACAAGAAGACACACCACAGAGGTCCCAGGAGGCCAGGCATGAGTCAGGCAGACCCAAACTCCCTGTGTCTTCACGGGCTGCAGGAGTTAATTGTTCATACAGCGTGCCTGTGTGTGTGTGTGTGTGTGTGTGTGTGTGTGTGAGAGAGAGAGAGAGAGACAGACAGACAGACAGACAGACAGACAGTGTGTGCACATGCACACTTACGTATATCATATGCAAACTGGCTTCTGGAAAAAATGATCCAAGGTAGAGTATGGCTTTCTTACTCCATCGCCTTCAGGCCATCTGCCTTGGACTTCCCAAAGCCTTCAATGTCCAGCTTAGAATTGGCCAGACTTACAGCTCCCTTGCACTGGGGGAAAGGAATTTTAAAGGACTCTTGTGCAAGTTAGAGCCCTTCTTTCCAAGCTCTCTTCTTGGCCCTCGCTGTCAGCATCAATTTTCTGCAGGGAGTGATTTAACCTTCATTTATTCATTAATTCTTTTTTCCCCTTAACTTCATTAGGTAAGATTTATAAAGGTGCTGAATTGGAAAGGTCACCTGTCCCTGGGCCCAGGACACAGTGTGCCTGCATCTCTTCTTATGAGTTTCCTTCCAGGAGTGCTCTGGTGGTAGGGAGGGGAGGGGAGTAGCAGGGGAGAGAATGAAAGCAAAGCCTGCAGCTCCCCAAGAAGGCCAGACAGGCAAGTGGATGTCGCAGCCTCTGAACACGCTCCATGCTACCTGCTTGCTGTTGAAAGACTGAGCAGCTTGGGGAAGGGCAGGCTCCATGTTAAGCACATCTGGAATCCTGGCTCCACCTCTTACTATATTGACCTTCACCAAATTATCTAATCTTATTAAACCTTCAGTCTTCTCTTAGATAAGTTGTCTATAATGATAGACTCTACTTTATCAGGTGCTGCAGGGGTTAAACAAGGTGATGTATGTATAGCACTGAGCACAGTGCCTGGCACACAGCAGTCAAGAAACAGTAGCTTTTTTAAAAGATCTTGAATTGTCCTGGATGGGTCCTGGCAGTGTTGGGCAGTCGTCAGCTTACTAACCACTAGAGACTGGTATACAGGGAGTCTGTTTGATTTCTCCAAGAAAAGGAAGCCCCCATATTTTATGATTGTTTCCCATCTCCAGAACCACAGAAAAAAGCCTCAGCTCAGGGAGAAGCCAGAAGGAACCAAGCCACTGCTCGATGTCAAGATTGCTTGCCAAGGCCCACCAGACTTCTGCAGGAAGTCGGGCTAAGCTGGCATCCTGCTGTCTGTCGTAGCCTGGCCACACGCACCGTCTCAGGCCCACCCAGCAATTACCCATAGTCAGGGGCCTTTCCCAAGTCTCAGCAGCCTGCTGGGCTTGGCCTCCAGCCATCTCATCTCAAGGAGCTGTCTCTTTCATTAACAGCCTCCCTAGAAAGAGGGGAAACAGTATAGACTAAAGAACCATGCAGGTATTTTGAACTTGTAGAAAGACAAGAGTATCTGCTTGCTGCCACCTTCCTGTGTCCTTGATCCCCATGCTCCCAAAGGAACTCAAGACCGTCCCAATTCACCCCACTCAGAATGAATTCAGCTCTCTGAGCTTCTCTAACTTTATGGTAAAAACCACATACCTGGGGAATATCTATTTGGTGTCTCCCACATTAGGCTCTAAGCTACTAGGGGACCCGAGGCAGGTCAGAGGTACCCCGTACCCTCCCAGGGCGATGGTAGAGCCAGAACTCAATCAGCATTGGAGAAAATAATTTTAGTAGGAAAGCACGGAGGGAAGCAGGCAGGCAAGCCAAGCTGAGAATATTGGGTTTGAATATGATCACAGAGGATTACAATAATTAATTTTATTTTATCTAATATTCTTACAGTTGGGGCTTCTGGAATCCAACATGCAAATGTATGCTCTTAGTGCAAATTGGAGTGTGCCCAGAGTAATGGAGAAAAGTCTAGTCCCCTCACTTTTTCCAGAATCCTATTTCCCTTACCTGGGATCAGCTATTTGTTTGCCAAAGATGGGCTAGGGAGTAAATTCCAATAGAGGAAGGAACTCTTGGCCTGAGTAAATGTGACCAGTGCCTCCTCTATGCTAGATGGAATGAAGAGAGACGCTGGGCCCTGGGTAGCAGCCCTCCAAGTAGCCCGGGGCTCCTGGGCAGCAGCCACAGGAGACCTAAAGTGTGAATCTTGCCCCAGGGCAGTCCTTACGGCCATGGAAATCACTTCACATGTATGACATTAGTTGGTACTGTCCTCATGCTCCCAGATTTAATGAGATTCTTTGAGCATTGTTAATAAACAATGCTTGACCTTTTTAGAGTAGCAACACTGTATCATTTTATTTCATGAAATAGGCCCCTACACAACAGGCTATCTGGTACAGTTATTGTTCCGTTTTCAAATGAGTGTAGTTCTAAAACAGAATTTGGTTTTGAGACTCTCACAGTATCCACTGAGGTCACCAGTGATACTGGTCACTGAATAGCCCAGATAGGAAGTGACCGGTAATTGTACCTGAACTTCACAGCCACTCCTAATTATTTGAGTTCTTCCCTACTACTCTGACTGTGGCTACTATCACAACCACCATGTCTGGTGCCTAAGAACACTGTAGATTGTACCTCTATCTTGGCCTGGCTGTGAACAATTTCCTCTCCCTGTAACTCAAGCTAAATCAATATTGGAATTTATAGGAAAGAAAGAAGGCCTCACATAACCCTCTTTTGTTGGGCTTTCCTGAAGGAGGGTAGATATTAGTCCATGGTATGTCTGGTTCTATTTTGCGTGTCAGTTCAATTTCTTTACCTGTGGCCCTAGACTAACATCTAGTGGCCGTGGTGTAATGATGATAGGCATCAGTACAGAGACTGAAGCTGCACACACAAGTTAGTCTTTCAATATTTTCTGTCTCTGGGGTCAACTGGATACAATAGATGCCCTGTATCTCTCAGGATACACCCCCTCAGGGACACATTAGTTATAGAACAAAGGTGATTGACATTTTCTGAGTCCAGTGAATAGCCTCGTCCTTCCAATCCAACTTATAAGCCCCTCCTACTTCAGGGATGCCTTTGGCCCAGAGGTGTCTCTTTCCTGCATCCTAAAGCTACAGTCTTAACATATAAAATTACTTGAAACATAAACAGTGACAGATAACCATTAGAGGAGAGTCATTCTTTTACACTGTAAAAATTGAGTTGGGAATTGTCCCTTTTAAGAGGTAAGAGAGAGACATATGGACAGAATACCAAGAGTCTCTCATTTGTCTCTTAACGTTCAATCTAAATCATAAAACCACAGACAAGAGACTCTTACATTTGGAGCCTCTTTTGTTTTCCTTTCTTTGTAAGAAGGGTATGGAGTGTGCAAAAAACATGCACTCAAAAAAAGGTATCATTTCACCACCCTTTGGTCTCCTCAATGGTAAAAATAAAAACTCTAACTGCCTGATCTCTAAGTCTGTAACTAGTGACTAATCTTGATTCAGTGAGATTTCATGGGACAAACAGTTGGACAGTTTCCAATATGGCACTTACTTATGTGTGAATATATGAAGCTCTGCTCTTCCACCTTCTTGGCTTTGAATTGAGAAATTTAGGAAGTTATCAAATGCTACATACTACAATATGGACAAACCTTGAAAACATAATACTAGTGAAAGAAGCCAGCCACAAAAGGCCACATACTGTTTGCTCCCATTTATATGAAATGTCCAGAATAGCAAATCCATAGACACAAAGAACTTGATAGGTGGTTCCCTAGGGCTGGAGAGGTTCAGGGGCAGGCAGAATGGAGGACGATGCTAATAGATACAGGGTTTCTTTCGAGGGGTGAGGAAAATGTACTAAAATGGATGGTGGTCATGGTGGCACAACTCTGAATATACTGAAAACCATTGACTTGTACACTTTACGTGGGTGAATTTTATGGTATGTGAATTTTATCTTAATAAAGCTGTTACTTAAAGAAAAATCATAGGAAGGCTGGACCATAATTGGTGGCTATCCCGTAACCTCTCCTCTATGGTCACCACCACCCAAGAAGGCATGGATGCCCCACCATGGATGATGCCGGTGGGTGGCATCTGTGGGGTGTGCTGTCCTTCTGGCTTTTTCTTCCTTCCCTTCGTCTCCCTGCTCTTCTCCTGCCTTGGTCTCCTGCTCTTGCCTATTTCTTCTGTTTCCCCTCTTCTTTTTCCTTCTCTCCCTACTGATCCCACCAGCCAATGGGCTTTCCTTGACCCCGGGAAACTGAAAGGGAGGGAGCAAGAGATAACAGTGAAAAATTAATCATAACTATAATAATAAATTATTTGTATTATGATAAATTATTACAGCTGTCCAGGACTTAATTTAATCTGCACAACATCCCCATTAAGGGGATAATTATCCACATTTTAGAGGTGAAGAAACTAAGATTCAAGCAAGCAGAGTAACATACCCAAGCTTACCAAGGGGCAAAACCAGAATTCAAATCCAGGCCTGTCTCGCCACAGAGCCTAGTCTCTAAAGCATGAGAAGACCTTAAATATGAGTCTGGGCTTGGTTATTTCTTGATGAATTATAATAGAAGTCATTTGACAGGGTTCAAAACTGCAGTATCGGGCTTCCCTGGTGGCTCAGTGGTTGAGAGTCCGCCTGCCGATGCAGGGGACACAGGTTCGTGCCCCGGTCTGGGATGATCCCACATGCCATGGAGCGTCTGGGCCCGTGAGCCATGGCCGCTGAGCCTGCGTGTCTGGAGCCTGTGCTCCGCAATGGGAGAGGCCACAGCAGTGAGAAGCCCACGCACCACAAAAAAAACAAAACAAAACAAAACTGCAGTATCAACAATCTCAGCTGTTGGTCTGATATTTATGGCCATTTATGGGTGATATCTATGTGGCGCTTCCATTCTTTATGGTTTTCATTAAGACTCTAATCCTGTTTAGAAGTCTGTCATTTTTAACTCCTCTGTTTAATTTGGGACAGCCATAATCCTTCTTCACTACAAGCTGGAGGGAGACAGAACCCGATGGCTCTTTTCTTCTCGCAGTTGCATGCAGCCGGGGGTGGGAGGGGGCGGCAGGCATGGTGTGTGTGTGTCATGAGTGTGTGTGACGTGACTATGTGTGTGAGCCTGTGATGGGAGTACGTGTGAAGTGTGTATGCTGTCAGTGTGTTGGTGTGGAGTGTGAGTGGATGGCACGAATGTGTGTTTGTGTTCATGAGTGTGTTTGCATAAGAGTATGCGTTTGTGGAGTGAGGGGGTATGTGTATGTCAGGGGGCTATCATTCACTGTATCCTTTTTTTTCAGAATCACACACATTCTTGAGTTGAGGCCTAACCATTGGTTTCCAAGGCACAGGGGCCGTTCTCCCCTCCCCCGCCATGGCCTGCCAGGCTGTCTCCCCTAAGACAAGCTTGGAGTTGGAGGGGAGTCTTGAGTCCAGCCTGTCACTCATCAGGGACCTTGAACTCCTGCTTAGAGCTCCCCAGTAATGGAAATCTCCCTTCCTCCCCATTTTGTTGGTTTATAGAAAAATCCTTCCACTGGACTATTCTTTGTGAAGGAGGCCTAGAGTTGTTTTACTTTGTTTAATTCATATGTAAAAAGTCTACTCCCAAGGAACCAGTAAGAAAAGACATCTAAAAGTGACATCCTTTTTTGTGTCCTTTGCTCTCCCCAGAGCACATACCAAAGCTCATTCCCTCTGCTTTGGCTTGTGATGTTTTCCTGCCCAGGACACTATACTCTCCCCCTCCTCAAGTCCCACCTCCTCCGTGGAGCCTTCTCTGCTCTTCAACTCACACTTGACACCCACCTTCTCTGGACCCCCCCCCAAAGGGCTTATAAGAGGTACAATGCTTAGCACCTAAAAATATTCTGTCTCTGGGTCATCTGGGTAAAATTCTGGTTGACCCACACTACACATTTCAGCTACCTATTTCCCTAGAGAGTTTGGGCATCAGGGCCACCAGATATGATGGTTCAGGTTGTGTACTGTACAAAGGCATCTGGCTGAGGGCCAAGTGAGGCTGAAACCAGGTTTTCACTCATCTTACCAAGCCATGCACCTAGAGGGGGCACCTTTCCCAAACTGCACAAAAGGACTCTTATTGGCTAGAGGTGGCCAGGGAGCCTCAGAGAGTTCAGTCCTGTTGTCTCAAGGCCCCCAGTAGCAGCCAGAGGAGTGCTTATTGAGGGACACAGAGAGTGCTGCCTTCCTTCCCCACTCCTCGGCAGATGAACCTGGCCCCCACAGCCCTCCTTCAGAAGACCTTGACCCCTCTGTGTAATCCCACCACACTCCGGTCACCACTTAGCTCCACATGCCCTCATCTGACTCCAGCTTAATTTTCACTTCTCAGTATCTGCCTTTTAGAGTCCTAAATCTTTTTTTCACATCTTTGTTATGTCCTTCCAACTAGTTACCAAGCTCTAGGAGGGTGGAGAGCATGCTTGCATTCCATTGGCTTTCGGCCACCCCTGTGACATCTGTCCAAGGACTCGGTCCCACTGGGGGCCAAGGTAGTGTTGTTGACACACTGAGCCACCAGCTGAAGGAGGAGAGAAACCAAAGTTCTGTGTTCAGAGCCATGAGTCAGGGCATCGACCCATCTCCCGAAACACCAGCTCAGCCCGGCATCCCAGGGGACAGAACCCATCTACTCAGCCTCCTTCCTGCTCTGGTCCTAGTTACCTGCAAAAGGTTCCTAAGGATTAGAAAGTTCTGCACCAACTCAGTCTATCTCCTGGTTTCTCTCTAGGGTGACCCAAAGTACTGGACAGGAAAATGAAGAAGTGGCCCCAGCCCTTCACCAGATTAACCTTTAATTATCACTTAGTAAATCATCGATTAGGTTTCTGACGGGCAGTGGCTCGGCAGGGACTAAAGCTGTACCCCTTCAGATGCATGTTTGGTTTGGATGAGGGACAGGCCCGCATGGAGGCAGAACATCCCAGGAAATGGCCTTTAGCTGGGTCTATGGCGTGGTTTGGTTGTGCCTCTGCAGAAAAATGTGTGAGGCGTGTCTAACCTGCAACAGTGGGAAAAGTTGCCTTTTCTTCCTCAAGACCTCCAACCCCGGGTCCCTGGCTGACCCCCTCCACTTCCATCTCCACCTTTCAGCGTTGGTACATCCTCATCCCACCCTCACACTCCAAAATAAAGCATTCAGGAAGTCACTAAATAGCAGTATTGATGCTCCATCCCCGCATGCCCTGAAATGATAATGCATCACCCGTGGTGCGTATCCAGACAGAGCCAGATTACGCTCAGGTGGTTAAAAGTCCAGGTCTAATTAGAGTTCCAGGGAATCAAGCCATTGTATTATTAATGATCTTCCTCCAATGTTCTGATTAAAACAGTAATTTTAATAAGCACAGCTCGATGCTAAGTGTTCGCTGAGCACCTAATTACATCAGTTATAACTCCAAAATTATTTAAAATTCCTTTTTTCCACCAGACCCTGCATGCACCAAATAAAATAGAGACTCAGACAACTCAGTGATTACTGCCTGTAATTAATTTCTTAAGCACCTGGTTTTTTTTTAAAAAAAGGAAAAGAATCTTTTGTCTCTCTTCCATCTCCCTACCTCCCCCTCCACCCCTTTGTATCCCCAGAGGCTCTGTGACATTGGTTACATTAGAGGCCACCACTGAAGGAGGCCACGAACAGAAAGAAGTGAGGAAGGTAAAGATTTGAACAGTCCCTCTCACCACCCTTCAGGCAAGGGGAGGCTGCAAAGCTCCAATCTGCACTGATGGCTCAGACAGGGCTGGGCACTAGGGGCGGGGAGGCGGGAGCACCCAAAGGGCTTCTAACCAAGAGCCTGTTCCTCACCACATCGCTGTCTTCCTTAGACCAGCTTCGGATGCCTTATTTAATGATCGCACTTGCATCTCTAGGAGGGCAGAGGCATTGTGGCTGTCCACATTGTGGACATTGTGTCCAATTGTGTCCAATTGTTCCCATTGTGGCTGTCCACAAATTCTTCTGACCCTTGAGCCACTTGAGTTAAAAAAGAGACCTCAGAAAAATAAATTAGGGCTTCCCTGGTGGCGCAGTGGTTGGGGGTCCGTCTGCCGATGCAGGGGACATGGGTTCATGTCCTGGTCCGGGAGGATCCCACGTGCCGCGGAGCGGCTGGGCCCGTGGGCCATGGCCGCTGGGCCTGCGCGTCCGGAGCCTGTGCTCCGCAGCGGGAGAGGCCGCAGCAGTGAGAGGCCCGCGTACCGCAAAAAATAAATAAATAAATTAATTAATTAATTAATTAAAATTCAAAAAACAAAAAAAGAGGCAGGCAGAGGAAAAAAAAAAAAGAGACCTCACACCATTTCACTCTGTTCAAGGACACCAGAATTTCAGAAAGAATGGTCTGCTGAGTCATCTGAGAGTTGAGCTGCAGAGTTTTCCTTTTTAAAAAATCATAAGTTATCCATAAGTTATCAGTCTATCCCCAGAAATAACACCAATTCCCCTGCGTTTGTGCGATAAACTCGATCCTGAACAATGCACGGCTGTGGCTCTCACTTCACATGACCCTCGTGACAACAAATGAGTTAGGAACGGCAGTTGTTAGCATTCGCACACCCAATCAGTATGCCGAGATAGAATCAAATCGCAGCTTTATTCTGTCTCCCACCATGGCTTTACTTATGTCAGGGGCAGGCTGCATAGCTCATCAGCTCACTCTTGGATAATAAAAAGTCCTTCATGTCTCAAGCACAGTCTCCATTCAGAAGCATAATGCCCAGCTCCAGACCAGAAGAAAAACTCTGGCCTTGACTGATGCCCAGATCTTTCTCTCCCCGACCCCCAGCCTGGGCTGCCGCACACTCCCCACTTGTGGGTATGGGAGGTGGGGAGGCGTGTTTCTTCTCTTTCTGTCACTTACCTTCCTGCACTCGAGTTGTTGTTACTCCTTTAGAAGAGGAGGAGGGGAAGGGTCAGGGAGGTCCCTCTCTCTTGAACTGGAATTTTCGCAAGACAGCCTCATGCTCTCCGAGCAGGCTGGCATTTCTGACTCTTTCGGGGCTGAGTCCTCCCTGAGCCTGTGGACACCTCTGTGCCAAGCTGCTTTGGCTGCTGCTCCCATCAGGCGGGCAGTACTTCCCCTTATCCTGCCACTCTCCCCTCTGCCTCCATTAGCCAACAGTTCCCTTCACGTGAAGATGCTCACACTAGTGACTTAGCCCCACCTCCAGGGGTCCTCTTGGACAAGTAGTAAAATGCTGCCAGGCCGGCTTTCCTTCCTGAGGTGTCCACATCTAGATCTGATGCAAGGCAGCCCTTGCACATCCTCGGCCTGACACCATCACTGGGGAGCTCAGTGACCTCCCAGGGTCCTGCCTGCACTCTGTCTCCTAAGAGCTCGCCACCTTACCCTCTGGATTTCCTGCCTCCTGGCTTTTCCTGTCCACTCTGACCCCTACAGTCCAGAGGATGCATCAGGCTTTCTAAGTGGTCCTACTGAAGGGTGGCTAGGTCACAGCATCCCAAGGTCCTCCTCCAAACATCTCACAAAATCCTTTCGTCATTCCTTTGACCCTTTCATTGCATTGATCTGGGTCAGGGGATACAGAATAAAGGGTAGAAGAATCATGAACTTGGATCTTAAGAATCTACTCTGAAATCTTGCATGACAGCCGGCCACCGTACTTTAGCAAGCTGCATTCATTGTATCTCGGTGCCTTGGTGGATGCTTTAATTTTGACATCCGCTAATACTTACAGATGTGGAAAGTGAGGCTCAGAGAGGTTCAATGGCTTACCCAGCACAGCTGAGTACCTAGTGTGGCTGAGCCAAGTTCTTCTGACAGTAACAGCCGTGTCCTTTCCATGACACCATGCACCTCTGCTGAGTTAGAAACGTTGTCTATTTAAACAAACCACAAAAAGGCTTCACATCACCTAATGGATCCCAGCAGAATGCCAGCAGTCTCAACCACACCTAGAGAGTCTTTGCATAGTTCTTAGTACATTTACTTAAGGAGCTTAAACTAAAACCTGCATCACTGAGTAAGTGTGATTAGCTTCTCAGCAGGTATTTATAGATGTATTTTATGTAGGAAACTGGAGTTGGAACATACAGGGATATCCCATATGAAGAAATAAAAAGCAGAGCCCTGTGAATAACCTAAAAAGAGAGAGACCTCAGAAGAGCTTAAAAAGTATGTTTGCGTCTTGCCAGTTGGACAGGGGGTCAGAGTCTAGATTCAGAGAGAGGGGTCACAGAGGTTGATGGAAGAAGACTGTGTGGAGCAGTCATTTGCACGTGTAGGGGAGGGAAGGACATTCTGATTAGCAGGAATGCATGAGCGAAGAAAGTTAAGGAGGTAGGACCATGCTGGGCAGGAGAGGAGGCCAGCCTGCCAGGGGTGGGCTTCATGCTGACAGAAGAGTCCAGAGTGGGAAGTTCAGCCTGGGTGGGGAGTAGAGGTTAAAAGACTGAAACACTGGGCTGGGGTATTTGGATTCTAAACTTCATCCAAGAAGCATGTTTTTCGTGTTGTTTTTGAATTTTGTTTTTTGTAGGGGAAGGTATTGGTTTTTGATTGTTTTTTAGCTGAGGCCATCATTGCAAAACACTGCCTCCGGGAAGCCTTCCTTGATTTGCCCTTCTTCTTTGCTCTTGGAGTTTTACCACATCTTGGTCATAGTGCTGTTTTGTTATGATCTGGGGGTCCATCTGTCTTCCTGACAACACTATAAGTATTTCAGGATCAGGGCCATGTCTGTTCATCTTGGAACTTCATGCCTACACAGAATACATAGCCAGTCCCTAATGCATTAATAATAACTGACAGCCATATCTCAAGCACTGGGCTAAGTGTTTTCTAACCCATGCCACCCATTATACCTAAGAGGCAATTTAGTTAGGAGTTCTGCAGCCAGCCTGCCTAGGTTTGAATCCCAGCTCTACAACTTACTGGCTATACGACTATCAACAAATTCACTAAGACTCCCTGTGCCTCCGTTTCCTCCTCATCTGCAGATAGCAAGTCTTATAGAAGTACGTGCTCTACTTATCACCATTTTGCAAATCAACAAATGGGGCTCAGAGCTGAGTAACGTGCCAAAGGTCACGCAGCTAATAAGCAAAGGGGCTGGGATTTGGACCCAGGCAGCTTGAGTCTAGGGCCCATGCCCTCAACGACTACGCCTTTTTGAAGAAAAGAAAACATGAGGGTGTGCAGAACACACGTAGTGTGGGGAGAAGTAGAGGGAGACCGATGGGCCATCAGCCACCAGCCCGCTGTGAAGATGGGGGCCTGCAGCTGGGGCCAGAGGAGGGACGCAGCAGGCGTGCCATGATAGGGACAGACCTAGGACACATCATGAGAGAAGAAATGCAGAACTTCTCCTTTTCCTCCCTTCTCTTCTGTTTCCACCACCCTGGCCCTCCGTGACTTACCCCCCAATCACTTTTCTCACCAGCCATCTCGTCCTGATACACGCCCATTCCTGGGTTTCTTCCTGTACCTTCTCATGTTTGTTCTCCATTCATGCTTTTCTCTCCTCACAGAATGTCCTTCCTCCATTCCTGCCTCTCAAAATATCGCAAGGCCTGCTACACAGGATGACACCTTCCTGGTCCCTTCAGCCCAAAGTGATCGTTCCCCATTGAAACTCTTATATGACATCTTTCACGTTCTAGCTTCCCCACCAGAGAGGATGCTTCTGGAGGGCACTGGAGGGCCATGACTAACTCGGATTTGCTATACCACAGCACAGGACTTGATACCTGGTGTGTTGAATAAATGAGGAGACGAATGAAGGAAGGATCCGTGGCCGGATCGACTAATGTATGAGTTAATGAATTAATAGACAAATGAACAAATTATAAGTACCAAGTGTATTTCCACCACATGCAGGTCCACCCAGTTAGAAAGCAAGTCTACATGAATGTAGATGCCTGAGGCCAGGCCAATCAACCTGTACTGACTAGTCCCCAGGGGGCAGAGCCTTGTGGCTCTGTAGTCATCGCTGCCTCCATGGAATGGTCTTTATTCAATTGGCCAGTCTCCACCAGTTCCCAAAGCAGCACCGAGGCCCGGGATTCAGCAAAGCATGGGACCCTCCCTGCCGCATACCACCTTGCCAAGGTTAAATGAACGAATGGCAGGAATGAATACGTGAGCACTATACAGAAAGGAAATTTAAAAGTTTTAATATAAGTGTAGGAGACTTTTTTCCTTAGGCAGAGATTTAACTTACACTCATATCCTCCACCTCTCTCTCTGTCTCTTACACACACATGCACACTCGCCCACTCACCTATTAACATGTCCCAGGAAGCTGTGAGTGACAAGAAACTGCTCTGTCCTTCCCTGGGGAGCTAGTCACTTAGCATACTAAGAAAAATCAGAGAGAGTATTTTCAGATCTGATGTGTCAGGGAGGACAAGATGGCCTCGCCTCAGATGGTTAGAAAGGCAAGTTGAGAAATGATGGAGAAGATGCACGCCATGGGTCCACTGGAGACCAATATTCAGAGCACGAGGGTCCAATGGCTTCCTGTCTACTCAGAATTGTATGATAGCTTAGGCAGAGATGGGGAGGCCCGTCTCAGATCCAGCGCCTGGGGGTAGAGCTTTCCTATGTGCACAGCTGTTGACAGGGGTGGACGGAAGAGGGGCCGGGGCACTTGAGCTTTTGACCAGATCCCAGTCCAGCTTTCACCATCCGGTAGGATTTTGCTCTCCCTACATCAAGATGAGCTGGGAACTTCAACCTGGGGTCCCTTCAATACCCCAGAATTCCACAGAAGATATCAAGGATGGAAAATCAGCACACAAGGAGTCCCCAAGGCCTTACCAGCCCCCATCAATAACCCCGAGGGGCAACATCAGAGACAAATGCAGCTGGGCACTGGGAGGCAGGAACTGGAGCCTGGTGTGGAGACGACGCCAGGAACTCTGCTAAAGGGAACTCGTTAGGGCCCCCTTGAGGAGCAGTGGTGTCCTGAAGGCCCCACTTTCCCTCTTAGAGGACTCCCTGAGTCCTCTTCTCAAACAACACTGAAGGTAGCCCCATCCCCTACCCAGGCAACAGCAAAGGTGTTCTTAGCCCAGATCTCCGACCAGCCTCTTCTGGGGCCCTGATGATTCCCTCCCCAAACCTCACCTTTTAGAGCTTACATGCTTTAGAGCCGTACATGCTTCAAAGAGAATTTGGGATTAACGGGAGGGCCACACCCTCTTGTCTGGCTCTCAAGGTGACTGGAAGGCAAGGGAGCCAAAACTGGAAGGGGTGGGGCCCAGAAACCAGGACGTATTAGGCAGATGCCAGCTGTCAGATAAATCAAGCTCCATGTGGGCTCTCTGCATCCAGGGGCCCCACTGGAAAAGTCTGGAGGAATAGAAGTGTGAATGAACGAATGGGAATGGACAGGTGAAGGGGCATCCCTGCTTCCTTACTCCATCCCTTTGCCATCATCACTTTCCCCTCTGGGACAGACAAGTTGATGTAGGCCCTGTAGGGAGCTTTGTGGGCTCTGGTTAAACCCAGGCATCTGGTTTCCAGGTGAGAGATCTGATTTAGCTATTTCATAGACCCTGTATTTCCCAAATCCTCTCATCCCCTAATTCCTACCCCACCTGCTTTCCCTAACTGAATAAATCCATGGTTGTCATGGAGACAACATAGTATCAGCCTCTCTGCTTCTTTGTAGAGCCTTCCAAAAAAACAGCACTAGAGAGGGCCCTTTCTGGCACAGGAGTCCTGTCTGAGAAAGTATGGTATGGTATTTGGAATATCTGCTTTGCCCATTCGCTTTCTTCCCTCTTTGTACTTCTTCCTTGCCCAAGTTCCACCTTCTTCCTTAGGAGACTAAGCTCAGTTTGACTTTTTCCAGCCAAGGATTCTGAATTTCAGTGTTCTTCAGCCTCCAGTAGGGATTATGTCATGAATAAAGACAACAGTTTGAGTGGCTGTGTAGACCTAATTCTCCCCATATGATAGATAGATCAGCAGTCTCAGCCCAAGGAGGCGAGGTAGCTTACTCAAGGTCAGCCTGCACAGGAGTGCAGAGTCTGGGTGCGGGCCCTCTGCAGCGTCCTGCGCAAACACTGCCGCCTTCGGTGGGTCTGCTCAGACAGATTGAGCATGATAACTACCACTATTAAGCACCAACTGCGTGCAAGGCTCCTTGTGTACAGATGTCACTTAAACCTCAGAACAACCTGGTGAAGTTAATACCATTATTGTCAACATTTCACAGAGGAGGAAACTGAGGTGCAACAAGGACCATAAGGACCATTTATTAATGTCATACAGTCGATAATTATAGCAGCTGGATTTGAAACTGAGGACTGTCTCCTTCAAAGTCCAGCTTTTTTTTTTTTTTTTGCGGTACGCGGGCCTCTCACTGCTGCGGCCTCTCCCGTTGCGGAGCACAGGCTCCGGACGCGCAGGCTCAGCGGCCATGGCTCACGGGCCCAGCCGCTCCGCAGCATGTGGGATCTTCCCGGACCGGGGCACGAACCCGTGTCCCCTGCATCGGCAGGCGGACTCTCAACCACTGTGCCACCAGGGAAGCCCAAAGTCCAGCTTCTTAACAAGGATAAAGTAAATATGGCCTCTACCAAAAGGGTAGAGGAGGAGCCATCATTACCCAAGTGCTCATCCATAGGATGAATTCCACTCTTTGGGGCCGGAAATGTCTTTCCCCATCATCCTTTCCCCTTTGACTGCTGCATGACCTTCTGCTGGGTTTTATGAATGAGAAGGAAAAAATATCATTGAAAAGTTCAACCAATTTTGGCTCCCACTCTGGGAGTGATAGATAGCTTTAATTAGTCCAAATTACTCAGCCACCCCACTCTTCTCCCCCAAGTCATTAAAAATAGATTTTCTCTTTGGACGTCACTCTGCCCTGGGGTCTCCAGATAGTCAGAAGTTCTTAGGAGACGGCCCCAGGGTCAGCTTTTGGTCAGAAGGTTGCATGTTGCTTTGGTTGCAATCACAGGCTCCAGAACCTCCAGCTGGTTTTCCCGGGGTGGGGGATGCGGGGGGGGGGGGCGGGGGGTCCCCTTCTTCTTAATGATACTGATCACATGACTTTCACAGCTCCCAGGAGGGGCAGCGGGCTGGGTTGGTGTTTACTTTATGAAGATTTAAGGTGATCTCACACATGACTATTGATTTTTAAAGAACTGGACCTAACCCTGGGAACAAACAATACTAAGTTCTTCACATTAATTACTGGGAAGTTGATTCCAAGGGAAAACTGAAGCTGAAAATAGGAGCTCAGAGGTGCCCTGGTCCCTGATGAACAGGCAGGACAGGTGAGACGGGTATTGCTGTCCCCATTTTAAAAATAAAGAAGGGAGGCTTGAGGAGGTTAAGCAGCTTGTCCAAGGCCTCACCGTGAACAGCTAGCAAGACCAGGACAGGAGGCCCCTGCCACCTCCACTGCCCCCACTCTGTGCCGACTGAAGTTCAGAGCAGACTCAGGATGGAGACTCTGAAACCCGTTCAGAGTCATGTCCATTACTGTTATGGTCCTGGCAGGTTTTAAAAAAATCTAGCAGGGCATCCTCACCCCCACCAACCCATCTCTTCCCTCACCCTCTCACATCACCCCTTGTGTTGTCTGGCTCCAGAGGCGCCAGCTGAATCGCTGTCAGCAACCAGAGAAAAGTGAGCAAGAGGCAGGCAGTGGTCAGGAAGGGAGCGTAGTTACAGCGGCTGGGCCCTGACGTCCAGGAGAAAGCAAGGGGACCCTGACAGCCCGCCCTTGAGGGCAGCCCCAGGAGAGGGGCCTTTCCTTACTGCTGCCTGTGCCTCCACCGCACCACCTCAACCTGGGAGTCGGATGAACCTGGACTCCAGTTCTGTTTCCACCACCTACAAGGCATGCAACTTGGGCAGTTTGTTTAACCCAAGACTCAGTTTTTTAATAAGTAAGGTGGGCCTAATCCCTCGCCTGCAAGGCTGATGTAAGGATTAGGTGAGGTGACATAGGGAAAGTGCCTGGCGTGCAGTAGGTGCAGGATAAACGGCCACTATCATCATCGTTCCTGCTGCTTCATTCCCTTGAACAAGCTCAGTCAACTGCCCGGCTCAGAGGGAGGTGGTGCCAGGCAGGAGGCCTCAGTCCCCCTCGCTTCTCCCCCTATCCCTGAAGAGCAGATCCAAGGACGCGATCTCACTTCTGCCCCCAAGCACACCCAGCGGGGGAGAATTAGATTAAGATGCTGTTTCAGGCATCCAGTTGACAGTCAGCTCTTTGCCTGTAAAGGATAGGAGAGAGGATGCAGGTATTATTCTGTGGAGTCTTGCTGACTCAAAGGGGCCATAGTGTGAGGCACGTCCAGAGCCAGGGGAGCCTGGCCTGTTCCCGGAGGGTCCACTTTGGCTTGGGTGCCTGAGAGAAGCTGACCAGGGCTGGGGCCTTGGCCTGGCCTCCCTGACCATCTGCCCATGTTCCTCTCCCTGTGAGGACTGTGAACCCTGGCCCCATCGAGTGTACAGGGAAGGCAGAACCCTAAGCTCTCAGACCTCCCAGTGCTGGTTGTACCTGTTCGCCACGGGGCTGACAAGATTTGGGGTAAGCGGTGAAGAGAGACTCCTCCCAGGGCTTCCCTGGTGGCACAGTGGTTAAGAGTCTGCCTGCCGATGCAGGGGACACGGGTTCGTGCCCCGGTCCGGGAGGATTCCACATGCTGCGGAGCGGCTGGGCCCGTGAGCCATGGCCGCTGAGCCTGCGCGTCCGGAGCCTATGCTCTGCAAAGGGAGAGGCCACAGCAGTGAGAGGCCCGCGTACCACAAAAAAAAAAAAAAAAAGAGAGAGACTCCTCCCACCACCCATGGGAACAGGTAACAACTGCTGGGCGCTGGCCAGCTCCTAGGAGCAGTGGAGTCAGAGAAACCAAAGCCTCACCTGCCCTCTGGTTGCTTCCCGCCTCCTGAATCCTGCTCTGGCCCCAGCTCCATCTCCTGGAACTAACCCCTGAACCCCCTGTCCCTCCTTTCCTCAGAAAGATCCCTTATGACATGTCACCACCACGGGCCACGGAGGATGCGCTGCAGCTCGCCACCTCCATTCACTGTGAGACAGAGACCAGGGTTAAGCCAGCCCTTCGGGTGCCTCTATTTCCTGGTGGAACAAATGGATCCCTAACCTCCCTTCCTCCCCAGGGAGCTGTGCAGATCAAATGAGATAAGGGGTGTGAAAGCATTCAGAAAGTGCGAAAACCCTCTCTGGGCATCGGCATCTGTTGTGATTGTGCCTTGGAGCTCATCCCGCACACGAGCCCTGGTGGGGCTTCCCGTCAGTCTGCCCTCAGCTGTGAATGCAAATGAGCATCAGATTGCTTCTTGAAAACAGACCTGGTTTGGGAAAAAGAGGAGAAACTGGGTGTAAGACCCTACAAACTCCAAGGGGAGAGAGGCTGGGCTGTCAGGGAGGGACCACCAAGAGAAGATACAAAGGAAAGGAGAGAGGTGTGGGGAGCCAGTTGCGTTTCAGCTGCTGCGCACTTTGCTCCGGGCCCTGGAGACCAGGAGGCTGTAGCTCAGGCCAACTGCATGCTTCCACCCCGGCTGCGTCACTTCCCACCCCCTGCCACCTGGCTCTCAGCCACTGAGAAGGCCACTGTTTCTTTCCTTGTGTCAGGAGGCAAGGGACACATGTGGGGACAGGTGTACCATCTGGCAGGGGGGAGCAGATTCCAGAGAAGCAGGGGATTAAATGCTCTGACCTCAAGGGGCCCTACCAGCCTGGGGAACAGCTTTCCCTTATTCCTTCCCTCTCTCCCTCTCTCTCTTGCATGACTGCAAAGGAATCCTTCAGCCTCTAGAACAGAGTGCCCATGCCAAAGCTCCCTGAGGAGAACCTCCAAGCTCTGGCCTTTGAGCCACGACTGTCCCTTGATTATACCTCTATTGCGGCATCTATTCTACCGTATTAAGATGACCCTGTTTCCTTTGTCCTCAGCCAAACCATGGGCCCCAGAGGTACAGAGAATGTCCCCTGATGCCTAATGGAGAGCTTAACACAACATAAATGCTCTGTAAATACTGAAGGACCGCATGGCACCCAGGCACAGCCCACGGTCAGAATCCTCTGTGTTGTTCTGCTTTCAACTCAGCTGCTTCTCTGAGAGTTGCCCCCAGATTCTCAGAACCAAGGTGGCTCCTTCTAGGCATCCACACAGGGTGGCAGAGATACAACCTTGATTCTCTTTCCCCAGGTTTACGCACCAAAGGGCTCCTGTCCCTCGGTCCACCATTGGGGAACTCTTCTCTGAAGAGTGGTGGGTTTGCACCTGATGGTAGTAACTCTCCAGGCCGATAGTAACTACCAGGGCCACAGAGGCCTTCTGGGCCTCACCCTGGGTAGTCCAAGCCCTATGGGTGTGCCCTGTCCTTCAACATCTTCAGGAAGGAGGATGGTTCCAGCTGTTCCCTTGGTGATTCGTCCCCACAGCCGATGACAATCTGATATCACATCCCTTGCTGTGCAGGGCGCTGCACCCTGTGGGCTGACCAGTGTGCTTAAAGGGGAGGGAGTTGGGTGGGGGAGAGAACCACTCCGAACTCGGCACCCCTGCTGAGCCCTTCCCACGTACGTCAACCCCACAGACTGAGGCCAAGGGAGGCACTGGAGATGAGGGACCCCGGGGTCAGAGGAGACAAGAACACAGTATAAGTCACCTTTCATGAAGAGTGTTTCTTCAGTAAATGACTTAATCGGACAGTTATATTCATTAGAGGTGTAATTACAAGACATAAGATCAAGCGGAGAAGAATGCCAAGCGTGCGGGGGGAATCCAGTGCGGAGCGGTCCCCTGGTCCTGGGGAGAAGGCGGTGGAGGCAGGCGGGAGAGGGGCATCCTCCATCGGAGGCGCCTCACCACCACACTCCTCTGCCAACGCAGCCACCCTCAGATCCCAGCACTCGGAGCGGGGCGGGGGGGGGGGAGCCTCAGGCATAATTAAAGCGCAGTCATAATAAACAAACACTAATTAAAGTGTCACTGAGTGTCCCATTAAACTCTGAGTCAGCCCTGACAAAGCCGCCTGACACGGTGGACACTCCAGGAGAAGCTCCCTTGCCTTCTCCAGCTTCCCGGGACAATGCCCATCCCCTCCCCACCCTCCCCCACCCACCAGGTCCTAGAGCAAGTGCCCGCCTTCGCCTGGTGCAGGGTGAAGTGGCCCCTGACCCCAGAAGTTTGAACTTGGTCTTTCAGGGCCTCCATAGACTCAGAGATATTAGAACCAATTTCTCCCTGGCTATAAGGCAGTCCCCAGGCTAACCTCCATCTCTCCTCCCCCTGAGTCAGTCTACTTCCTTCCACTAGTTCCTTTCGTAGTCCCTAGGCAGAGTTTGATTCTATTTCTTCATGGCCCCAGGGCCTGACACTTAAAAAGCTTTCCCAAGACATGAGGTCACATTTACCAGTGGTTCTCGTAAGAATCACCTGGAGAGCTTGTCGGAACCATTTCTCAGGCCCCGCCCCATCCCAGAAGTTCTAACCCAGTGGACTCTGGATTTTTATGTCCCTTAAGCTCACAGGTAATGCCAAGGATGTTGGTCTGAGAACTCGGGCTACCTCTTCATGGAGGACGTTCTTTTGGCCAAGGAGTGACAAGCTGGAGAGCTTACAGACATCATGTATTCCAGCTCTGTGGCCTTCTCCGTCCTTCCCAAGTTAACCCAAAACTGCCTTTCCAGATTTATACCCATCACTCTTCACCCTCATGCAACGTTTTCTGAAGAAACTCTGCTTTCCTATGTTTGCTCATGTGGTTCTTTCCACCTGGGACGCTTTTCATCTGTATAAATATTGTTCACCCTTGAAGACCCAGACCCAGGCCACATCCCTTACAAAGCCTTCCTGGGACTCCCATCTAGAGCACCATCCACACAGCTACACATGTAATTTTAACTTTTCCAGCAGCCATATTTTAAAAAGTAAGAAGAGACAGTTGAAATTAATAGTAGATTTTATTTAACTCAGTATTTACTAATTTTTTATCTTTTCAACACGTGTCAATAAAAAAATTATTACTGTGCTATTTTACATTCTTGTTTTCCGTGCTCAACCATCAACATCCCCGGTGTCCTTAGAGCACATCTCTAAGGACTAGAATTCGAACTAACCCCATTCCAGATGCCGGTGACCACACGCGCCCATACATTGGACGGCGCAGACGTAGAAGTAGTATTTTCTTTGCTCTGAATTGCCTCAGCCCTGTTTCAATACCTCTCTTAGAACACACATCACTTTTCTTGTTTTTATTGCTGGTTTGTTTGCAACTTGAAGGTGATGGCTGTGTTTTAATGCTGCTGTTGATTTTATTCCCCTAAAGTGCCCAGCACTGGCCTTTCTCTAGGACACGATCTATGAATATGGGTTGATGAATGAATACAGAAACACATGATTATAGGAAAGACAGAGCATCCATGGAAACACCTGACTTTGAGGGCCTTCCTCCAGTCCCTGTGACATTTCTTTCCTATGGTTTGCATATGGCTGTTAGATCTTTGAGAAGAGAATAATTCAAATTTTAGGAACCACCCCCCTTATAAGTTTCCTGTTTCACTTTGCTCTTCAACTCAGTGTATTAAAAAAAAAAAAAAAATTCCCACCAGGAGGGCCCAGGAAACAGGAAAAATAGTTGTGCTGTTGGTTTCACGTTTGGAGAAGAACAGGCTTCTCACTATCTCTGCGGCACTTGGCGTGAAAGTGGGCTTTGTTGCTGGAGACACTGCTCCCATTCAGGGCCCCCTTCCCCAGCTGCTGAGAGCTGGGCTGTGTTTTGACAGACGGGCCGAATGCAATGCAGACAGTTGTTTTAATTTCCAGCCAGATGCAGACATCACTCACACGGATCCCGAAACCCAGGAAAGGGAGGCCGGGCACTGGGCTGCGGCTCTCAGGCCTTCCGAGGGCGGGTTGGAGGGGGCTGGCGGAAGCCCCCCAGGTGGCTAGGGTCACAGATATCCTGAAGTGCTGAGAGTCCCAGGCCCGGGAGAGGCATGCTGGGAGAGCGTCTGGCAGGCACCTGCCGGAAAGGTGCTTCTGGTAGGAATCACAGGACATGAGTCAGGGGTCAATGGTTGCTCCTTGATGTGGGGTGCTATCAGTGGCTAGTGGCGTGGCTGGATCTTTGAACTGTCCAAGTCATTCAGGACAGAAATGAACAGGCTCAGGAAGGAGTCAGGCAAACTGTGGGAAATAGAATCCTATATGTCAGAGTTAGAAGGACTAGGGACAGCCTTCCTCTGGGGGGCAGAAATACCTTCCACAGCCTCCCAGACACACGTCACCTTGACTCTGCTTACACGTCCCACGGAAGGGAGTCCCTGCTGGAAGCCAGGTCTGTTGCACTGGTGGACAACCTTGACTTTCTTCTGTCGAGCTTTCCTGGAACTTTTCACCCATGAGTCTTATTGCAGCCACGCTGCCGCCCTTCAAACAGTGGCAGATAGCTTCCACGGCCACCTTGACATTCAACATCTTTGACCTAAATAAACATACAGGTCTATCGGCTGTACCTCCGATGCCACACCTGGGTCCCACCCCATCGTGACCACCCTCTGGAAAGTTTCTCTGGTTGAGCAACCCTCCTCTTAGAGCAGGTTGCAAAGACCTGAGCTGGGAACTCAGGTCATCTCCATCCTGACACCATGTCCATGAATGCAGCCCATGATCGAATTAGCCCCTTTAGCTATGACATCACCCTGTCAGGTCATATTGGACATAGAGTCAATTCAACCCTCGGACCTATTCCACATGAACTATTTCAAATCAGCTACTCCCCCAACCTCCATTTAGAATATCAATGTTTTCACTGAATTGCAAGATTTTATACGTATGCTTTCTGCATTTTGTATTTTTATTATTAAAGGGAAGTTAGGGATGCTTAAAGCTGATCACATCACTCAGAGAAAAGCTTTGTAATTCAGAATGTTAAGTGTTTAGGATGTGGGGAGAATGAGCGGGTGTGGGGGGCACCCAACAGAGAGAAGGAAGGCTCCTGGGGCTGGTACCCAAGACCTTTCGTTGTCTGGCCCCTGGTTACATGCCACCAGCCTCATCTCTCAGCCCGCCCATCCAGTATACGCTCCACACTTGAGTTAGGCTGAACTTAGCCGTGATTACTTTTTTTTTTTTTTTGCGGTACGCGGGCCTCTCACTGTTGTGGCCTCTCCCGTTGCAGAGCACAGGCTCCGGACGCGCAGGCTCAGCAGCCATGGCTCACGGGCCCAGCCGCCCCGCGGCATGTGGGATCTTCCCAGACTGGGACACGAACCCGTGTCCCCTGCATCGGCAGGCGGACTCTCAACCACTGCGCCACCAGGGAAGCCCCATGATTACTTTTGTTCGTGATAATCTCTCAGCTAGGAATGCCCTTCCAGGCATCTGCATTGGGCCCACTGTTACCCTGATTCACCCTTACTCGGCTGGTCCCTTCCTCCAGACAGGCTGGCCCCTTCCTCCAGACAGGTTGTGCTGGACGGCCCTCCTTTAAGCTGCCAAGGCCCCCAGGGCACATACCTATTGCCTGCAATGGATGTTGAGCACAGTGTAGAGCAGGTCTCCGTTTGTAATTATCAACTCCTACTGGGCTGCGTGCTCTTCCGGGGGGCAGGATCTGTGTCCTGTTCGCTGCTGTTTCTCTATCACGCAGCACCGGAGCCTCTCATAGTGACATTTGATAAACAGTTGCCGGGTGAGCAGTGTTAGACTCCATCCCGAGCCTCTCAGGAGCATGCTGTGAAGGCATCTCCATCAGATCCTTTGTCCCCCTGCTAGAGGCAGACCACTGTGCCGCTGGACCACAGGTTGTGTTTCCACTTGGGTTCGCACATCCAGTAGGTGGGGGACCTCTCTGCCCTAACAAATGAGATCCCACTCCCAGGCCAACAGCCTCCAGCCCCAGCCAGCAACAGATACCTAGGACATACCAAATGCAAGACTTCAATCTTCTGACCCTTTGCCTGGCCTTAATGTCACACCCGCTGAGCAGGTAAGGGTGAGTCATGACCAAACAGGCCCGGCTCGTGTCCCCGCAGGGCCCCACCTGGAAGCCAGGAGGAGGCCACATCCTCTGGGGGGCAGGGGCTTGATCTGTACATTCCCACTTTCCCCAGCAAGACAGGCAGCTCATCTCTGTTCCCATTTAGCCAGACTTTTCAAAGGATGGGAGATTTACTAAAGAAACTGAATGCAGGCATCAGAGAATGGGATAATTGGATCCAGGTGGTATGTTTGGTTGGCTGTAAAAAGACCATGCCATTAGATGAATATTATTTGATAGGAAAAGTTTCTCCTTCTCTCCCTTTTTAAAGGTTTTCTGTGCAGGCAGGATGTCTCAGCCCAAGCCCAGCTGAAAGCTCTTGAGAGACGAGTTGGTGGCACTCAATAGCCTTTCAACAGAGTTAACCATTTTCAGCCTTTGCCAGGAGCAGGCCCAGCTCTCCAGAGGACTTTAGTGCAGGCAAAGAGAAACTGGAGGATTTGCTTCCACCTCCAGCAAATGCAACAAGCCTGGGGCTTGTTAGCTGTACCTGCCTCGTGCGGGGCAAACAGATGAGAACACTGAGGCCACCGATTCACACACACACACCCATTGTCACCTGTTAGGGGTGGTGACAGTGCAAGTGTGGCTAGGTGTAGTTGAGTCTGAGCACACCTCTTCGAGGCATTACTCCCCGATCTAACCTGCTCTCTTTTCCCTCTTGGCCAGATCACCAGGGTCCCTGTGGAATCCTGTGAACAGTACACAACTTGTGGGGAGTGCCTGAGCTCGGGGGACCCTCACTGTGGCTGGTGTGCCCTGCACAACATGTAAGTTTGGAACATTCTGGAAAAAACCTGGAATGCAGAAATCCAGGTACTTTCCTGGGAGTGTTGATGAAGGATGTGACATCAGTTTGTAGGGAGAGAGGAATTTCCCTCTTCTGAGCAGTAATTCTCATCGTGGTTGGAGTGCTGAGAACAGGAAGAGGAAAAGAGGCCATGGGTGGGCCTTCTTTCTAAGTGCAGTGCCTCTGCCTCTCTGTTTTTCATTTCACCTCCAAGATCTGATCCCCCACCCCCTCCCCCCAGGCCAGCTGCTCTGAAGTCTGTACCTTTTCTACAGGGAAGGGTAGTGGTGTTGGAAGAGCTCACAGGGGAAGTTGTAGAATCTCTAGGTTTCCCAAGAACCTCCTCAGTGTAGCCTGAACGAGGTGCCTCCTTCCTGGAGTTTGCACTAGAGTTGGGAAGCTTGGACTCCAGTTAGCTGCTGTGTGACCCAGGATGGTCCACTGACAACTGTGGACCTCCATTTCCCCATCGCTAAATAGGGGTAATGCCTACCTCGCAGGTGAACTGTGAGGATTAAATGAAATAATAAATCCTTTGGCAATAAGGAAGCTCAGGATAAGCTACACAAGTCAAAATAATTGTTATGGACGCAGAAGCCTGGGGAGGACCCTTCTGGCCTCATTAATTCCTGATTCCAAGAAGTCTGCATCTCACTCCAACTGGCCTCACATCCCTATTCAGATACATCCCCTGCCATTGAATACCAGCTCAATAGAAATGCAAAATCGCACTTAAACTTCCTAATTCGAAGTGCCCCAGAGGGAGAGGAGAGGGTGAAAACTCCAAAGGCAGGAGCTGGCTAGGAATTCTCTTCCCCAGTGGAGTTGGAAACTCCTTGGCTCCGTGCCAGCCGGCAAAGCATCCCCATAAAATGTGCAGAGTTTAGGGTGGAGGCGGAGGCGGAGGGCCAGAGTTCAGGGTCCTGCACAATAGCTCTTGGCTTCCAGCCTCTGCAGCAGGTGTTGGGAGGGCTATGGAGGGAGGGAGGGAAGCGGGCACCTCACAGATGCAAAATCCAGACTGGATTGGAGCCCACAGATACTGAGTTCCCTGCTTAGATTTGGAGGTAAGGGCCTCCCCCCAAAAGTTTTGCCAGAAATGCTCTCACCAGAACCCGGACAGTGAGGCGCCATTTAGGTCAGACCAGTGGTAAAGAAACTGACGCTGCTCCCACTATGCCCCCAGAATGGCAAAGGTGGCTACACTTGGGTTCCCTTCAGTGAGGCTGGCCTGACAGCCAGAAGGCTTTCTCACCTCAAGAGGATTTCTTTCTCCACAGAATCTGACAGCCACTCCCAGCTTCATGCCTTGTCCTGGGCTACCTGCCCTCTCACTGTGCGGTGGGTAGATCCGGCCATACTACCCACTCCCTGCTCTCCCTGCCAGTCTAGCCTCGATGTCCAAGTCTCCCGGAGGCCCCAGACCACCCCGTCATCCTCCTGGGCCAGGTCAGCTGGGGCTCCTAGAATGACCGGACCACATGAAGATAGTCGCAGATTTCCTCTGCCGTCTGAGCTCCTTCCCTGTCCTCACCTGCCAGGGCACCCCTCTCCTTCCAGCAGCTCTGTTTGCCAAGAGCACGTGGGGAGCAAGCTTCCTCCAGGTTATACCCAGAGGTTTCTCTTCTTCTGGTCCCTCTCATCTTCACCAGCCCCTCCAGCAGTGCCCTCCCACCTGTCGCCATCCGCCTGCCTGGGTAACAGGAATGAGTGGATGGACGACCCCAGCTGCCAGGCCCACACACTGGATGTTAATGGAGGCAGAGGCCTGAGAGAAATTGCTCAAGAGCCTCTGGGTCCGGGGGGATTTGAAACCTTCCTGTCTCTGCTGTATGCCTTGCTCTTGCAAGTGTGTTATTGTCTCAGAGGCTATTTATCTCTGTTAGGGCTGTTGCCATAAATAGTATGATAAAAAAGAGCCATTTCAGTGAGTCAATGAGATAAAGGCTCCAGTCAAGAGCTCACTTTAGAGCTATCTTAAGGATTCACTTAAACCTCAATAATTCTTTTCTTTGACAGCATTCATATTTAGATCCATTATGTGCCTGGAAAGGAAGAGGGGGGAGGGACTTCGGGGGGAGCTCGGGTGGGAATCTCAGCCTGGTTGTGGAATCTTGTAGTGTCCCCAGTGGCTCTTTGGTTGGAGAAGCACCAGCCCTGGAGCGTGTTCCCACGTGATTTAAGTGGCCACCAGATGTCCCTGTGTGCAGGCGTCACAGTGCCCACCTGCTGCTGTAGGCAGAGAAGCCAAGAACCAGAGATGAAGATGTGAGGAGAAGCGGCCACACATGCCTTCTGACTGGGGCAACCCTGCCTGCGACTCCCTGTCTGTCTCTCTCTTTCTCACCACAAACATTTATTGAAAATATACCATGGACAGGTAGAATAGCTCAATGCATAAAACATGGTCCCTGCCTTCAGAGAGTCATGAAACCAGCCACAAGATGACGTGCATGCTGTCCCACACAGCTAAGACCCTGTCCAGGTTTTTAAATATCCCTGGAGGAGAATAATAATATTCAGAATCATCTTCATTAACATTGTTCTTAGAAGGACTAAGAACAGGCCATTTTCTAAACACTAGCTCGTTTAACGCTTACAGCAAGCCTATGAGGTAGTATATTATCATCATTGGCCTCGGCATTCTACAGTTGGGGGAACTGAGGCGTGGAGAGATTAAGGAACTTGTCCAAGGGGCCACAGCTAGTAGGCTGTAGATCTGGGGTTAGAGCCCAGGCATCATGGCTCCAGAGTTCACATTTTTAGCCTCTTGCCTGCTACTTCTCACGTCCCCAACCTTCCCTCCCTCTCTCACTGAGCTTCCCGTAAAGGTGCTGTCCATCTAGAGCTATCTCACTGTTGTGGCCTCTCTCGTGGCGGAGCACAGGCTCCAGACGCGCAGGCCCAGCGGCCATGGCTCACGGGCCCAGCCGCTCTGCGGCATGTGGGATCTTCCCAGCCTGGGGCACGAACCCGTGTCCCCTGCCTCAGCAGGCGGACTCTCAACCACCGCGCCACCAGGGAAGCCCTAGAGCTATTTTTCATGTCTTAACCGCATCTCTTGTGTTGGCGGTCGATCCCACTTCTCTTAGTCTGACTTTAACTGCAATAGAGACCATCTGGGAGTCACCAGGCCCTCTGGGATAAGTGAATGTTGTCATGAGAAGACGGACACAGGCCTCAGAGCAGCAAAGCCTTCTCACTTACCTTCAGGGGACCCTGGAGCCTCAAACAGATGGATCTCAGAGGCCTGACCTCTTGTGAATCTGTGTTTGTGACAGGTGCTCCCGCAGGGACAAGTGCCAGCGGGCCTGGGAACCTAATCGATTTGCTGCCAGCATCAGCCAGTGCATGAGCCTCGAGGTGCATCCCAGCAGCATCTCAGTGTCTGAGCACAGCCGGCTGGTGAGTAAACTCATCCGGAAGGTTGGAGGGGTGGGGTGTGGGACCGGCACAAGTGTGGGTGTGTTCCTTTAACACTTGCACAATGTAAATGGCTCACACTTTAAATGCTCCGAGGAAACTTAATATTTGTAGGAAAACTATGATAACTCTTATTGTAAAGGGCCTAGTCTTTCGCCATGCCCCTTGCAAATGCATTACCTATTGATCTGTTTTGTAAATCTAGATTTTGCATTTAGTAACAAACAGCTACAACATAATGCAATCCAATGCCATTCTTTGGTATATGGTGTATTTCAATCGTCCACTTGATACAGTCTCTCACAGAAACCTGGAGTGCCTTTGTGCTTGTATATGTGAGAGAGACAGACAGACAGGCAGACACAGAGAGACTGAGACTTAATTCACAGTATGTGCTTAGAATATTAAAAAGAATACAATGGTCCTTAACCACCTGTGGAGTTGCAACCCCAAATACTTCGTGTCCTCAGGCCCTGCACTATTATTTCATTCTGGAGGTTTTATGAGCATTCACAAATGTTAATTAGTTAATGAACCTTCCAAGACTTGCGTTCATTCATCCCCCCCGGGAGGTTTTGGCTCCCATGGAGCGGAGGGAACAAACAGCAGAGTTTGTACCTAAGTCTCTCAGCCCCTTGGAAACGAAACTGGGGCAGAGATTCAGCAGCAAACAAATGTATAGAAAGGCTAGGTGATAGCCATTGTGACTAAGAAATCCCTGCCAGGTGGGATGACAAAGGGAGACCTCCCTCCGTTAGGACTGGCCACTTGCAGGCCACAGGGTGTTGTCACCATGAACCCTCATGGGCACTCCCCACTGGGAGTCACATTTCTCACCTATTGTTTCAAATACCACTTAGATATTATATTGTGGTCACTTAGTACAACCCCATTTCCAAGTACACTGAATTCAGAGCAGCGTTTTACCATTAAATGATTTCTCAATCAACAGATTCTTCTGACACTCTGTGATATTTTTACCATTCAAAGGAAAGTGTTCAAACTTGAAAGGCCTGCAAACCACTGACCTAGATCACTGGAACCCTAAGAAACAGCAGACATCATCTGAGCCATTAGTGTCCACTTCCTGCCTTCCCCTGATCCCCTAAGCTCCCTGTGAGGCGACTGCCCTACTCTAGGGGAGCTGTCGGGGGGCAGAGAGCCAGAGAGGAACAGAGAATAGAAACTCTAGGAAACCCACCACCTTGGCAAGCAGACCCTAAATGACAGCCAGGCTGAGGAGCCAGCTGTCTTGCGCCAACCCGGTAAACTCCTTATAAACCTGCAGACTGGTGATACATGTTCTCCCACGAGCCAGGGCTAAGGTGTATTTGTGAAGGGCTCAGCTCATGACTTGCTCTCAAGTTTGCATGATTTCATGTCAAAATGAGCTGGGTCTGAGACGGGTTTGGGGACCTTTCCCCCTAGCATCCCTCCCTTCCCCTCCCCCCAGTGCTTTCTGCTGCTGGACAAGACTGAAACATTAATAGTATTAATAATAAAGACCCTGCACACCCCTCGCAGTGCTACTGTAATTGTTCAGTGTCAAAGCTAGAAGATCACCTGGACCAACAGCCTCTTTATCGATGAGGTCAGTGGAGATGAGTGAGCAAGTGGGCAATGGCAGGGCCAGGCCCGGAGCCCAGGTCTCCTGAGCCCCAAGGGCTCTTCCTACAGCATCATCCCTTTGCTCCTCCCACAGCTCAGCCTGGTTGTGAGTGATGCTCCCGATCTGTCTGCGGGCATCTCCTGTGCCTTTGGGAACCTGACAGAGGTAGAGGGACAGGTATCTGGGAGCCAGGTCATCTGCATCTCACCAGGGCCCAAGGTTGTCCCTGTCATCCCTCTGGATCAAGGTAAGAAGTGTCTGCCATGAGAGTCATATGCTAGGGGCTGCCCTACCAGGGTGGCCAAGAGAAGAGGACCCAGGGGACAGGGTGGCAAGTACCAGCACAGACTGACTGACAGCTGCCTGACTAGGTCTCCTTATGCCAGACACCAACAGGGCTTATAAACTTGTTTGAGTATGAAAGCAAACTGTCATGCCCCAAAGCAAAATTCAGGAAGAGGGAAATCCCTTGCTCCCATTTGGGTTAAGCCTGCACACAGTGCATAAAGATTTTTTCCAGACTTCCCTTCCCTTCGAGGAATGTCAGTGGCTTCAGCCAGCGGTTTTCAGCGGGTTCTCTCCATAGAACTGGGGGCTTTTAGGGCTTTTGACCTGATATTTCTTTTCTTTTTTGTTTTGAATTTTTGAATTTTATTTATTTTTTTATACAGCAGGTTCTTGTTAGTCATCAAGTTTATACACATCAGTGTATGCATGTCAATCCCAATCTCCCAATTCATCACACCACCACCCTGCCCCCCCACCGCCACTTTCCCCCTTTGGTCTCCATATGTTTGTTCCCTACATCTGTGTCTCAATTTCTGCCCTGCAAACCAGTTCATCTGTGCCATTTTTCTAGGTTCCACATATATGCGTTAATATACGATATTTGTTTTTCTTTTTCTGACTTACTTCACTCTGTATGACAGTCTCTGGATCCATCCACATCTCTACAAATGACCCAATTTCGTCCTGCTATTTCTTTAATTTTTAATTTTTATTCTATATCGATGACCTGATATTTCTGACAGTAACTGAACATATTTGACCAAGCAGGGGACTCTGTGGGATCTGATCCATTACCTCCTCCCTGAGAGGGGGCTGGGGGTGTCTGGGTCTCAGTGATGGGCTGGTCATCAGCAGGATGAAAGGGAGTCTCTTGAAAGAAGATTCAAGAAGGTTCCATCTACCATCGGTGCCCCAGGGGAGCCCTGGAGTAGCTGAATGATTTACCCTCAGTCTCTCCACTGTTCCCCAGATTTGTAACCTTCTCCTTTTTTTTCCTTTTTCCAGACTGGTTTGGGCTAGAGCTGCAGCTGAGATCCAAGGAGACAGGAAAGATATTCGTGGGCACCAAGTTCAAGTTCTACAACTGCAGCGCCCACCAACTGTAAGCACACCCCTCGCAGCACTAGTAATTGTTCAGTATCAAAGCCAGAGGATCACCTAGACCAACGTCCTTCTATAGGGATGAGGTCGGGAGAAATTAGTGAGTAAGCGGGTAACGGCAGGGCCAGGCCAGGAGGAGTCTTGCCCTGGGTCTGGATATGAGTGTGGGGTTTTTCTAAGTTCCCTTAGAACAAGAATCATATTGTATTCACCTCACAGTCTCCCAGTTGGACCTGGCACATTGTCTGGAAGAGAGTAAGCTCTCCATAACTGTTACTTTTCAGTTATATTCCATTTATTCAGTTATATTAAACCGAATGGCTTCACTCTCCACAGCCTCTGATCTCATTCAGTCTCCCTTGCAACACACCCCACCCTCAACTCTCAAACTAAGAGTTAAAAGAGGGTTTGAAGTAAAAACAAAGGTCATGGCTCAGGACCCAGAAGAAAAGTTCTCCATTTTATACCAATTGGTGGTGGATTTGAACATGGAGACTGACAACCAGTGGAGCTTGGACACATCATCCATGACCACATGAAGAAGGGACTCAGAGATGAGGAAATAGCCTCACCCAGCACTCAAACAAAGGACTCAGGCTGGGAGAGGGAGAGGGAGAGGAAGCTTTAAACTATACCGTGGTCCAAACTGAGCCTTCAACTTTTCAAGGAGGAGGGGAAAACCAGACCCAACCACCAGCCCTCAGAAGGGCTTAAGTGCAGCCCAGCTGACCTCACCAGCCATCTCCAGCAGCAGAATGCCTATCAATTGAGTGCCCTTGGCTGTGAGATCCAACAGCTGCGCAGGAAGCTGGGAACATTTCATAAGTAAAAAGCAGGGCCAGGAGTGGAGGAGAGAGAGACCCATACTTAGTTTCTGCTGGTTCCTCTCTCGAAGTGAAACTGAGATTCCTTCCATACCGTCTGGAAACTCATGCACCATTTGATTTAGAAAGAGGGAAACGCATCTCTATAATAGGGCCACATAAGGGCCATGTGACCCTGGTCAGTCAACAAGGAGAGAGATCAAGCAACAGCTCCATGACAGAAGGAGCAGTACCTGAGAATATTCTGTGGACCCATCCTTCCCATTGCCCAGGGCAGGAACAACCTGAGGACTCCGGCAGTATCAAGTCTGAGGGTCTAGGCTGTGGGCACGATGGGCCCAGCAGTCCATGTGGGGAGAGGGTCTGTTTGCAGCTAAGCCCTAACGGAATTTAGCCATCAAAATAGGCAAATGAGCCTCCTTAGTCTCCTCTTTTCTGGTCTTGATTTTTCATGATTAGAATCATCTTCTAGAGTTCTAGGGTCTCCACAGTAGCTAAGGAAAGAGACGTACCTGAGCCCCATTTGGCCAAATCAATAGATGTGCTGAGAAGGACAGAACAAGTGGTAAAAATAGCCCGGGAGGAAGCAAGGCAGGGCAGTATGTGGCTGAAGCTGAAGTGAATAAAATCGCCCCCTACCCACTGCATTCCAATCCCATTTTGTCGGGAAATGCAAGCATCTTGGAGAGTGAACTTCCCACAACACAGCAGTGAAGGAATACATTGTTTGTGAGAGCATCCACATCTCCATGGAAACTCAGTGTGATGTCACCACTTTCAGCCATATTGCCATGGCAATGGAGATGCTGTCACAGGCAACAAGTGTTAGCAGAAAAACAAAGCAGGTATCCTTGACACTAAAGATTCCATTTTATTGCAAAACACTATCTTACCCTTCTTTACTCCTGGCATTCACAGTTAAAACTCACAGAGTCAAGTTCAATTCTTTCCTTTTACTATGGTACACTGAGGCCCATAGGGTATAAGTGCTGCAACAAAAGTCACAAAATTAGCCAATGGAAGAACCTGTTCTAAAACCCTGATCTCGTCATCCTTGATCCATTTTCATGATTTACTTGCTGAACCATAAGATGTTAGCAAGAAGCAATCCATCTGGGCTAGTTTCAGGAAGAAAATAACTAGGGGCATATCTAGAAGGGGATAAAAATATTTGGCATGGAGAAGAAGTGTAGGTGGGCTAACGCACCCAATCCACTGTGGAGTATTAGCCAGTGACCCCTGGATCAAGCCCCATCCGCCCAAATGTCATCAGAGCTCCCACCAGGTGGCGCCAGATTGCAGACCTGGCCGTGTCCCTTCCAGGTTGGTCTAGTTGTGAGAGGCTAGACTAGAGGATCTGGCAAGAAGCAGGAAGAACAACCCTACCTGCAAAACCCGTTTCCCTGACAGTGGTCTGATCACACACAGAGAACCTAGATGATACACACAGCCTCCAGGGGAAACCAGAGGGAAAGAAGCGCTCACTCACACTGGGGAGAAAGACAGAAGCCACACACATAGCCTGTTGCTATCTATGCCTGGCTACCTGGAGAGTGGGACAAAGTTATCATTTAATACCGTTTACTCCCCCAAAACTCAGAAACACGGGTGGTATGAGCCAATCATTAACACTCCAATGGGATTTAAGAGCTTGAAATAACAGGTGATTTAAGCACTTAAAAATAATACATTTAGCATTGTAAATAGTTTTCACAATCATGTCCTATACATTATCTCGTTTGACACGAAACACCCCATGGAGTAGACAGGAAAGTCTTAGTACAGACAGATGAAGAAATTCCGAGTCAGAAGGTAAAGTACTTACTCAGGGTGACCCCAGTGGCAGTGACAGAGACAAAACTGCAACCAGATCTGCCCAATTTCTATCCCTGCGCTCTTTGGGCGATTCTGTCTTTATTTTTTTAATTTTACTTATTTTTATACAGCAGGTTCTTAGTAGTTATCTGTTTTATACATATTAGTGTATATATGTCAACCCCAATCTCCCAGTTCATCCCACCCCAGCGATTCTGTCTTATAAGTAGTGGTATGCTGGCAAATGTTTAACTATCAGAAATCAGGGGAAAAACTTATTATATGGCATTTTCCAATTTCTATAGCATAAATACTCCCTCCATGGCTAATTTCCAGCTGCTATCATGATGCCAACCGCTTGTAAAATTCCTGAAAATATGAATAATTGGCTGTCATGAGCTGATGCAGACCAGCTCTAGCACACCACTGGTTTCTAAGTTACATTATTCCCACTCTGAACACATTTTTCTCTCAATTTTCTGGTCCCGTGAACATCTTAGAGGGATAAGCCACCATTCTCAGGGGTGGGGATGCCCCACCAATCTACCCCTCCGAGAGTGAGCTAGGATAACAGACTTCCTTCATGACACATGGGCTACCAGGCACCCTTACCTTCCCTGTCTGCTCCCTTCTCTTTGCCTCTTACTGTCTCTATCCTTGCAGGTGCCTGTCTTGTGTCAACAGCGCCTTCCGCTGCCATTGGTGCAAATACCGAAACCTCTGTACTCATGACCCCACCACCTGCTCCTTCCAGGAGGGCCGGATCAACATTTCAGAGGTAAGCATAGCTCACCCTGGCACAACAGCAGCCCCAGTGAATCTGAGTGGTCCTCCTTTTTCAGATGGTCCGTCCAACAGCTTGGCCATCTCCTTGCCCTGGTCCATGTTGGTCTTCTTCCCAGAGATGTTAGAAAGCCCTGGTATTATAAAGCTAAAAAAAGTGGCAGCAAATACCCCAGAGAAGGAGAAGTGTGCCATATTTGCTAGACTCCTAAGATTGTGTGCATTCAAAAGCTCGAGGGGACCTGAGGGTTGAGACTGAAAGTTTAGAGGAAATATATCCAACCGAACAGGCCCCATGGTCCAGAAGAGTGTAGTGGATGGTGTTTGTTCTTTGACTCTAAGCCCTTTGCTTGGCTACAGACATAGTCTAGTTCAATAGAACATTCACTCTCAGCCACTCTTTCATGCCAACCTCCCTTCCTAGTCTAAAATTCAGTGATTCTTTGACTCTGGTATATGACTGTGTGGGTGGCCTTACAGATGAGAGAGGCAGTCAACTGGTGAAAAGAACCAGGCCTTGCTAAAAGTCCCATTTTCTTATATAGTCGAAGTGCCATCCCTAAGACCAGACCCACCTTTGTCATCAACACAGTGCCATATCAGATTTCTTCTCTTTCCAATGTATATCCCACCCAGTGATATTTCCTTGAGGTTGACTTTCTTACAAATTCATAGCAGGCCCAAGCCTGCTGGGTCAGTGTCTAATGTTTTTCATGCCCCAGAGTGACCAGTAGGTGAGTTTGAACAACTATAGAGACCTTATGTATTCCCACAAATGCACAGATGTATAAATATACATTCACCTCTCGTTCCGCCTTTTAGAAAATCCGCAAATGTAAATAAGTGACAGTGTAGCATTTGCAAATACTGCTATGGCCTTTATATGTCTCCCTCTTGCACTAGGCTACAGGCTCCTTAAAGGCAAGGATTACATATTATCTTTAAATCCTCAGTGGCTTTTTCAGTGAAAGTCTGTAGCATGCATGCATGAAAGCATAGAGGGACCAATGACTACTTTATCCAAATGCCATTGATAGGAAGTGTTCCTTGGAGCTACTTGTCTAAGATTTCAAGAAATAGAGTCTTTTCTGTCTCCTAATCTGGGTAGAAGTACTGGTTGCTTCCATGCATAAACACGAGAAAGTAAGCCTTGATATACAGGTCAGCATGATGTACAATTTAAATACCTTATCATTTTATTTGTCAATTATACCTCAGTAAAGCTACATTTTAAAAAAATTTTTAATTTAAGAAGAAAGTAGACCTTGAAAGGTTTCCCAGACACACACACACACACACACACACACACACAACCATGAATTCTTTTGAGCTCCTGAAACAATATGTGTTATATTCAGCCAGAAAAAAGTGGAGTTTGCCTGTCTTGAAAAAAAGACACACAGATGGTGCCCACAGGCGGTATTTAAGGCAGACCCAACCACAGGTGCCTCAGCAGGATGGAACCAGTTACCTAGTGCCCTGAAAACTTTTCAAGGAAGGCTTTTCCTCTGGCCAGTCTGTATGCTTTGATGTAGCTGACCAGAAAGCTCCACCCTGGTCTTAGTGGACACCAGAAATTAATCCCAGCCCTGGGATTCTGCAAGAGGATGAGACTGCTTTCAGGCCAATCTTCTTACCCAGAGGAAAGGACCCATGAGCCAAGGGTATGGTGGGAGAGGGCGTGTGCCCAGCTTGGGTGTCAATAGAAGAACGGCCTTGGGAGGCAAGGGGGCCAGGGCAGGGCTGTGCAGAGACGAAGGGTGGGCAGTGAAAGGTCATGGGAAACAGTCTCAGAAACTGACCTTCACAGTGGCCACTTCTAACCTCCAAAGTCTGTTAATAAAATAAATCGAGAGGACCACAGAATGCAGAGAGAGAGTGTGACGTGCAGGTCCAGACAAGAAGGAGCAGCTGCTTCATTTTCATCTGGCTGCCGCACTCCCCTGGGCAAAGAGAAACCCGAAGCCAAGCCTGACAGGACCCAACGGGCAGCTGGAGTGAGGGCAGGAGAGGTGTCAGACAGAGCGAGACCAGTAACTCTGCCCCGTGTGGAGGCTGAAGGGCTGAGGCCCAGAGGTTAATTGAAATCATGCTGCCTCCCTCTCGCCCTTTAGAAGTCACTGGAACACAGCTCCCTCTCAGCCACGGGTGACTCAAGAATTCCAGAGGACTGGGCCTGGGAGAAGCTGTTGCCATCCCAAGTCAGGATTAAATTAATACCGAAAGAGCCCTGGGGGGAAAAGCCAGAGGCTTCCCATCTCCTTGTTCATTTCCTCCCTTAATGTCTGTTCCTTGAGGTGAGAGAGATGCCTTTGTCTCCCGTCACCTCCCCCTCGCCCTGCTGACATGCACTAGCCAGCAGGACCCCAGAGACTGGGTGTGGGTGAGGGTGCTCCGGAGCTCCTGACTTTACTCAGGAAAGGAAATAGGGCGCAAGTTCCGAGGAGGTTGCCAGGGCCACAGCCACTCCCATGTCCCTTCTCAGCAAACAGCTCCCAGACCCTGCTCTGTCCTGCCCAAAGCTCCGCTTTGGGGGGGAACCCCGTTCCTGAAAATGTGGGGAACAGCAAAGGTGCACGTGGCCGGCTCAAGTGAGGTTCCCCTTACTCAGTTAAGAGTCCTGCCTATGTCCTCAGGTTCTTCTGGGGACTGGAAATCCCTTAGGTGCCTCTTTGGGGCTCCTAGAATATCTCTTTTCCACTTCCAGTAATGGCCCCCCAACTTTTTGTTGTTGTTGTTGCGGTACGCGGGCCTCTCACTGTTGTGGCCTCTCCGTTGCGGAGCACAGGCTCCGGACGCGCAGGCTCAGCGGCCATGGCTCACGGGCCCAGCCGCTCCGCGGCATGTGGGATCTTCCCGGACCGGGGCATGAACCCGTGTCCCCTGCATCGGCAGGCGGACTCTCAACCACTGCGCCACCAGGGAAGCCCAAGGGCCCCCCAACTTTTAATCAAAATTTTACATCTCTCTTCTTCCTAGAAACAATGTATAACTGATTAGCTCCATTGATGTGTATAGTAACATTAATGTATCACACATTTGCATTTCTCTCACTTGTGACAGGAGGGTGGGGGATGGGGGGACCAGTGGCATTAGCATCACTTGGGAACTTGTTAGAAATTCAAATTCTTGGGCCTCATCCCAGATTAGGCTGAAGATTGAGAACCACTGACATATGGCATCTCAGTTGATTCTCACAACAGACCTGCAGTTTCACATAATTCATATTTGACAGATGTAGTCACCAAGATGCTAAAAACTGGGGGTTTTGCCCAAGGCTACAGAGAACTCAGGCATCCAAAAAAGTAGAGTACAGGATGCTTTCTCCAGAAAATCAGAACGGGTCTGCTTGTCTATTTCCACGGTCGCAGCCACACTTGTGGGCCTAACCCCAACCTAGCCCTGCCCCGTTGGTCATGAGGGACCCTCACAGATCCATCCCCACAGATGGAGAAATTGCCCATGGAATACAGGTCAGTAGTGCTACTTCCAGATACAAAGGCAACCAGGACATGAGATGAATCTGCCTACTTCTTTCCAGAGGGCTGATGGACCAATCCCACACTTAGTCCCGATAACCAAGAACCACTGTGCTAGAGTGAATGCAATTCAAACTAAAAGTATTTGTAGTTAACATTTATTGAGTGCTTATTATATATACAACATTATACATGTACATTTTTATCTCATTTAATTTTAACTACTCTATAAAGTGGATTCTATTATAGATGAATAAGTTGATAAGTTTAAACAAGTTTCCTATGATCCTCACATAAATGCAGAAGTCATGGTTCAGTGTTCCCAAGCTGGTTCTAAGGAGGTTGAAGTCCTCCGATGCTGTGTTCACGTACACATGCAAGAAATATGCAGTAGTAACGTTGACATGGTTGACCCAGTTTATCACCACTTACAACAGACCTTCCTGTCCCTCTTGCCTGCAGTCTAGGGTTGTCAGGTATCACAGGCCCCATTTTATAGATGAGGAAGCTGAATTTCAATTGCACCGTCTCTTGAGCTCTTTTAAAGTAACGAGCCAAAGCTTTCCCCGACTCAGAGCACAGCAGATCTCTGATGAGGTCCCAGAAATCTGGGCCTCCCTGGACCCGATCAAGCTGTGACATGGTGTTTGCAAGTGGGTGTGCGCAGGAGTATGTATGGCTTTCAGCTTTAGAAGCTCATCTCCCTCCATGGCTAAACCAGGCCTAGTGAGATGTAGATACACATATCTTCTTGACGCCCTGTCCCAGAGGAAAGACAGAACCAAATAAATCCGATTAGCTTCCCAGGATGCTGGCTGTTCTCTCTCTTTGAAGTCCAGCTGGTGAAGATAATGTCATTTCCACATGGGAGAAGTCGTTTCTGAGGGCTGAAGGGTCCCCAGCGCTAAAAGCTGGAGAAGCACAGCTAAACAGGGTGGATCATGCGGCCCAAAGGTTCGTACACAGGGCTGCTGTGCCAGGGTCCTGCCCTCCCTCTGGTCGTGTCTCCTCCTCCACAGCTCACCCCTCCCCTGGGATGTTCCCCAACAGGACATCTGCTCATCTTGATAGAAACTCAGATTGCTGCCAAGGAGGGCTATCCTGCTGCCAGTTAGCCTAGAGGCAGAAGGAGTAAGATGACCTACAGAGGTCATTCAGGAGACTGGGCGGGTCTGCAGAAGCAATGGGGATTCCAACAATGCTCACAACAGTCTTCACATGCTGCAGAAAAAGCCTACCATGACTATTTGCTCTCTTGTTCTTGGGACAGGAACTGTGTGCATGCATGTATGTGTACTCACAGAAGCAAACAGCTTGGGAGTGGCCTTATTGTATCTAATGAAACCCATCACCTTCCTAAAGCCCCAGAGGTATTGAAGTTCTAACAACTTGGCAATGTTCAGGCTGCCGGCTCTCCTGCACCTGCCTTCAGCCCTCACCACTGCCATTTCCACCTAAGACTCGCTGCTCCCTCAAGATATTCACCAGAACAATCTCACAACCCAAAGAGTCTGTATATCCCTGTATTTCCTAGGAAGAAGAGTGTACCTGGGCACCAGCCATGTCTTCCCTTTGCCCTAGAGAAGGGAAGGAAGGATGCTATTCCATCTGGCCTGAGAGAAACAGACAAAAAACAAGCAAAGCCTAAGGCATTCTTTTCTCCTGGGGCAATCTTGGAAGCCTGTTTAGGCGTTTGGAAAGCCCCTAATCATCATCCTTCAATTTAGTCCCAAAAAGTCTGAAAGTCTGACCAGGGGAATTTTTTCTAAAATTGTAGAATCTCTTTAAAAAACTCATAAAAGTACTCATAAAGTCTCCTTATGATTCTCCAACTTCCAGGCACAGCCCAAAGGATGAGGGTGTGTGGGGGGTGGGTATTTGTGCGTCCGTGTATATACACATGCATACATATATTTTATGTCATAGTTAAAAGGATTCTACAATCTTGTTTACTAACCTAAGACATTGTACTCCCAAAAGTACATCTTTAAGACTCCGCTCATGAAATTTGAATTTGTTCTCTGAGCTCATTAGAGATGAAAAAACAACTGATCACCCTTTACAATATATCAACTAGTTCTTTTTTTTTCTTTTCTTTTTTAAACTGCCTCAGTTTTAATTTCTAATACAGTAAACAAAAGTTCTTGAGGTCCTTAACAATTTTTTTCTTACTAGTTTTTTAAAACAAATTTATTTTATTTATTTATTTTTGGCTGCGTTGGGTCTTCGTTGCTGCGCGCGAGCTTTCTCTAGTTGCGGCGAGCGGGGGCTACTCTTCGTTGCGGTGCGCGGGCCTCTCACTGCGGTGGCCCCCTCCCCGCGCCCCCGTTGCAGAACATGGGCTCTAGGCGTGCGGACTCAGTAGTTGTGGCTCTCGGGCTCTAGAGCACAAGCCCAGCAGCCGTGGCGCACAGGCATTGTTGCTCTGCGGCATGTGGCGTCTCCCCGGACCATGGCTCGAACCTGTGTCCCCTCCTTGGTGCATCTGTCGTCATCTGTCGGTGAACAGAAGCCACTGCCTGAGTACCACGTGCATACCCCAAAACACCACGCAACGCTGTCCTGGCTGCATTCCGCGCCAACGCCACCGTCCCGCAGGCTCCTGCCAAAACTTTTCCATTAATCCCCAGATCCCTATCAACTAGTTCTGATTCTGAATACCTGTTCTCTCCCTCTCTCTCTTACGGGTATACACACACACATGCACACACACAGACACACCCTCATTATACCTCAGTCTTATTTCTAGTCTAAATTTAAATTCTAATTTTTTAGACTCAATGGGAGTTTTTTAGCCACTAACAGGAAATAGTATCTCCTTTTCAATGGGATGCCTGGGTTTCCCTAAAGTGGTGTTCATTTTTTTTTTTTCTTGGCTATAAATACATGAGAGACTGTCAAGAGTGTCCGTGGGGATTGAAAGTAAAAGTGCAGTAAAGAGCAAGTTTATGAGTTGGCAGCTTGAGTGACTGACTTCTAAACAGGGACCCATCTGTTCTGAGGTTGCCTTATGCTCCTGTCTCCTGTGGAAAACTTGCCTGCTTGATCTCCTCACATGCAGTCACTGAGAGATGGCACCGTGACCCGTGAGGTTCTGCCTGACCCTCCTAGATAGGTTTCTGTGGGAAACTTCTCCTGGACCCAGCTTTTCATAAATCCTCAGGATTCCTTAATAGATATAGATGTTCCAATTTAGTAATCCTGTGACTCCAGAAACAATGACCATTTCCAAGCCCAGTTTCGGGAATCAAACTCCTGCTCAAGTCTCTAGATGTCCAGAAAGCAGGACTTTACCTCATCTCTAAAAAATCTAGGAAATTGGAGCCAAATGGAAAGTTTGAGATCGTTTTGTCTGTTGCTTTATTTTCTTATTTTCCATTTACCCTCCCACAAGCAATGACTACATGTCAGGAATTCGGATAAAGCCTGGGGATACGGAGGCAAATAAGATGCAGCCTAATCCTCAAGGCTCACAGACCAATAAGGAAGACACGTCAATGAGAAACTGCAATTCTGAGGGCTAAATGCGATCGGGGAGAGTATCCGTAACCCATCCTGAGGGCCAGTGCAGGGAAAGAGTCAGGGATGGCTTTACAAAGAAGGAGCTGCAGGGTTGAGTTTGAAGGCTAATTAAGAGGTAATCAGCTAAAGAGGGCTGAGTCAGGGGCCAGGAGGAAGATTTCGGGGGGTGGAAGGGGAGTGTTTCTGGTGGAGAGAAAAGCATCTTCAAAGAATCAGAGGTTGATAAGTGAGGGAGATGGTCCCTCAGGACTAACCTTAAATTCCTCCGTGGTATGGCTGGACCACGATGCCCAAGAATCACAGGGTAAGAAGGAGGCAGGGGCCAAATCATGAAGGGAAGGGCTTGCTCCTGCGGCCACTGCCTAAGCCCACACTGAGCGAGGAGCCCATGGCTAAGGCAGTCCATTGTTTCACATTCCTGTGGCACCAAAGGCTTCTTACCAGGTATGCCTCAGGCATTAGAAGAGGGACCATTTATTGTTCCAGACTGTCCCACACCTTGAGGAAGTTCAGCATCCTGCCCCACACCCAGCACTAAATGCCAGTAGCGCCCTCTGCAGGGTAGCAACATACCAACACACACACACACACACCCCACCTTCCCATAGGCTCCCTCTGAGAACCACCACCACCACGGAGGGGAAGGGGACAGGGAAAGGGGTGCCTTCAAGACGTTGCCCAGTTGATCCCCGGACACAGAAAGTGATTGCACATGGAGGAGGCTGTGTGTTCTCATTTCCAGAGGCCACTGGGCAATGTCTTCCTGGAGAGGGAGAAAATGGGCAGGGGGTGGAACTGTCAAGAGGTGGTCATTTGACCTCTGGTGGAGAAGCAGCCTCTAGAAGAAGAACTGAGGAACATCACTCTCCTCCTCTCTTCCTCCCTCTCTCATGGTCCTTCCCACAAACCCTCCACACCAAGACTTTATTTTTTGTTTTGTTTTCCAAAGCAATATGGGCTTCATGCAAGGCTTGGTAATAAAGTGAGATAAAAAGCCAGAGCAAGTGTTTAGAGCGTTGCTGGGAGGGCTTGATCCACCTCCTGGAAAGGCCACTCAGTCGGCGCTGGGAAGCTGAGGCTTCCGATAACAGATCACCTTGGGCAGGGACAGTGCAAGAGGGGTGGGGAGCCGGAGCTGGGGGACAGATGAAACCCGGAAGTGGGGGATCCAGGCTGGGGACAGGGATGCGGGGAGCATCTTTTATCCTGTGTCTCAGGAGATAAAAATCCACAACCTGCCATGCCGGGGCTTGAAAATTAATTCCTAAATTGTAACACGCACACCAGATACAGGACAACTTGTGGGATGGGGATGATGATATCGAGGCCCGGGAGCTAAGAGACAGATTTCATATTCCCTGCTGACTCCATGTGCCCCTTAAATGAGGTACATCCTTGTGGGCAGCCCGCCTGGATGCAAGAGGGTATGGCCTGGCATGGAAGGCTTGTCCACCGCCTGGGCTTGGGGAGCAGGGAGGTATGAGCCAGGACAGACCAGATGGAGGCTCTCTGCTTGTTCCCCAGGACTGTCCCCAGCTGGTGCCCACGGAGGAGATCCTGATACCCGTTGGGGAAGTAAAACCAATCACCCTCAAGGCTCGAAACCTGCCCCAGCCTCAGTCCGGCCAGCGAGGCTATGAGTGCGTCCTCAACATACAGGGGGCCGTCCACCGGGTCCCCGCCCTGCGCTTCAACAGCTCCAGCGTCCAGTGCCAGAACAGCTCGGTAAGTGCACCAGGGCAGGGCTTTCTCTCACACCTGAGCCACAGCCTCAGCCTGGCCTGCCCCGGCTTCCAGAACCCTCCGGGTCCACAGGCTGACCCATGTCTCCAGGGACAGAGCAGTGTGCAGGCCCCAGGGTCCCTCAACAGAGCAAAGCAGGTTGATAGTGATGGAGGTGGTGGAGGGCTGTGAGGACCCTCCTGGCATAAGCTGAGAGCTTTGTGCCCTTTCTGAGTTGAAAGAGTACTTCTTGGCCTTTGGTGAAACTTCAGCCAACGCCAGTCAACTTGACCCCAAACCCTGTCCGCATTCAGGGAGTGGATCCACTGGAGGGCAGGGCACCACGCGGGAGGAGAGCTGCAGAAGAGATCAGGGCAAGTGGAACTAGAGTGGCACGAGGGGAGGGGGGAAGGGAGGAGGAGGAAGCCGTGAACTCCAAGAGCAGCAAGGGTTAAACCAATCCCGAATGCCAGACAGAAAGCACGAGGTGTTTAATTACACTACTAGCCCAGAGAAGATCTTTTCATCTGCCAACTCCCTGTCTCCCACCAGCTCTGGGGGGTCAGCTGGGAGATGGGGGGTTCGTGACAAAGGTGACAGAGGTGCTGAGGGAAGGTAATTCGCCCGGGCGAGATAAAGAGAATCTGGGCCTCTTATCAGGGAGCTGTCAGATTCCCGGTCATGGGCACTTGATGAAATTTGTAATCGGTAGAAGGCCGCCAAGCGCCCGGGGAAGGTGGGAGATGAGAAAGCAATGGGGCACAACAAAGGGAGGAAGGGCCGGAGTGATGGGCCCTGGGAGCTAAGTGACCGGGCAGTCCCCACAGAGGGGATTCCCACAGAGGCTCAGGGGCTGGGCCACCAGTGGGGCTGTTTCTGATGTGTCTGAGGGCTTGAGAGTCCCTCGGTGGGATCAGCATGGGAGAAAGTCCACTCCCAGCCACAGCTTGGGGGCCTTAAATGGCAGAGCTGATCAGATCTGTGCCCCGAGAGCTCTGGGCACTTTCCCTAGTGAACTGTTGACCAAAGTAAAGCTCACGTGCAGAAAGAAAGGGCCACCACAGGGCCTGGCCAACCAACTGAGGCACTGCTGTGTGTTACACACGTGCTGAGCTCAGGGCTCTGTGGGATTTACAGAGGGGCATGTGGACTTTCTAAAGAGACTAGACTTTCATGTGAAAAGATGCAAAGCAGCTCCCGGGAAGTGCCTGGTTAAAGACAGAAACACCAGGGGACGGAGAGGATGGGGAGGGCTGGGAGGGATGGCAGAGAAGACACCTGGGGAAGGTGAGTCTGAGCTACACTAGGAGAGTAAAGGTGGTGAAGGGTGGAGGCTGTCGGGGGAGGGAAGAATTCTTAGGAGACATGAACTGAACACATACAGAGAGGGGCTTGGGCGGGTGTGCTTGGAGACAGGTGCTTCAAAGATTCTGGAGGAGAAGTGGAAGAGAAGTTTGGAGAACTAAGCTTGGATGGGATTATAGGGGGTATTGAATGCCAACTAAGGGGTTTGAGCTGGATCCTGTTGGCATTAATGACTAGCAGTCGGGGGGAAGACACCATAGGGATAATGTGAATGGCGCATGGGGTTCCTGTTTCTCCCTCTGGTCCTCTCTCAGCCCAGAGGGAACCAGAGTCCCTGGTTTCTTTCCTGGTCCCCTGAGATAGCAGCAGCATCCCCGCCCCCCTGTGATAGAAAGCCTCCTGAGCGTGTATTTCTGCCCCTCTCCCCACAGTATCAGTACGACGGGATGGACATCAGCAACCTGGCCGTGGACTTTGCTGTGGTGTGGAATGGCAATTTCATCATTGACAACCCTCAGGACCTGAAAGGTAAGCAGCTACTTCCAGGTAGAATTTTGATCTTTCTGTGGCCCTGGGAAAGACTGGGGCTGGAAGGATCAGAGCCGGCCAGCTGCTGTGCCATGAATAATACACTCCCTCTGTCAGCGTAATTCTTCAGAGGATCCTAAAGCAACATTTGGCACCATCAAAGGAGTCCTGTTGGGAACCCTGTTTTTATTACAACCAGAGCATCCGCCGGGCGGCTGCCGGTTCATCACGTTTTCCTTTGGCTCCCAGAGACTTTGAAGTGTCTGTGGAACCTGACCAGGAGAGCAGCAGGCAGGAATGTCCTGCCAGTTTCCCTGGAAATGGAGATATTATTTCCGATCAGGTTCTGGTTCCCCTGTCCTTGGCCCCAGTCACTGCACAAGGAAGGTTTGAAAGGCGGCTCCCCAGTCCTGAGGTGGACGGGAGGGACCAGCTTGCTGACTCGAGGGCACAGCTGTTGCAAGAAAGCTCAGGAAGGAGCTGGGCTGATGCAGGAGGGGGTGTTCCATGAGGCCACCTCATTCATGTCCTACACACCCATGTGGAGGTCCTCCTGGGTGCAGGCAGGCTGCCCGCAGTACAGCATTCCTCCCAGATCTCAAGAATGACAAAAGTGACTCCAGTTTGATGAGCACTCTGGCTAGGCACTCACTAAGTGCTTTATTTGAGATTATTTTCCTAATCATCACAACAACTCTGAAGGGTATGTACCAGTATTATCCTCATTTTATAGATAATGAAACTGAGACCCAAAGAAGTTGAGATGGACCAAGACTGTTCACTTTGGCAACATATACACTAAAATTGGAACGATGCAGAGGTCAGCATGACCCCCACACAGAGATGCTGCAAACTCACGAAGCATTCCATGTTTTTAAGACAAAGACTGTGTAGTATAACTTATATGTGGAACCTGAGAAAAAATGTCCAACTCACAGAAACAGAGTAGAAAAGTGGTTGCCAGGGGTTTGAGGGAGTTGGAGAAATAGGGAGAGGTTGGTAACAGGGTACAAACTTCCAGTTATAAGATGAATAAGGTCTGAGGATCTAATGTATAACATGGTGGCTCTAGTTGGTAACACTGTATTACATAATTGAAATTTGCTAAGAGAGTAGAACTTAAATGTTCTTAACACATATATATGTGTGTATATATATATATACATATACACACACAAACATATAGATATAGATGTAGATATGGGGGTGATGGATGTGTTAATTAACTAGATGGGAGGAATTTTTTCACTCTTTGTATGTATGTCAAATCATCACAGTATACACTTCAAATATTGTACAATTTTTTTGTCAGTCGCATCTCAATGAAGTTGAAAAAAGAAAAAAAAAATGGACCAAGAGTCAAATAGTAAGAGCCAGGATTTGAACCAAAACAGTCTATTCTGGGGGCTTCCCTGGTAGGGCAGTGGTTGAGAGTCCGCCTGCCAATGCAGGGGACATGGGTTCGAGCCCTGGTCCGGGAGGATCCCGCATGCCATGGAGAGGCTGGGCCCGTGGGCCATGGCCGCTGAGCCTGCACGTCTGGAGCCTGTGCTCCGCAACAAGAGAGGCCGCGACAGTGAGAGGCCCGCGCACCGCGATGAAGAGTGGCCCCCGCTTGCCCCAACTAGAAAAACCCTCGCACAGAAACGAAGACCCAACACAGCCAAAATAAATTAATTAATTAATAAACTCCTACCCCCAACATCTTCTTTAAAAAAAAAACAAAAAACATTCTAATTCTGGAGCTCACATGCCTAACCACGTCACTGACCTTCCTCCCAGTGGCTCCGGCTACTGTGGGATGTGAAACCTCCTCCCCTAGAACCCTGTCACTGCCCCCCACCATGAGCCACATTCCACCACATTTCAAGTAGCTAGGGTCGTCACAAGCCTGTCCTTTAGCCCGAGGGTCACCCCATGGGCACAGAAAGAGGGACTGAGGCCACAGGAGGACCTGAAAGTGCTTCAGCATCTCTTCCAGATGCTATGGTCCCTGTCCCGGACGCTGCCATGAAAATCGGTGCTACTTAGGCTGGGAGATTTTTTTCTATTTCCCCTCATAACCAGGCCAAATGTTCTCAGTGCTAAGAGATAGACATTTCCCCTGCTGAGGATCTGGGCTTAGTTCCCAGAGGTTGCCTTTGCACCTGGAGCTTAGAGAAAAAACGGCCACATCCAAGCTGTGGCATCGGGACCGTCCCTTGTGGCACCTAACAACTTTTAAGCAGCTCCTTGAATGCACAGGCCATGGCGATCTCACATTCACCTCCCACCCAGAGCCCAGCTGTTCCTGGAGATTATGCACTGTGTTGGGTGGAGGAGGTCACGGTGCTTAGGATGCGGATTCTAGAGTCCAACACACTGGGATGCAAATCCTGGCTCTTTCACCAATAGCTATGTGAACTCAGACTAATTACTGCTCCTCTCAATGTCCCAAGTTCATTATCTGGGAAATGGGGGAAAGGATGCCCACCTCTCAGGGTCACCATGAGGATCAAATGAGAAATTAGATGTGGACCATTTGCATATTAATAAATGCATAATGTGGATTTGTTCATTTTAAGATTCCCATTTCCTGCCCTCTACCGTAAGAAGCCATAGGCATGAGGATGTTTCAGTATAGCCCCTGCAGCTGAGACTGAGGAATGCTTGGCAGAGCAGAGTAGAATGGGGACACACGGAAGAATCAAAAAATACCTCTACCCTGGGGCATGTACCTGACCTCCAGAGGCGTGCCACCCAGGCCTGAGAGCTTACGTCTGCTTGACCAGAAGAGTTGAAAAATGACTTTCTAAGTATTCTGCTTCTGAAGAATCCTACTTGGGACTCTGAATTCAAAACTCCAGCAGACAACTACCAAGCCTCGGGCTCACAAAACAGTTCCGTCGACTGGCCTGTCTAGGGCTTCTAAGTGGGTAGGAGACAAAAGCAAAAGCATTTGCAGACTCCAAAAGTGACCTGTTAAGTAGCCAGTTTGCCCTCTCTGGGGATATCTGCTCCACCCACAGGGCCATGAACAGGATGGTGTCAACCATCTTTCCTTATCAGTTCTGCCTCCACTCTGCCAGGCATATGGCCTTTCTTGAAGCCCCAGCTGATGCCTCTCCCAGACCCACCCAGTCCCCCGTGTGCCTCTCTCCTCTCAGGACCTGCGTGCTAGCAGTACAGCGAGTTGGATCTGCAGAACCCCAGCTTGGGGCACTAACCTTAGTAAACTCCAAGAGTCATTACATCTCTCTTTGAGCTTCTTTTTTGCCTGAAATGGGGAAATCAGTCCTTACCTCTTTCAGTGAGGGCCGTATGTGGCAGAAAGAGAAGCAGCAGCGTAAGAATGTAGTTTGAGTTCAAAGAAAAGATAATAAGCATGTACAGAACATCAGCTATGTTACAGGCACTGTGCTAAGCACCGAACATACAACATCTCATTCAAACCTCACAAAAAACAACGATTATCACCATGTTATAGAGTAGGTACTGAACGTTCAAAGAAGTTAAATTCTTTGTCACGTTGCTAGGAAGTGGTGAAGCCACAATTAAAGCCCTGATCCAATTTAATCTAGAGCCAGAACTCTTAAATAATATTTTCTTGTAGTGCCTTTAAACGACTGCTAAGAGGCTCAATTTATTATTAATTCCCCATCAATTATTCTTGCAAGGATAATGATGATCATGGGTGTTATCCATGGATGGGGGCGGTTTCTATCACGCCTGCAAGAAGGGGGTAAATTGTGAGGCGTCCTCTCCAACCCCATCTGTGACTGCCCCCCCTCTCTTTGCAGTCCACCTCTACAAGTGTGCAGCCCAGCGGGAGAGCTGTGGCCTCTGCCTCAAGGCCGACCGGAAGTTCGAGTGTGGCTGGTGCAGCGGTGAGCGCAGGTGCACCCTCCAGCAGCACTGTAGCAGCCCCTCCAGCCCCTGGCTTGACTGGTCCAGCCACAATGTTAAGTGCTCCAACCCCCAAATCACCGAGGTGAGTCCCCCAGTTTCCCAGAGTGGGATGGGATGGCCGGGAGCTGACCCCAGGGCAGTGGGAGTTGAGCCTTTACGGAAGAATTCTTGGCATAGAGTGAGTTTAATGTGAGGGTGTGTAAAGCTTCTCACAGGTGTCTCGATGGCCCGTGTCCAGGCGTAAATGCCAAGCGTATGGAAGTGTGTCCTCATGCCCGTGCACGAATGTGCGTGCCCGTCGGTGGGCACCGAGGAGGCACAGTCAGCGCAGCCTCCCTGCCAGGCTGGCTGAGCCAGCTGGGGACGAGAAATCGTCTGCATGGGGGGTGAACGTTTCAGAAAACAGGTTTAGCTTTTCTCAGCAGAAATGCGCTTTCAGGAGCTGCAGTTAGCTCAGAGTTGCAAAGCTGAAAACGGAGGAAGAAAGTGAAGGCAGGCACTGCATTAGCCACCGTGCCATTTCCCTGGGTTTACTCTCTGTCCCAATTTGTTTGTGCATTTTAATGGAAAGAAATAGGTAGTTAGTTACCCTGGGAAAAAAATGATGTCTCCTGAGTAGTCAGTTGCAAAGGAAAATGAATAGGTAATGTGAATAAACATGCAGCTGCTTGGGGTTTGAATGGCCAGGGAGAGGAATAGTTGTAGTTAACTGCGGTTGCAATATGTGCTCATCACTCTCTGCTGCTGCCTATTCACTGACTGTCCTTGTGCTTTGAAACTAATTGCATGTGCCTTATGGTGACTAGGAGTATCGGCCAGGGCAAGTACCACTGTGATTTGCACGTTTAAGAAAGTAGGAGGAGGTCATCCCCCGGTGGTTCAGTGGTTAAGACTCGGGCTTTCACTGCTGTGGACTGGGTTCAATCCCTGGTCAGGGAACTAAGATCCCACAAGCCGTGCAGTTTGGCCAAAAAATTAAAAAAAAAAAAAAAAAAAAAAAAAAGCAAGCAGAAGGGGCTGCTCCTTTTCTACCTCTTCCCTGAGCAGATGCACTGTCCCTTTCCCTGCCTCATTTTCCTTACTGGCCAAAGAAAGCCAAGTCTGGCTCTCATCTATGTCGCAGAGTATTGGGAAACTTCTGGAGCATCCCTATGATCATTTTCAAGCTTCAGATCAGTTAAAAAAAAAAAAAAAGCCTCAAGATCAAACGAGTGTTGTTAACCTACAGGTGAGTTATTTGGAGAGGGAGCAGATGTTTGTTTGGTGTGCTTGGCACTGTTTCACTTAATCCTTACAATCACCAAGAGAAGTAAGTATTCTCACCTCCATTTTACAGATAAAGAGAACAAGGCTCCGAAAAATGGAGTCGTCCAAGTTCACACAGCTGTTAAGTGGCAGGGCCAGTGTTTCAACTCAGATATATTTAATTATAAAAACATTTTAAGAGTCTCTATGATTTGCCCAAGTAATATAAAACAAGAAGTGAGCTTCCCCTTCCTTTACATCCAACCGTCCTAGCGGATATGGACCAGACAGATGCCATCCATCCACATGGCGGTGTATCCCAGGAATAGCGCAGTGCTATAGAAGAGCATCTCCCGCCATCCAGGTCCTCATTCATTCTGGTAGGAAGATATTATGAGGGTGCAGACACTGCCTCTCAAAGATTGAGCTTCTTCAATCCCATTTTTCTTTTGGCCCTCGCCAGTGGTGGTGCCTACTGACAGTCCTGTGTCTTTATCTCACCGGGAAAGTGTTTTCTGGGACTGCTGGAGGTGCCCCAACCTCTGCCCTCAGACAGCTAGCTCCCTGAGCAGCTCAGGGCTCCATGCCTTCTCCCTGATTCTAGTGATTTCCAGCACTGGCTGCCTGGAGAACTTGCTCTGTTCTGTAATTCTTCTTGCTGCTGCAGTTGTACGTCTCTCTGCCTCTGCAGCTCTGGTACAGGGGAGC